>NW_020172742.1:1560376-1736721 GCF_003031525.2 Neophocaena asiaeorientalis asiaeorientalis
AAAAAAAAAAAAAAAAAAAAAAAGACAGGCAAGAAAAGGCACAAAATGTGAGCTTCTGAAATGTGAGCTTTTCTTCTACTTTTCTACATTTTCTAAATTGTATACAATGAGTATTTTACTTTTATCACTTAAAAAAGCACACACTTTCTCCAAAAAATATATCAGAAAAACGAGATTATGTATGAAAGGGCCCAGATAGTGCCTGGGAGGAAGTTATTAATGGAAGCATCCTCCTGCAATGAAAGTTTGAATAGATGAGATTGGGTGGAAAAACATGCATGGTATTTGCAAAAGTGTAATACATTTTTGCCCTTTAATAAAGCAATTTCTTCTCCCCAAATGTCAAGGGAAGAAGGCACAAAAGTGAGTGTTCAAATGCTGAGGCACCGATTTAGGGAGACGTTGAGGGGAGCTTAAAGGAACAGCACTCCCTGGCCGGAGCAGAATGCAAAAGACAGAGAGAGCAAGGTGGACCCAACTAAACAAAGGGTGGTCTATACACACAAGGAGTATCATTCAGCCTTAAAAAGGAAGGACATTCTGACACATGTGACAACATGGGTATACCTTGCGGACATTAGGCGAAGTGGAGTAAGCCAGTCACAAAAGGACAAATACTGTATGATTCCACTAATATGAGGTCCGTAGAGCAGTCAGACTCATAGAGATAGACAGTAGAATGGTGGTTGCCAGGGCGGGGGGAGAGGGAAATGGGGTATTATTTACAGGGCGCAGAGTTTCACACTTGTAAGATGAAGCAAGGGTTCTGGGGAAGGATGGGGGTGATGGTTGCACAACAGTGTGAATGTACTTAATGCCACCAAACTGTACATTTTTAAGTATTTAAGGGCTTCCCTGGTGGCGCAGTGGTTGAGAGTCTGCCTGCCGATGCAGGGGACACGGGTTCATGCCCCGGTCCGGGAATTTCCCACATGCCGCGGAGCGGCTGGGCCCGTGAGCCATGGCTGCTGAGCCTGCGCGTCTGGAGCCTGTGCTCCGCAACGGGAGAGGCCACAGCAGTGAGAGGCCCGCGTACAGCAAAAAAATATATATATGTATTTAAGATGGTAAACTTTATGTTATGTGTATTTTACCACAATTTAAAGCTACGTAGAGAGAAAAAAAGAGATCAAACCCAGGGGAAAGAAGAACGGGGCAGGCAGGATGAAGCAAGTCTCTGGTCTCCTGGGGTTGAGGGCCATTCACTGGAGAGATGACCCACAGGGGAGGGGGACCTCCAGGGAGTACGGCGGAGGGGGAGACAGGTGTAGGAGGACGCATCCTGGTGAGGTTGTGGCTCCTGCCCACACTTGGCAGCTGGCCCCACGGGTTCTGAGCTAGGGGCACTTGCAGCTGGAGAACTCAGCCAGGGACGTGCCCAAGAGGACCAAGTCTCCCTCCCTCCTCGAAATCAGAGCTTGGGGTATGAGAAATTAGGCCCTGGAGGGTGTGTGTAGGTAAATAAGCAACTAAGGCAGCAACTAAGCCTGGCACCATCCTCCAGGGGAGGAAGGAAGAGGAATGCTTTGAGCATCTGTTTCACAGGGAAGAAATTCTGAGGCCATTGTGCTGAAGGAATGCAGACATGGGCTGGCTCACCCCCAGATAAAAGAGAACTGGGGAGAGTCAGGATGTCCTGAAAGGAGGTAGGCTGTCACCTTGGCCCAAATGGAAGACAGCACAGAGCCTGGTACTTGGTGGGATAATCACAACAGAACAATTTATTGAGCACTTAACTCTGTGACAAGCACTTCTCTTGGGTCCCTTGTGTACTCCCTTCAGCATCTTTATGGGTAGCAACTATGTCTAGCTTCACTTTACACTGAGGAAGACTGAGGCTTGGAGTTGGAAGTTACCTGCAGACCCCGGGCCCTAGAAGCACACCATTTGCCCCCAGTGAGTCCTTGCCTCATTTCTGCTTCAGCCCCAGCACTGCCTCCCACCGCCCCAGACCCCTGGCCCCTTCTCACTTGAACTGGTGCTCCCGGGAGCTGCGGATCTTGGAGGAGAAGCGTTCAGCCAGTTTCTCCAGGCTGCGGGAATACTCAAGCTCGATCTCGGCTTTCCGGCGGAAAAACTCCTGGAGGTCCTGGAGCAGCTGCAGCCTCGACTCAGACTGCTGCTCCAAGCACTTGAACTGCTCCACCAGCTGCGTGCGGATCTCTGCGGACAGAGGCAGGAGCAGGCTGTTAGGCGATGGTGGGGAGAGCAGAGGGACCCACCCAGTCGACCCAATGCCAGTGGCCCAGGCGCTGCAATTCCAGCTGCCCCCTCCCTACCATCTGCCACCCAGAGCCTCTCCAGGCATTGGCAGGACGATTTGGCAAATGCCAGTTTTTGCCATGGTGTAACCCAGTGTTTTCCAAAGTTGAATCATTGCATGTCACCACCACGATTTTTGCCATATCCACACGCGACCAAGCATTATTATTTCTTCCGTATGATCTAGTAAATTTGCTCATTTTTCTTACTGGAAAGAACTTACAGTTTTATGTCGTTATGACAAGTGTAAAACTAGAACGACTTGCCACCCTGATACACAGAAAATTTATTCAACAAAAACAGAAATTTTGTAAAATTCTCTCTAAAGACTACTGCTATCAAATGCCCTAAGCCTAAACTGCTCAATCTCCATCAACAAGAGGAACACAGGAGCATGAGAGGAGTTAAAGACAGACTTTCCCCAGGTATAGTCAGGACTGAGCGAGGGCTGAGCGTTTCAGTGTTATTCACTCTTAGGTTTCAGGGTTATTTAAGGCCATGCCTGTGTTCTACTCTGAATCACCTTGAATTCCATTGCATCAACATCTCAGGTATGTAGCCCAGACTTCAGGAAATCCTGAGAGAGCAAATCAGGTCTGTGCAACCAGGGCAAAAGTTCATAAGCAGGGGCTAGAGATAAAAATCACAGCCAGATCCCAGTGGTTCTGCCACTGCTGCCATCTCCATGCATTAACCCCTTCCCTGCCATCCCACGAGCTGCTCAAGAGATCAGTCTCCCCACACTATGCTCACACCAACTCCCTGCTCAAAACTGCTCAAGGCACCCCTGCTCTGGCTGAGTATTAAGTCCACGGAACTCAGGGCCACCCATCACCTGGCCCCAAACTTCATTTCTCTGGATTTACCCCCAGTGGACTCTCTAAGTAATCCAAACCAGTCCCTGAGATGTCCAATTCCTCCTGCAGAAATGGGCCTCCTGTCTGAAAAGGTGGCCAGCACCATCTTAGCATCCTTTGGAGAAATGGTCTTCAAAGGGGGCAGCCCTACTCTGGGGCACTCGAAGCCTTCCCAAGGGGTGCACAGGCAGGAAGTGTTACAAAGGAATCGGTTTGAGATCCTGTTTCCATTCCCACTCTTTCCTCCTCTGCCTGAGAATGTGCCTCAGCATCTCTCCTTTCCCACCTCACTCTTTACAACCGTCCTCTCTCTTTGCAGAAGAAAGACTAACTTCTCTGTCGTCCAGAATCTGGCTATGGTGCAGTGCCCCAAAGTGTCAAGACAGACTTTGAGGACGATTTAGAATGCTGGTGCTCGCAAATCTTCTTTAACCTAGTTCATAAATCCTCGCTCCTCAAAGTGTGGTCCATGGACCAGTAGCATTAGCATCACCCATAGACTTATCAGAAACACAGAACCTCAGGTCCCAACCCAGACCTTCTGAATCACAATCTGCATTTTAACAAGATCCCTGGATGGTCCTTATGCACCTTAAAGCCATCAACCATCCATCCACATCATTATGAGAAGTATTTCCCATATTATCTTACTTTTTATTTTTAGTAATTATTTATCAAATTATAAAACATTGATATTGTTTTGATGAACTGTAGATAAATCAATCTGAAATAAAGATACTTAGGGTTTTATGGCCAAAGGAATTTTTTTTAAAGGTCCATTTCAATTTAAATACATATTTTGGGCAAAAAGAATACAGCAATCAATAAAAAAGTTCAGGGGCTTCCCTGGTGGTCCAGTGGTAAAGAATCTGCCTTACAATGCAGGGGACGTGGGTTCGATCCCTGGTCAGGGAATTAAGATCCCACATGTCGCGGGGCAACTAAGCCCGTGCGCCACAACTACTGAGCTCGTGTGCCTCAAAGAGAGCGCCCACGTGCCGCAACTAAGACCTGACACAGCCAAGAAAGAAATAAAATAAATAAATAATAAGTAAAAAAGTTCAAGCATAAAAATATATTACAATAAAATTCTGTGAAGGAAGTAGAAGGAAATTATGAGCTCAAGAAGGTAAAGACAGGAACAATGTAAATATAAAATTTCTGCCTTGTATAGGTAATTTTTGATGAGTGGTGGTGGATACCAATATATTGTGGTATTTATCTTACCACCTGGTAATTCCACTCATGGATCATACCCCAAAGAAATCAGTGTTTATGTCTACAAAAAAATATGGAAAAATACTCATAGAAGATTTATAGCTAAATATTAGAAACAACCCAAAATGTCCATTAAGAGTAGATAAGATTTTTTTTTCAGTAGGGCAATTTATTTCAAAATGCTTGTCACTCTTAAAATAGTAAAGTAAATTTATGCGAAGAGTAGGCAAGATTTTTTAAATGTGAGATATTCATTCAATAGAATACTATACGATAAGGAAAAAATGAACTACTGCTTGCTACCTGCTTAACTCTCCTTATGTTGATGGAAAGAAGGAAGAAAAAATGAGATCATGCAAAAATAGTTTATGGTGATAGAGGTCAGAGAAATGATCACCTTTGGGGGATACTGACTGAGAGGGGATGCGAGGGTACATTCTGGAATGCTGGAGATAGACTATCAAGGTTACACCTTGATCTGGGTGGTAGGCACACTGGTAAAAATGAACTGAGCTGCACACTTAAGATCTGGGCATTCTACTGTTTATAAGTGATACTTCAATAAAAAGGCAAACTAAAAATTGCTGTTATTTAGTTCCCATTTGATACATTTAAGAGAGTAGGGTAATTTTGCTCTAAGAGGTCAATATTTACAACATGGCAGAAATGATATCCTTTGTAACTATTTAAACTTCTAATGAAACGTTTCAGATGTCAATTTAAAATGTGTGGGGCAAAAGAGATTTTTTTCCCCCCAAAGTTCATTTAGAGGGTAGGCAAGCAAAAAAGTTTTAAAACCAGTGCTTTAGAGCCCAAGCTCTGCTCCTCCCAGGAAGTCCTGGACAGCTCAGCCCTCATGACCCTCCTATGAACTCCCTTGGTACTTGCAATTAGTCTCAGACCGCCTCATACTATTTTTTTAATTCTTCATGTATGTGCGTCATATCGCCTTAGCTCCCCGAATGAAATTTAAGTTCTAACAGTGGATTCTCCCAGCACACATGGTATATCAGTATCTGTATAGCAAATTACTATTTGCCTTTACCAAGTGCTTTTACCCAAGGACATCAAATGCTGTGATTATGGGAATCTCACCCAACACACACACACACACACACACACACACACACACACCACACAAGCACCATACACACACCACACATACACCAGACACACATACAACACACGCCACACACACAAAACGCACACTCACCATGCACGCATTTACACACACCACACACAACCCACCACAGATACACACACCATACACAAACCACATACATATACCACACAAACTCACATACACCACAACCACCACACACACACTACAAACACACCACATACCACACACACACCACACATGTCCACATGCACACTCACACACATACACCACACACATTCACACGTACCACACATACACTATTCCCACACCAGACATGGATATTATTATTATCCATTTTTACAGATGAAGAAACCAAGGCTTCCGTGTGAACCAATCAGGAAGCTGTCCAAGGTCACATTTTGTTCTATGAAGTGTAACAGTCTACGCAGGCGCTCCTTGACACAGCCTGCTTGTTAAACTGGATTGAGAGGCCTTCACTCCCACAAGTGCAAACCCTGCCATATCAACACATGGTTACAAAAATGCTCTCTAAATCTTTTTTTTTGATGGGAACCATTTTTAAAGTCTTTACTGAATTTGTTACAATATTGCTTCTGTTTTTATGTTTTGGTTTTTTGGCCCGGAGGCATGTGGGATCTTTGCTCCCCGACCAGGGATCGAACCCGCACCCACTGCATTGGAAGGCGAAGTCTTAACCACTGCACCACCAGAGAAGTCCCTAAATATTTTTAAAATTACTTGTAGACCATCCACTATTTAGGACTCATAATAACCTTAATAATTATTGTGAGCACTTACAGAGCACATCATGTGTTCCACGCCTGGTGCTGAGTTCTTTGGATATTTATCTCACAGAATCTGTATAGCACCCCCTCTAAGGTGGGTGCTACTAGTATTCCCCCACTTTTTCCCCACAGATGAGGAAGTGGAGGCTCAGAGGTAAGCAGTCTCTGGTCATAACAGCTGATGTGTGGCAATTAAGCTAAAAATCAAGCCCAGCTCCTTCAGATGGGAGCAATGACCCTCCCAACTCCTCACTTAACTGAGGCCATACTACTTGCTTTAAAAGACTTGAATCTAACTTCTTGTGTTCAATACACAAGAAGTTGTGTATTCAACTTCTTGTATCCTTTTTGTAACAAGACGGTGGGCTAAAGAGATATTATTTACCAAAAATGCTGCAGCCACTGCCTTCCTCCATTATAGGGCATGATCAGGAGCCAATGTTCTCATATCTTAGAGGAAAATCTCGTAAATCACACTGTGCCAACAGGAGATGATTTGGAAGGAGCAGAGAAACCTCCTCCAGTTCACACAAGCAGCTGGAGGCTCTAGCAGCTGGGACGGCTCAGAGTCAAGTCTTTCTAGCAGGAAATGCCCTGGCAGGAGCCGGACTGCAGCCTGCTGGTGCTGTAGAACCCTGCAGGGATTTGACTACCCATCTCCTTATCTCTAACTCCCTTCCAACTTGCTCTTCCTTGGAGCCAGCACAGATTTGGTTTTTCTCCTGGAAGATTTCAAAAGGAGGGGGAAATAAATAAATAAATAAAACAATTGCTCACGAGGCACAGACTTCATTCAGAAGACTGTCCCCTGGGAGTGGTTCCAGGCTCAGCACAGCACTGAGTGGCAGAAAAATCAAAGGGGGTTGGGCAGGGAGGAGAAGGGGCTTGGAAAGTCGGAAAAGGCTTTGATATCAGAACCTTAGAGCTGCAGGGGACCTGCATGACTCCTGGCGCAGCCTCTGGTTTTACAGACAGAGGCGTGAAGCCCAGAGAAGGTCTCCTGAAGCACAGCTCTCCCTGTGTCGCTCTCCTGATAAAACTCTCCAAGGAGTAATAGGGGAGAACAAATCCTACTCCATATTTGATGTGCTTCTTTTACTTTAACCTTTGTATTCTATTGCTTTTGCTACAAGTTAACCATGAAAAGAATGTTGCCTATGGCCTGAAATATACAGGATAGCCCTTCTCAAGTCTTCGGCCTTCAAAGGAATAACACTCTTCCATTCATATAGGGATAAAAAAGTTGCAGAACAGAGAGTAACATTTGTCCTGCTGGAGGTTTACAAGAACACTGTGACCAGGCCTGGGTAAACAGCTGCAGGAACAAAGGATTCAAAGGATTCCGGCGCCAAGAAGTTTGCAACCACCAACCACACCCCCTCCCCTTTTAGTAAGAAGGAAGCCTGAATCCTGACTCGGGGAAGATGGTCCTTTGGGACACTAGTCCATCATCTTCTCAGTCTCCTGGCTTTCCGAATAAAGTCACTATTCCCTGCCGCAACAACCCGTCTCTCAAATTACTGGCCTGTTGTGCCGCGAGCAGGACGAGCTTGGACTTAGAAAGATGACTCCCTATTGCTTACAGGATAGAGGCCAAACGCCTCCGACATTCAGAGTCCAAGAGTCGACAGGCTGCCTAACCACCCCCCTTAACACTCCCGCTTATTGTGCAAGCAACAGTCTCACCCAAGACCATGGCGCCTGCACCAATGCTACCACCCATGGCAATACTCAGGTGACCCACGTTCCAGGAGGACAAGTTTCCTCACACTCTTCACCCCACTCACAACCACAGCCTCACAAGCAGAGGGAGCAGGGAGATTCTTCAGATCCAAGGTAATTAAGAATTCTTTTTTTTTTAATTTAATTTTATTTTGATTCTTTTCCCTCTCTTTTTTTAAATTTTATTTATTTGTTTTGGGCTGCATTGGGTCTTTGTTGTGGTGCACGGGCTTCTCATTGCAGTGGCTTCTCTTGTTGCGGAGCGCGGGCTCTAGGTGCACAGGCTTCAGTAGTTGTAGCACATGGGCTCAGTAGTTGTGGCGCACGGGCTTAGTTGCTCCACGGCATGTGGGATCTTCCAGGCCCAGGGTCTGAACCCGTGCCCCCTGCGTTGGCAGGCGCATTCTTTTTTTTTTTTTTTTTCCGGTCCGCGGGCCTCTCACTGCTGTGGCCTCTCCCGTTGCGGAGCACAGGCTCCGGACGCGCAGGCTCAGCGGCCATGGCTCACGGGCCCAGCCGCTCTGCGGCATGTGGGATCTTCCAGGCCCAGGGTCTGAACCCGTGCCCCCTGCGTTGGCAGGCGCATTCTTTTTTTTTTTTTTTTTTTTTTTTTTTTAATTAATAGACTATTTTTAGAGCAGTTTTAGGTTTAAAGAAAAATTAACCAGAAAGTACAGAGTTCTCATATAACCTCCCTCACTCTCCTGCACAGATCCCCCCATTAATAGCCTCTTGCATTGGTGTGGTACATTTATTACAATTGATGGACAATACTGATATATTATTATTAACTAAAGTCCATAGATTACATTAGGGTCACTCTTGTGTTTTACATCTATGGTTTTAAAAAATGCATAATGTCATGTAGGCATCACTACAGTATTATACAGAGTATTTTCACTGCCCTAAAAATCCCCTATGCTCCATCTAGTCATCCTTTCCTCCCTCCTCGTCCTAACCCCCAGCAACTACTCATCTTTTTACTATCTCTGTAGTTTTGCCTTTTTCTAAAGGTCATATAGTTGGAATCATACATTATGTAGGCTTTAAAAATGGCTTCTTTTACTTAGTAATATGCACTTATGGTTCTTTCATGTCTTTTCATGGCTTGATAGCACATTTCTTTTTATTGCTGCATAATATTCCATTATTTGTAATAATATTCCATTATTTGTAATAATATTTATGGTTTCTGTATCCACTCACCTTTTTGACAATTATGAATATTTTGTGCAAGCTTTTGTGTAAACGTAAGTCATCACCCCATCTGGATAAATACCTTTTTGTTAAGTAATAGACTAAATTTAAGAGCAGTTTTAGGTTTACAGGAAAAAGAGGGAATTCTAGTTTTAAAACACAGGAGTTTTAAAAATTAGTACAAAATTCAAAAAGTAGAAAGTGTATAAAGAGGAAGTTCTCTCTTCCACCCTTGTTCACCAGCCACCTAGTCCCTCTCTAGCAAGGTAACCAAGTTTCCAAGTTCATGTTTCTAGAAATAACTGCATATTTCAAAAACATTATTTCCTCTGTTTTTATACATATTATATAGCATGACATTCACAGTGTTCTGTACTTTCTTCTTTTAAGAATACATTGTAAGGGACTTCGCTCCAATGCAGGGAGCACAGATTCAATCCCTGGTCGGGGAACTAAGATCCCGCATGCTGCATGCTGCAGCCAAAAACAAAATAAAACAAAACACACACACACAAAATACACTGGGGAACTCAATCCATGTCATTTTTTAAAGAACTTCCACATTCCTTTTTACAGCACTATAGAATTCCATATTCTATATTCTATATTCCAGATGTAAAATTTTTTTAGCCAGTCCCCTTTCCTGGACCTTTAGGTTGTTTGTAATTGTTTACCACCATAAAAAGTGCTGGAATAAACAACCATATACAAGCCTCATTTTGCACACCTGCAGGGATGTCACCTGTGTGATGAATTCTTCACATAGAAGTGCAGATCAAAAGGCACTGATGTTAGCATTTTGAGATTGCAAAAGTGCCCTTCCCTGAAATTTCACCAACTTGTACTCCCAGCAGAAATTTATGAGAGGGTCACAGGGACTATTAGAAACCTGACACGCTGGGATTTACTTCAAAATAACCTTGGGTAGGGGACCAGGGAGTGGTAGCAATATAGGTAAAAAACATGATTGGCCTTGAGTTGATTGGTGAAGTTTAGCTGTAGTGATGAACATGGGGAAGAGGCTTCTTATACTATTCTCTCTAGTTTTGTAATGTTTGAAACTTTCCGTAATAAAAAGGAGAACAAAGAAAGTCAGGCAAGGCCAGAAATATGATACAGAGCCTGCAGCTCTGGTTAACAGGTCTGACCAGTTAGAAATTAAGAATGCCGATAACTTGTCCCTAGAGGCCTCTGCCCCTATCCTGCAGAGGGCTCTCCTGGGCTAGAAGGAGGGGCCAGAGCACGACCCTCAGAGCAGGCCCCACTCAATTCTCATCCTTGGACCCTGTCCTGAGAATGTGGTAACTTTTCTGACACTCCCTGGGACGGTGAGGCCCCACTTTCACCGTCTGTGTCCATCCTGAAAATCAAGATCAAGTGTTTTCCCCTCTGCTCCCCAGAGGCGGCTGGTGTACCCTCCCCAGGATAAAGTTTCAGGAGCTAACAAGGAGGATGGTATGTTACACAACTACGCACAATCCTGCCTGAGGCTGGCACTATTCTCATTCCTACTTTATAGATGAAGCAATTGAGACGCAAGGAGTGGGTGTGAGTGCCTATGGTCACCCAGAAAGTGGCAGAGCCAGGGCTCAAATCCAGAGTAAGGGGCAGACAGGAGCCAAGATGACCCAGTCTCCAGGTCAGGGTGCTTTCCCTGGGGGTTGTCCCAATGCCCCCTCTTGCAGGGATCATGTCCCACTCCACCTCCTGTCTCCAACCCCCACTCCATCTGTCATCTCTGTGCCATTCTCACTGGTTCTGGCTGTCATCGTGTCCCCCAGTGCAACCTGACCTTGACCTCAGGCCCTCCTGTGATAGAAGAAGACATCAGTTCAAAGCCTGGCCCTGCCACGTATTCAGCAGGTGAACTCGGGAACATTTGCTCATTTCCCAGGGACTCAGTTCCCCCTGTAGCATGGGGATGGTAGTAATCTGCCCATATTGCTGTTAAGGGTTGACAAGTGACCATGGAGAAAGCTCTTGGTACAATGCTTCATCTATATCAGCACTGCACACAGTGGCCACTAGCCACACGTGGCTATTTACATTTGATCAAAATAAAACATTCATTCCTCAGTTGCACGTGCCACTTTTCCAGCGCTCAAAAGCACGTGTGGCTAGTGGCTACTGTATTGGACAGCACAGAATATTTCCATCACTGAAGAAACTTCTATTGGATAGCACTGTATGAGAGGCTCAGTAATGGTTAGCTATGATTCTCATTTATTGTTATTGCTTTCTGTGGCCATTTCTCATATCCTCAGATGGAATAAAGTCCTAAGGCAGGGGTGACACCCATGTTTTATTACTCAGAATTTGCGCTCAGTGCTTCCAACAAGAGCAGTGTAATGGGGCCCGCGAGGCCCTCACAACAGTGTGATGGAGACCCACTCTCATTGCCGCCAGCCCAACGCCCAGCATCCTGAGGGGTCCAGAGCCATCCGCCTCTAGCCTTAGGAGAAGCAGTGTGGCAGAGTGGATGGACGCAGCAGAGTCTGGACTCCAACTGCTCTCATGAGTTGGACTGTTGTCTCTGCCAGAGGCCATCATGAGGTCTTGGGCCAACGAGTCATTTTCTCTGAACTGTTTTCCCATCTGTAAAAGGCAGGTAACTGTGCTTATCCTGCAGCATTGCTGCAAAGATCAAAAATAATGTGTAGAATGTGCCAGGCACCTAGAAGACCCTCGGCAAACAGCCACCACCGAGAGGTGGCATGACACAGCAGGAAGGGCACAGCTCCCAGGCTTTGGGGAGAGCCAGCCTGGACTCCAAACCTGGTTTTCTCCACTTTGTAGAAGTCGCCTTGGCTCTCTGAGTCTCTTTTCTAGTCTATAAAATGGAGAATGATAATACCTTCCTGGTGGGTTTGTCAAAAGGGCGAGAGGTGGTGTGCATATAAAGCCCCTGGCTTGGTGCCTGGTACACAGCAGGTAGGCAATAAATGGCAGGAGGACTTCCCTGGTGGCGCAGTGGTTAAGAATCCGCCTGCCAATGCAGGCGGCATGGGTTCGAGCCCTGATGCGGGAAGATCCCACATGCTGTGGAGCAACAAAACCTGTGCACCACAACTACTGAGCCTGCGCTCTAGAGCCCGTGAGCCACAACTACTGAGCCCATGTGCCACAACTACTGAAGCCCGAGCGCCTAGAGCCCGTGCTCCGCAACAAGAGAAGCCACCACAGTGAGAAGCCCACGCACCGCAACAAAGAGTAGCCCCCGCTCGCCGCAACTAGAGAAAGCCCGCGTGAAGCAACGAAGACCCAACACAGCCAAACGTAAATAAATAAATATATATTAAATAAGTAAATAAATAAATGGCAGGAATGAGACATCACTATCGCTGCAGCCACGTAGAGCGAGCCTGGGTCACGCTGGGCACTAAGCTAGCTGATTCCCAGGCTCAAGTCACGCCCTCTGTCCACCACCCCACAAGGACCATGTATCACCCCGGGACACCCTGGTGTATCATCCTGCGGCCTGTCAGCGCTAGGTTCCCTCTTCCTTCCCTGCCTCTGTGCCAGCCTGGGCCCACGATTCTTTCCTTCTCTGGGTCCTGCACAAAAGTCTCCACGACCCCAGCACGGGCTCTGCACCACAGCCACTTCACCCAGCCTCGTGAACGTAAAGATGCAGCTCGTCGTGGGGCCCCACGCCCCGGAGGGCGCCCAGCTCCGGGCTGCTGTCAGGGCAGAATTCGCGCACAGCCGTTTCCCTGCAACCACTGCCGCCATGCTACCAGCTCCGCCCCACCCGACCAGTGGAGCCAGCCTCCCCCTGGAAGCAAGCTTCTCTCTGCAGACTCCAACCGGCTCACAGCACCTTGCATTATCTCTCTCATTTTGCCCAGGACCTCGACTAAAGACTTAAGTCCGTCCTTAATTTACCTTGACCAAGCCCCTTCACATCCTACATCATCGCTTCTGACCACAGAAGAGGGTGGCAGGGAAGGATGAGGAAATTGAGGCCCAAGAGAAGGTAAAGGACCTGTGGGAATCACAGGATTCAATTCCGGCTGGCCTGACCCTGCCAGGTGCTGCCCTGGTCTAGCTCTGCTCCCCACCCATCTGAGGGAATCAGACCCAGAATGAGACTGTTTCTCAAATCTTAGCACTGCCTCAGCCCTGATAAATGGGCCACTGGGTGATGCGGTGCCAAGAGCTGGGTCTGGGATCAGAGCTGCTGAGTTCAGAGGCTGGCCTTGAAGTTTGCTAGCTGTGCGAACTTCAGCAAATCAGCCTCTCTGGGCCGTGGCTTTCCCATCTGCAAAATGGAATGAATAACAGCAGACAATTATGGCACTTCGTGCTTCCCACTAATTGTCTCCTTCTTCAAGCAAAGCAGTGAATATTACGCTACAGCCTTAGGAAGAGGTCGCTACTACTGTTATACCATTGGAGTAGACTGAGGCACAGAGAGGTGAAGTGATTTGCCTAATTTCATCTAAACATTAAGGGGGCTTTTGGCTCCAAATCATGTATCACTTGCCAGAGGTGTTTCCTGCACGCTTACTGTATGTACTATGCCAAGTCAGCCAAGTTTTTACACTCTGTCTTTAGCCATCTCACAGTTACTCGGGGTAGCAAAGGCCAGGCTTAGAACAGATAATCAAAGCACATCAACCCCTAAGGCCTCCCTGAAACAAAATTATATCCACTTCCAGCTTTCTGGGGGGTGGGGGAACACATATGTTGGAAAGCAGCTGGGTGAAGTGACTGGCATTTCCCCCTCTGCTTCTGTTGATGAACATGGGGAAGACCATGTGCCTCCCCCACAAAGGAAACAGAGTATATGAGCTAGTGTTCTGAAAAAATAAGAACTATTTAATGATGATGATGATAATGCTGTCAGCCAGGAAAATCTTCCTCTAAGAGGAAATTATATGGTCCCAAAGAAACTAGGGAATTAGCACTGGATATACATTCATAGTTGAAAAGATGGGAGACAAGATTCCCACTTCCCACTGTGGTCCAATAGCACAGATCCAGCTCTGCGGCCCTGTGGGCATCCCTACCTGGATTGCGAAGCCAGGTCCCTTGAGGAGAGTTCAAAGCGGAGTGGGTGGGAGAGAGGGTTTCCCTACAGCATCTGGGCTGTGTCCAAATAACAGCCATTCCTTCTCATGAAGAAGTCAGACGGAAGTTGCCTCCCCACCTTCTAGATGTTCAGTGAAAAGCAAAGAATGGTCAGAATAAGGCCACGCCTCCTCCTACCAGAAGCTCTCAGTTAAAATTGGACATGATCAGTTTCAACACGACATTAATACTCACAACTTTGTTGCTCAATGGTTCTTGAAGGATCAGATGTATTTAAATGGGAAAATATCAGGAATCATTAATGCTGAATTTCCAGCTGCATCCTCTGACCAAAGACGCTTTTCTTTGTGTTTCCAATCCTACCCTGCTCCCAGAACTCCAAAGTCAGAGAACTGGGGACCCCTGGAAACATCTGTTTCCTAAACTTCAGAGCCATTTTCACAATGTGTCCTCTCTAAAAACCATCTATCCTATATTTATTTAATATATATTTTTAAATCACCTCACTTTTTACAGGGGATACTTTACAGTATTGACATAAATGGAAAAACCTGAGTCACTCTCCATTGATGGAAGGTAACTGTAAAAATAAATACAATGATCAGAAAATAATGTTATTCAATTCTGCCTAGATTCTGTAGCCTGAGACCAGATTTCTTTCTTTTTTGTTTTTTTTAATTAATTAATTTTATTTTTGGCTGCATTGGGTCTTCATTGCTGTGCATAAGCTATCTCTAGTTGTGGCGAGCAGGGGCTACTCTTCGTGGCGGTGCGCGGGCTTCTCATTGCGGTGGCTTCTCTTGTTGCGGAGCATGAGCTCTAGGCACGCGGGCTTCAGTAGTTGTGGCACGCGGGCTCAGCAGTTGTGGCTCGCGAGCTCTAGCGCACAGGCTCAGTAGTTGTGGCGCATGGGCTTAGTTGCTCTGTGGCATGTGGAATCTCCCTGGATCAGGGCTCAAACCCGTGTCCCCTGATTGGCAGGCGGATTCTTAACCACTGCGCCACCAGGGAAGCCCATCCAGCTTTCTTTTTGATAAAAGGAGTTTGGTAAATATTGAAGGAAGTGTTGAAGACACACTAGCACCTAACAGCAATTTTCTCCTTAAGAGGGGTTGAAGGAGAATGAACAAAGGAAATAAGTTATCTGTTTCTGTGAGTCAACACTATTTAGTTCTGTCCCTGTGAACCACCTAAAATTACCCTATATATACACCATCAGTGGTGCTCATCCCTCACTTCAGGAAACAGCAATTGGTCTAGTTCCTTAATTCACAAAAGGGAAACTGAGGAACAGAGAGCCTTACCCCAATGTGGTACCAGAACCTGGGTCTCCCAGCTTCTTAGCCACTGCTCAGCTCTTTTGACTACAGTTCTTCATATACAAGTCCTTTCTGCTCTGTTGTGACAACAGGCAGCTAGCACAATGTCAGTGTCTACCACCAAATTGGTTCCTCACAAATATTTTTAAATGAATAAATTAGCCAGTCAAAAGAAACAGTGCATTGTGGAAGGTTGAATAATGACACCCCCCCCCAAGGATATTCAGCTCCTAATCCCTAGAACCTGTGAATATTACCTTAAATGGCAGAAAAGGACTGCACAGATATGATTAAATTAAGGATCTTGAGATGAGCAGATTATCCGGAATTACCCAGGTAGACCCTAAATGGAATCACGAGTGTCCTTATAGGAGAGAGAAAGAAAGAGATTGGCACGGACAGAAGAGGAAGAGGTGATGAGACTACAGAGGCAGAGATTGGAGTGATGCAGCCACAAGCCAGGGAACGCTGGCAGCCACCAGAAGCTGGAAGAAACAAGGAATGGATTCTCCCCCAGCGTCTCTGGAAGGAGTAAGTGGGGTCCCCTGATAACATCCTTATTTTGGCCTGGTGAAACTGACTTCAGACTTCTAGCTTCTACAACTGTGAGAGAATTAATGTGTGTTGTTTTAAGTCACCAGATTAGTGGTAATTTGTTACAGCAGCCATGGGAAACTTATACAGTGTACATTATTGCCACTTTGAAAGCTCTAAAGAATTACAGAATATGGTCTAAGCAGTGCATGATATAGAAATTCAGATGACCAGAAGAGGGAGGGACCTTGGGGTGCTGGAGAGCTAGCTGAGACCTCATGAAGGAGGAGAGCTGAGGCGGGATTTGTAGGATCCAGAGAAGCAGAGAGAAGGAGCTAGGCATTATATTATACAAACCCACAAGCATTTCCTGACTGCCTACTATGTCTGTGTTAAAGGACAGGAGGATCTGAGATAGAAATAACGTGTACAACAGGATACCTGCCCTCAAGGAAGTACCAGTGTACTGGGAGGATAAGGCATACCTAGGTGAAAAAAAAATTAGCAATATGAATTGGAATAATTCCTTTTCTAGGATCAGAGGAACACACCAAAAAATGTGCAGGAATTTTTATCACAGCGTTATTTATAAAAGTAAAAACTTGGACACAACGCAACATAATCCAACAACAGGGGATTGGTTAAATATCCTCATACATCCATGCGATAAACTTCTCTGCAGTTTAAAAATCAGTGCTGTATAATAGTTAATGATATAATAGTTATTATAGTTAATATAGTAGTTAATAGTTACAGTAGTTAATATGTAATTGGAAAGTTAAAGTTAATTGGAAAATGCCCATAATATATAGTTAACAAAAGTGGGTTACAAAAATAGGAGGTATAATTTAGTCTTCCCAAAATATAACTATAGCTATTTATACACAGAGAAAAACTAAAGAATATACACCGAAGTGTTAATTGTGGTTACCTCTACGTGGTGGGATCACAGATTGATTCATTTCTTGGATAAATATTTCCTGAGCACCTAGGTGCTAAGCCATGGCTTGGCAAACTTTTTCCTAAGGGGCTAGATAGTAAATATTTTAGGTTTTGCAGGCCATACAGTCTCTATTGCAACTACCCAGTCCTACTCTTGTAGCACAAGAGTAGCCACAGACAGTATGGCAATGAATACACATGGCTGTGTTTCAATAAAACTTTATTTATAAGAACAGGCAATGGGCCACATTTGACCCATTGGACCAAGGTTGCCAACACCTGCACTAATCCCTGTGCTTTTCTATTTCTATATTTTTCAAATCCTCTACATAATAGACATTACACCTCTAATATGGGGAGGGGCAGTAAATTTTAAAAAACACTCACTATTGGGAATTCCCTGGGAGTCCAGTGGTTAGGATTCCAGGCTCTCACTGCCAAGGGCCCGGGTTCGGGAACTAAAATCCCACAAGTTGAGCAGCACAGCCAAAAAAAAAAAAGGATTAAAAAAAGAGTTTCTTAAAAACAAAAAACAGCTTACTATCACTTGGCCCTGGAAAGGCCATGGTTGGATCTAGTAGGGTAGTGACCTCAAATATCTCCAGGGGTTTGGCAGGTAACAAAAATGTGATTAGAGACCTTGCATAAAACCATACAGAGAGCACAGATTTCACCAAATATATTCAAATTCACTCTTTAATGTTAATGCTGTATCTGCTAAACAAAAGCGATCTATAAACCTCTAGTTTATGACTCCAGCAAATGTCACTTTAGCTAGTGCCAGCCCTGATTCAAACCCAGAGCATGACAGACCCCACTGTGCCATAGCTGCCCCCACCTTGACCCCATTAACTCATGTTGAAATGACCAGCCGGGGTCAGAGCTGCTAATCTTCATTGAGAAGGTGCCTCCGGCCACACGTGTGCATTCACCTGACAGTAATAGGATGCAGGATGAATTTCCTTGACGTTCTGATGAGAATGCCACATGGAAGAATACCCAAGGCCTCAGTGAAGCCCAAATATTTTATGCACGTTGCAGCTACTGCTCACGAAGGCTTGCCATGGGATGGAAAGGCACTACATCAGGCTGAGTGATTTATGTTTCTGAAAGCTACGTGAATTATTGCCCATTACCTCGTTCTGGCAACTTTGCAAATTCTTGCCAATTGATTTTTGGAAAGAAGAGAATGAGAAACAAGGTGGGTTGCTCCTGTGTGTGTGTGTGTGTGTGTAAAACTCTGCAAAGGTTTTCAAAGGGAATCTTTATCCATTCGACAACAGGGGCAGAGGTTAAATTTTCAAGGACGTCAGTGAGCGGGGCCTGTTTATTTGAAGGAGTTTTACTTCTGTAGTGCCCATCAAGCAAGGCTTTACAGTCACTGCTCTAAATTCTTGTTGTCAATCAGGAACCTTCAGGGAAACTCTTCAGGAGACCTTCCATGCCTCAGAGGATAGATGGAGTGCAGCAAGACATAACAAAAGGAATCCAGATATGTACCTTCTCAAATTCTGAGTCCAGACAAATTTTAGGAAAAGGCTCAGAAAAAAATACAGAATTATTATGGTTACCTAATGGCTTAATAATGGCTTACAAGCCTGAGCACAGATAATGTTAGCACATGAACATGCTGTGGTCTGGTAAGGCTATTTCATACTCAAACATGGACTCGAAGAAATAGGGTCTGGGCTAGTTCCCTCTCTGCCTTAAGGTATTAACCTCATCCATAAACTGGGATTAATGAGACCTACTTAATAATTGTGGTAAAAATCAAATTAGGATATATATACACACATGAAAGAGTTCTATAAACAGTAAAAAGTTTAACAGCTGTGATTCTTCTTCGTGGTATGATTATTATTACTTTATAAGAGTCCATTACCTGCAAATTAGAGCAAAATGTGGCTGTACATCCACCAACTGCAATAGCGACACAAGCTCAACCACAAAGGAAGTGGTCACAGCGTCCTTAGCAGACGCATCTCCCAGCGTTACAGCAAATTTCAACAGTCAGGCTGGAATCCCATCACTCACACTTGGGCTCAGAGAGAGCACTTACTACCCCAGTATAAATCTATGTGTGCTGCTAATGCAATATGGAACTCTCTGCCAAGCACGTATTTCATGTCTTGGGTCCTATTACCAAAGAGGAAAAATACCTCATGTTTATTCGCTTGCCACTTGGCAGCGGAAATGTAATGGGTTCTTTCTGCTCCCTGCCGGGGCCATAACTCTTCATGAGACGTTGGCCAGATAGCCTCACTCTTCTCGGTCAGTCGGTCAATGGATTGCTTTTGTGGTCCTACTACGGACCAAGCTCTGGGCTTCAAATTCCATCCAAATCCGGGTTGTTGGATTAAGGTCTATTTCAGCGTTAAGAGCTTATCGGATGTCAACCAAGTGGACAATTTCTTAGTCTAACACCCCTCTGTGCCCCGTTTGGGCATAATTCAGGTTACGTGCTCTATAGTTCCACAGGAGTCACCTCCCAGCCAAGGTGCCCACCTCCCACACCCATCGCGTGCAGATGAACTCCAGCCCCTCGGCCTTCCCCTTCCTCTTCCCTTGGCCTCTAGTAATTTCTCCCAACACTGAGGTGAATTGCTGGCAAGAACACAACAATAGCAGATTCTAACTTTCGAAGCACTGCCTGTTTCCTCCTGTTCAACTCTTACATTCTCCCTCCTGAATGAGGGCAGCTGCTGTGGGTCAGCTTATGGGGGAACTGAACAGATAAAATGCCATCTAATATTGCATTCCAGTTTCCAGGACCAAACCTTTTGGATCCTGAACGTACTTCATGGTAGGAAATATATGAAATATATTTCTTATATACCAGAAACACAAATGCCAGTGGTGCTGATTATTTTACAGTGTCTGTCTTTGAGAGGTCGAGGAATGCTGGGCAAAACCACAGTCTTTACAAGGCTCTGGGTCCACCACGTCCCATAAGAAGGGACATAACGGATCTACAAGCACCTGATAGGGAGGGCGGTGGTCTGGCCTGAGTCCTACTTTCTGAAATTCTAGGGACCTTAGTGATCGTCAAAGCCAGCATTTCCTCCCAGGGAGTTCCCCAGACCCCTTTGCCATGAGATGCCCCTCATTCCCACCCTGAAACTTATCTCACCACATATCCCCTGGGTAAGGAAATGGCACTTTGATTCCCCTACTTGCTCAAGTTAGAAACTGGCCATCACCTCACCTCTCCCTTACACCCAAGCCTCCATCCCAATCCATTCTAGTGCCCCAAGACTTCTAAATTCATCCACTTCTCTCCATCTCCACCACAACCCTAGCGAAAGCCACCATCACCTCCGACTTAGACAACCACAGCAGCCTCCTAAACCAGTGTCTACATCACATTTGTCCCCTTTCCAATGTTTTTAAATCAGTTCTTCTTTGGAAAGTAGAACTCTCATTCATGTCACCACCAGCAAGTCTCTCTCCTCCCCACTCTTCACCTCCAGCCTAAAATCCTTCAATGGATTATCATCCCTTTTAGGATAACAGACCAACCCCTAATGGGGCCTACAAGACTCTCTATGATGTGTTCTCTCCACCCCAGCACGGCCTCACCTGGTTCCCTCTGTCCCTTGCTCACTATCTTCCAGCCCCCCCGGCCTTCTCTCTGCTGCTTGAACATACCAAGTTCCTTCCTGCCTCAGAACCTTCGCACTTGCTATTCTTCTGCCTGCAATGACCTTTTCTTCTTCTCTCTGCTTTCCTCTTATCCTAACTCCTATTTATCGACAGGTTTGGAGAAATGGAATAACTCCTTTATGGTGTCGCTAAGATCATTAAATGAGATTATGCATGTAAAGTGCTTGGCCTGAGTATCCAATAAACGTTACATATGCACTATTCATGTTTAAATCTGAAAATTCATTCTTATTCATGCCCATGTATTCTTCCTTTCTTTCTTCTCTAAGTTAATTGCTTTATCTTCAACTCTAGCAAGTCTTTTCAGAATGCTCAGAAGGGAGATAAAAAGTTTCTTGTTTCTACCTAGACCTGGAAACCTCTTGGATACTTTCTTTTCTCTCCGTTTTATATAAACTTTATGTTTTACTCAAATACTCAAAATCCTCCCTTCCTCCTAAGATGTGGATGACCCAATTCATATCTAACTTTCTATTACTACATTCAATCATTCATTTACACGTTCAGTCAAGATTGGTTAGCACCTACCAGGCCCTGTGCAAGGACAGGAGGATACAACAATGGAGATGACACAGGACCTGCCCTTGAGAAATTCAGCAGAGACCAACAAATACAAAAACTACAACCATGAGCTGGGATGGAGGTATGCACAAAAGAGCCTATGAGCCCACTAAGGAGGAAGCAGGGACTCTGCAGGGAAGACAGTAATGGCCAAAGCGATCAGAGGCTTCACTTGGCATCTGGGCCTGGCCTTGGAGGGTGGATGGTGTTCACCAGCTGAGGCAACAGCAGAGGAGGCAACAGCAGAGGAGGCAGCAGGAGTAAGTCAGTGGACGAGGCCCCAAGGTCTGGAAGTGCATGGTGTGTTCAGGGACTGGCAAAGGGCTTGCTGAGCCCACAAGTTAAGGAGTTTGGCAGGATGCAGAAGCTCAGGTGGGAAGGGTTCTTTGGAGCCAGACTGTGGATGACCTTGAAGGCCACATTCGGGGACTCAAACTTTACCCCACAGTCAATCTGATGGAAAAACGTGGTGGCAGCATGGGAGACAGGTGAGAGGAGATGGGAGAAAAGGAGACCGCTCAGGAGGCTACTGTGATCCTACAGTCAGGGATGGGGAGGTTCAGCTGAGAGATTAAGTTCCTTCCACAAAGTAGGTATTTCATGTGATGACTGACAAATCCTGCTTCCTTAACTTTTACAAGAGCCCCAGGCATGCAGTGCCACCGGACCACTTTCAAATGCTGAGTTTCTCGCAGTAGCCTCCGCATGCAGCCTTTCCTTTACAGCGTCCAGCTCAGAGTTCTCTCCACCTTGGCTGGTGGTGATGAAGGCCGTGATGTGATGTGCTGCCACTGCCACATGCAGGCAGTTCGGAGCCCAAACTGAGAACAGAGGTGTCAGGCAGACAACCTCAGCATCTCTGTGTGTAACTGAGTTCATAAACCTGTGAAAAGGAAGACAGTCTGGGAGAAGCGGTAGCTTCCAGGTAAAATATGGGTATTACATTTACCCTTCATTTTGTGAACTCCTAATCATACCTCAAGGCCCAATTCAGATGTCCCATGGGAGACGCCATGAGATTTCATGATAAAGCTTAGCAGAGTAGGAGAAAAGGGCTTCTTCCACCCTTTGGCTTAGAGCAGAGATGGCAGATCACAGAGGCACCTAAGGGGATGCAGCTCAGAGAGCACCAGGCCCAGGCCCTGGAACGGAAGTGGTAACCCCACAAGGGCACCCTAGCTGGGGCAAGGGGGTGATGCTTCGCTCTAGGTTCCTGGCAGGAAGCGGATGTCAACTATAACACGAGTACACTTGTTCACGGCACATGTGAGATTCCCTTTGGACATCTGGCACTGCCGGGCCCCTGCCCGGATTTCCCCTTCCATAGAGAACATGAACATGGGATCATGGCAGCCACCAGAAAAGCGAGGTAAGGGATCCAAGGTTGATCAATCTCAAATCAGATTCAAAACCCATCTGCTCGAGGCAGGTTCACGTACCTGATCTTCCTTAGTGTGACCGCACACCTGGAGGAGCTTGTGAATGAGCAAACTGAGGCTCATTTGGCAAGCTCCCCAAGGCCACTGGGCCGCCATGTGCTGCAGCCAGAGCCTAAGCCCAGGACATGTGAGCCCAGGAAGCCTTGTCCCCCAAGTCTCAGCGCCTCGGCTTCCCACTCACCAGAGCACCAGGGTCCCCAATTCTGGGGACAGAACCATGAGCCAGATGAACCCCTCCAGGAAAGATTCCAGGCACAATGATTCATGAGAGAGGGAAGAGAAAAATAACACCGTGCTGTCAGCAAGGAGTGTTCAAACGCTTCCTTTTGCACTTCTGTGGGACTTGGACGTGCTCTGAGCCAGGTGTTTCCACGCAGCCAGCCAGAGCGACGGCCTCTGGAGAGATGTGAAGCCTCAGAAAGGAATGCAGCCTGCACCGAAACCACAAAAACAGATGCCAGGGTGCAAGCCGGAGTCGGCATGGGCTCAGATGGGCACCCAGACCCTGCGAATTCATTACCATTCTCTGGCCTCCCTGTCCCACTCTGCAAGGCCCATCTTTCAAAAGCCCCCTTTCCAAGTTCAGGAATGAAAGGCCCCAAGCCCCACCTCCCACCCCCGGGACTGTCTCCAGAACTAGAGAGGGGCTGTTGTTTTGATGGGGCTTTTCCTCCCAAGCCAGTGGGAGAAATGCCCATGGATCCAGTTTAGCTCAAGTGCCCAAGTGTACCTCCCATTAGCATTTCAGAGATGTGGCTAATCACCAAGAACCATAAACTCAAGGGAGGGTGGGGGGAGAGATGAAGGAGAGGCCTGCTTCTCCTCCAGAAACACGGACTTTTATCTGAGGGGATGACCACATAGGACTGAAAAAAGAAAACGCCCGGGGAAAAGCACGAACTCTAGCATCTCTCTACCCTGGGCGGTCGGCAGGCAGGGGAACCTGGGGTACAGTCACCAGCAATTCTGCAGGCAGAGCTGCATGGTGTTCATGCAGAAAAAGGACACCTAGCAAGTGTCGCTGGTCATTTTTATTGGGCTATGAAAAAATCTTTACAGAACAATTCGCTCCTGACCATCTCGTCTCCTGGGGACACAGAGGAAGTGCCATGGGGTAAAGCCAGACTCATGAAATAGCTACTTCGGCAAAGTGGCCTGTGTCTAACAGTACCTTACAACCACATAATGCTTGATGCTTTTCAAAACCCATCTGCATCCATTATTTATTAGACCCCACATGGCCTCCAGTTCACAGTGGAGAACTTGAGATGTGGGAAACCTAGGACGTGGGGCTGGCAGGCAGGTTCCTGGTCTCGCCACCACCTCTCCACTGTCCCACTTCCTCCCCAGTTCTGTTGGGCAAGTGCCCATGGGAGAGCGATCCTGCTGCACAGCACTGTTCAGATCAGAAACCACTTCCCAAACTCTGAGCGTGGGCCGAAGAAAGAATGAATGAATCAACTCCTTGTAATTATAGGCGGGCAGGGCGGATACCATCATTCCCATTTTCCAGGTGAGGAAACAGAAGCCCTAGGCCCGCCAGACACATGTGAGCTCCCTGAGGCCCCAGCTAGGGGTGAACTATGACCCAGGATTTGTGATGCCCAGCGTGCCAGGTTTCATTAGATGCCCCAAACTTCTTCAGCTCCTCCCTGTACTCACCATCTTTGCCACGTGACTCTATAGTTCCTCTCTCACTAAAGAGGTAGACTCTGTTTCCCCACCCCTTGGATCTGGGCTGGCCTATGACTTGCTTTGGCTGAGAGAATGTGGTATGCCTGGGCCCCAGAGGCCTTGCGTGTAACAACAAACCAGGAGTCCGTGCCGCTCCTCCCCACGTCATCGCCCGTGCCCACCTGCTCTTACACCCCTGCCATTGCCAGGAGCACACGCCCAGACTGGCCTGTGGGAGGACAGGAGACACGGGAATGGAGTTGCGTTGCCCTGGTTGCCCTGGTTGTCCCAGTCACCCTGGCCCAAAACAGCTAACCTCATACATGTGAGTGAACCCAGCCAAGATCAACAGAGCTGCCTAGCTGACCTCCAGACACACGAGCAATGGACACTTGTGACCCATGCCACTAAGCTGTGTAGGTGGTTGTCATGCACGATTCTATGGCAGTAGCTAACAGGTACACGGCGCCTGTTCCATCCACCCATCCTCCTATGCCTCCATCGATTCACTCAGCGTGTATTTGCTGAGTGCCTACTACATGCCCAGCACGGTGCTCGGCACTGGGGACACAGTGGTGAGCAAGGCAGCCCCTGCCCTGCCTTCGTGGAGTGCGCAGACCAGGGAGGAGGACTGATAAGCAATTACAATTCACGGAGAGGAGGGTGGGCAGGGAGGCTAGGAGAGGTTCCTGGAAGGAGTGACATCTCAGCAGAAATCTAAGGGCTGGAGAGGAGCCGTGGGGCTAGGAGAGGTGTCAGGGAGAATGTTCCCAGTGAAGACTCAGCCTGGCAGAGGCCTGATGAGGTATCTGGCACTGAAGCCTGGAAGTAAGAAGGTGGGGGAGGAAAGGGGACTCCAGAGGGGCCAGCATCAGAGGGACCCAGCCATCATCCCAGACACTTTTTCCGTATTTATGTTCAAGGCCACGCACAGATAGAGAAACAAACGCAGAGGCCACAGAGCAGTTCCATTGCACACTCAGGGAGCAGGGCCTGAGGACAGCCTTCTAAGGGCAGCAGCAGAAGTTCTTGCATTTTTACTGTAAGGGACATTTGCTACCTGCCTAAAGCTGTAGGTTCTTTGCTGGTTCTCGCACGGGACAGAGTGAGGAAATGAAAGTTTACCGATGGAATCTAGAACACTCCTCTAAAGCAGCCAATCAGAGGGAGACAGAAGTATGCTCATCTCTATGGAGAAAAATGGAAAAAGAATGCCAGGGGAGGCTGTATGTTGTGGCATTCATTCATTCATCCATTCATTCTTTCAGCCAAGTCCGCCCTAAGTGGACACACTGTACCAGCCCCGAGGAGGACTGAAGATGACTGGCCCTCAATCCTGTCTGCAAAGACCTCCAGTCCAGAAAAAACTGGGTCAACACCAGACTTTCTGTATAGACAGAGCCTAGAGGCAGCAATCTGCTGGTTGTGGACACTTGGGAAATAGCTTTGAAGCTGGTTGAGAAGAAGAAGAGTGCATTTTTACTTAGATTATGTATTTATGTGGGGTGCCTTGGGGAGGAGAGGTTGAAGTCACCCTTTGGCTCAGCCATTACGTAGGGGAGATCAAATATGTGTGGAACGGCCTGCCATACAGTTATCAAATGGGAAGGGGTGGCAGTGAGATTCAGATGGAATTTGAAGAGTTTGGAAGAGGGCAAGATGGGCCATTACTGGCTGAGTGAATCAGGCAGGGCTTCTAGAAAGAAAGATGAGTCAAAGATTGAGAAGAATGAGGAAAAGGTCTACAGGGGGAAGGAAACATCCAAAAGTGTGGAGGTAGGGAAGGCTGGAACCAACCTGGGCACTCATTCTGGGTGCTTGGAGCACAGCCATCAACAATAGGGAAAAAGTAGAAAGTCAGCTGGACAGGCAAGCTGGAGCCCAATGAAGGAGGTTCTGAGATACCAAGAGATGGAGGTTGAACTTTATCCAGAAGATAATTGAGTCAAAGAATGTGACATCAGGGGTGCATTTCGGGAATACTCATCTGACCAACTAATGGGTTGGGAAGGAGAGACTGAAGCCAAGAAGAGCAATTAAGAAGATCCTGCCAGAACCAGCTGGAGAAGAGGAGACAGATGTAAGAAACAGACTCCAAATGACTGGACAACTGGCTGGATGGAAAGAGCAGAGCCGAGGGTCATCCCAAGGTTTCCGTCTGTGAGGATGACTGTGAACTCCACTGCAGCAGGGAAGACTGGAGGGCTGCCGGTTTGTGGGCTGAGGCTGTCAGACATAGTGGGGTTGGACTGCCAGAGGGGCAGCCGGCAAGGAGCTCAGGGGAGAGCAAAGGTACTGCTGCTGCTGCTGCTGCTACTGAAAGACAGGCCAGGTTTGGAAATGAGGAGATGGAAGCAATGGGGAGCCAGTCAAAAAGAAATGACTGAAGCCGCAAGGGAGAGAGAAGATAAGAACAAACCAGGAGCTCGTCCTGCTTCTCCCACATCATTGCCTGTGCCCCAGGGAAATGCTGTTCTAGGTCCCAAGCCTTGCCTGGGTCGAATCTTATTTATTTCTTCACAGTCTCCCCGCAATAGAACGTGCCCTCCATGAGGGACTGTTGTCGGTTAGATTTTCTGCAGCATCCCCTGTACCTTGAATACTGCCTGCACATCAGAAGAGCTCCTAAGTGTCCCATAGACATGTTTGACGGTGACTGACCTGGCCACGACCCCTGAAAAGGAGAGGTACGACATGCCAGACTGCACTCCAGTGACTGGGATAGGAGTGGACAGTGATCCAAGCTGGGTGTGGGGAGAGGGTGTCCACTCACAGGCTGCTCGAACCAGGTAGTCTCTCTCAGACATTTGAACTAAGACACAAGGATTGAGGGCAGTTGTGATGGGAACAGGAGCCTTAAAGCCATGCAGGCTCTGGGCTGGTGGCCATCGTGGGCCATGAGCAAAGTGAGTAGGTGAGAAAGCCTGTGGTCAGAGAGAGGCAGGAGAAAGGGGCAGAGAGAAGCAGAGACACACGACCCCTGAGAAATGAGCAGAGTGGCCTCCATTCCTAACCTCCCAGCTCCAACCTTGGAAGTACTGGC
This sequence comes from Neophocaena asiaeorientalis asiaeorientalis, assembly GCF_003031525.2. Lineage (NCBI taxonomy): Eukaryota > Metazoa > Chordata > Mammalia > Artiodactyla > Phocoenidae > Neophocaena > Neophocaena asiaeorientalis. The sequence continues at coordinate 1,587,750 of NW_020172742.1, forward strand.
TTAACTCTGCTCTCAGCCCCTGGGCACTGTGGGGGGCACAGAATCAGCCACCAGATTCTCCTTCAGAAAGGAAGGCTGCATCCTCCCAGCTGCTGGGAATGCTTCCGGAAGACTACCCGTGGCTGCTAGCCCCTCTGGAGACTGAAGAACACTGCCTCACCCGTGGTCACGCTCCTTCCAGCAGCAACCCACGTCCATGACTGATCAACATCCCATGTAAAGGCCTGGGCCCCTTGCTCCAACCTGGGACAAGTCTGAAGAGCCTCTCCAAGTTCCAGAATGTCACTCAGAATGGGCTGAGGCCTTCACTGGGACTGCATCAGAGCTCAACTCCTCCCTCTGGCCAATCACCTTCAGAAGGGTTGATGCCAATCAGACACCCCAATAAATGCCCTGCATGCTAATCTCCATCTCAGCACCTGTTTCCCAGGGAACCCCACCCTCAACAGCCCTAATATTGCCTATTATATCCTTATAATAAACTCTTTGTATACTAGCCAGCACAAGTAAATCTTTTTTTTTTTATAGATTTTTTTTTAATTTATTTATTTTTGGCTGTGTTGGGTCTTCGTTGCTGCGCGCGGGCTTTCTCTAGTTGCGGTGAGCGGGGGCTACTCTTCATTGTGGTGCACAGATTTCTCATTGTGATGGCTTCTCTTGTTGCAAAGCATGGGCTCAAGGCATGCGGGCTTCAGTAGTTGTGGTTCACGGGCTCTAGAGCGCAGGCTCAGTAGTTGTGGTGCACAGGCTTAGTTGCTCTGTGGCATGTGGGATCTTCCCGGACCAGGGCTCGAACCTGTGTCCCCTGCACTGGCAGGCAGATTCTTAACCACTGCGCCACCAGGGAAGCCCCACGAGTAAATCTTGATTAGACTGAGGGTACCAGTTTTTGTATTCCTAAGAGCACTTACCATGGTGTTTTGCAAATAATAGCAAGAAGAAGAGGTATTTATTGAGCAAATACTATGCCAGGCATTACTCTAAGCATATACAAGGATCATTTAAGCTTCGCAGCATCCCTATGAGGCAGATACTATTATCCCTATTTTACAGATTTTAAAAGAACAAACCTGAGGCATACTTTCCCAGAGCCACCCAATTAAGCAGGAATAAAGTCAAAATGAGAACACAGCCTGCCAGACACAGAACCTGTGTCCTTAACCACACTCGACCCTGCCACCTGCATCAAGGACACTCAATTACAATGTCAAAAAAAAAGAGTCAATGATTTTGAGCTGAACAGGGGCCTGTAAATTATCTGGGCCACTCATTTTATTTTACTGAGGCCCAAAGCAATGATTTTTTTATGCTCAAGTTTATACAATCCAGTTGTAATATACGAGCATTTAACTAATACAAAGTCAAAATACACATGTGACAAAAAAGAGAGTGATAAAAAGATAGTTTAAATAATGTAATTTTCTCCATAATAAATGATCGTTATATCGACTCTACTCATGGCACTTTATACATTATACATATACACATCTTACTATATAGTGTTACACACACTAAACCATGTACATTCTATTTTAAGGGCAATTTCAGGGACTGACATGACCCAACATGCTGACTTTGGGATCTAAACCCCTGTAAGACAGGCTCTGTCTCTGAAGGAGCTGATGGCAAGAACCAGACTAGAAGCGGGGTCTCCTGACTCATGATCCAGCTTCCCTCCACCACTCCCACCTACGTCCCCTCTGTTTGTTTACCTGGTTTTATTTCAAAGAAACCAACTGGTTCAGAGCATTGCAACACTGCCATTTAGAAAAGCTCAGAGCCAGAGACTCAAGCTACTGAGAAATCCACGTGAATTACCACACTGCAGCCATGCTTTCCAGATCACTGTTTCTAATTAAAGGACCAGCTGACACATTACGTATCTCCTTGGGAAGCATCCCATCACACCACATAATCTCCCAGATGTGCCTGGATTTCTCCTTCTTGCCTTTTTCATTGGTGTTCTCACCCTCATCACCAAGTAGTGCTCATTTACTCACCACGGCCGTCCCTGGGGAATGATGTAAGACACTAAACTATGTGACTCAAAATAGACCAGCTTCCAGATCTTAAGGAGGACACAAGGATTCAGGACAATATTTAAACATCTCTGGCCCCAACCAACCTCCTCCTCCCAAACCCCACCCCCACCAAATTATCTCTTGAGCCACTACAGATGCACTCTCACCTCAAGGTCTCAAGTGCCCTTCCTGCTCCTCTCCACTTAATTAAATCCCATCCATCCTTCAATTCCCAGTCCAAGTACCAGCCCCCGGAGAAGGCATCTCTGCTCATGTGATAGAGACCAGAGAGCCAAAGGGACATTTAAACATTGCCTGTGCCCAAGGTCACCAACTGCAGGCTGAATGGCCGTACAGTGTTATATACTATATATGGCTGTAGTTTTCTTGACTCTTCAAAGTGTTGAAGAGCTTGGTGTGTTAAAAATCACTGAACTTGTTGTGAACCCTTAAAACTCAGGAGATTTCACATAAAAGTTCTGGCTTTGTGGTTTGCCTTGAAAGACCAGCGATCTGGAAACACTGGGCTTATTTCCTACATGGCAACAATCAGATGAAAGGGAGTAGAAACTGCCCCCTCTGTACTTTTTTTTTGCACAAAAGTTTTGGTTTTGTGCTTTTTAAAAACATAATCAATGGTTACATAAATCTGCAATCAAACTATTTCACCAATTTCTAGGCTCAGGTTTTTTTCTGCATGCCATTTTTTAATCTCAGTATTTCATCTCACTTTTCTTCTTCATAAGGTTCATCTTTTAGTATTTCTTTCAGCAAGCATCAGTGTGTACTGAACTTTCTTCTTTCTGTATATCTGAAAATGCCTATCATCCCCACTCTCGAGTGCTGGTTTAGCTGAGCGGAGGCTTCTGGGCTGACAGTCGTACTTGCTCAGCTTTTTCAAGGTGCTCCCTCACTGTCCTCTGGCAGCTGCTGTTGCGGATGAGAAGTTTGCTGTCAGGCTAGTTGTTACTCCTTTGCAGGTAATTTGCCTTTTCTCCGTGGAGCTTTTAAGAGCTTGTCTGTGTTCTTACGGTTCTAAAGTTGCGCTACAACATGTCTAGATGTGAATTTATTTTTATCTGTCACTTATGATTGCTTTTTTCAACCCTGGAACTCACATCTTTCTTTGGTTATGAGAAAATGTGCATTCACTGTCTGATCAAATATTGCCTCTCATTCATCTCCTCTATTCTCTTCTTCTGAAACTCTGACATATATTAGAGTCTTTTGATCTATTCTCTGTGTCTCTTAACTGCTCTTTCATATTTTTAATTTCTCATCCTGGGTTGAGTCCCTGATGAACTCCTCAGTACCGACCTCTAATTCACCAGCCCTTTCTTCAGTTATGTCCAGTATTGAGTCTATCCCCTCTATTGAGGTTTTATTAAGAGATTCAAAACTATATATTTCCTGATTTCTAATTGGTTCTTTTTATATTCTGTGTTCTTGTTTAGTTTCTGCTTACATTTATTTCATTTATTCTTATTCTTTTTTATAGATTATATTCCTTTCTTCAGCCCTTTGAGGATCCTCCTCACACATGGTTTGAAGACATCATTAGCTTTCACTCTTATTTCTTGTAGTCTGAAGTGAATTCATTTCCCTATTGTTGATTGTGCTGGCTATATTCCTTTCTTTCTTTCTCTTTTTTTCTTAGCAATAGTTTTCCTCCCACGTGTTTTGGAATCTGGAACCGTAGGCTTATCTTGAGTGGGAGGTTTGTTTTGTGCCCGTTGCATTCTCTACCTATATATCTATCTATCTGGCATTTTGCACTAGGCTTTTCCTGGACCACTAGAGTCCCCCATGCAGACCACACCCCAGTGGCAGCTCAGGGCTTAAATCCCATGGTGATACTGGGAACGCTCAAGCTTACCACTGAGTGCTGGGGGACTTGACTTGCTGGGTACTGTCTGCAAGGATATATTAGCATCTCACTTTCTATTTGTCATAGCCATAGGCAGCAGTCAAGAGGAGCTTTTTTCCAATCTTCTTTTCCAAGTGAGGGAACCCCACTTCAGCTCCAGATTTCAAGCAATAAACCTGGCTCTGGAACCCTGCCTCTCATCGGGCACTTTGAATTCCCCGTTTCCTCTCCAAAATGTATTCCAGGGGAAGTTGCCACTTGGTCTTATCACCAAAGCATTGAGGCTCCAGCCCAGGAGGGGGGAAGAACTATCCTGGCCAGAGGAGCAAGATCTATTAACGTATTTCCCAAGGGACTTCCCCTAGATCTGGAAAAGTTAGGGCAGCAGAAAAAAGCCCAGGTACGTATTTCAACAGACAAGATGCAGCCAGGCAAACAGAGCAGGGCCTAGTACCTCAAAGGGGCATCCCCTGTACCCTTCATTTCCAAATAAAGAAAAATATTTATTAAGACTGTACTCTGTACCCCCAAGTACCCTATTTTCTTTAATATTCCAAGCATGGATCCACAGATTTATCTGAACTTTTCAACCTGCTTATATTTCTGGGGCACATATTTTTCTTGAGGGTAATGAATACCATATGTGCTACTTGAAAAAAAAACCCTGACATTTACTGAGTGTTCACTGTGCACTAGGTACTATCTAAGTAAATTTACACATATTAGCAACTTTCAGCCTCAAAACAGCCCTGTGAGGCAGATGCTGCTGTACTCCTTATATATGAAAGGGGAAAGGGAAGCTTGAGATGTACCCAAAATGTCCCCAGAGCTCCCATTCTTGGCCATTACATGACTGGCCTTCTCTAGTTTACACTGGGGGACACCAGGAACTGAAGTAAGAGGACCCAAAGAAGAAAATGAAATCTAAACCAAAGGGTTGAGGACAACTTATACATCTCTAACCCACACATATATATAGACACCAAACAATTAAAACACAAACTACTATAGGCAGGAGGGACAACTTCCTGTTTCTTGGAAACTAACACAGGAAGTAATCCAGAGGAGCATTTTTAGGCTCAAGGGAAGATTCTTCAAGGGGAAACTCATACTCAGAAGTTGCTCGCATACCATTTAATGAATAAGAGCCATTGTTATTTTCACCTAATACTTATGTGAAAGTCCTAATCTCTGAAAGTCCAGCTAAAATAACTCTTTCAGGTATTACCTAGAAGGAGCGAGCCTGGCTGCACCCGCCAAGGCGATGAGAGAACAAAGCCCCTTCCTAGCTGGGGTGAAACCATGCGGCCCAGCCAGGATTCTATCTGAGTCTCCTGTCCGCTCAAACCTGGGAGCATTCCGTAGGGCACTCTCACAGAAAACATCGGTCCTTTACAAAGAGTAGGGGGTGGGGAGGGATTCTAGTCAAATTGGAGGTTTTATCAACGAGGATCATCTTGAGTTTTTGCTCCATGAGCCAAGAGCAGTACATCAAGTCTGTAGCTCCCCTGGGACATCCGGGTCCCTATGTAAAGAGGGGCCCAGTGACAATATTAAGATCTTTCAGCTCTCACCGGCTGGAGTTTGTTTCACAGTAATATTCCCTTAGGTTCACACAGCACTTGCTGTTTGAACAATTATATTCACGTGTCTGATTGAATTGATTCTCCCCAAAACCCAGGGAGGTGGGTATTAATTACCCCCATGTCCCAGATGAGGAATTATCCCATATCACCTGCCGAAAGTTCCACAAGAAAGAAGTGGCAAAGCTGGGGCTCAAATCACAGACTTAAATCTTCTCTGGAGGGAAATTTAAGAAGCTATTCCCTCTTTTTGCACAGAAAGAAAAGTAAAGAATTGCAGACAGGCTTCCATGGCAGTAGGGTTCCCTGGGTGTCATCCGCAGTGTAGGACTGGGTGTCTCCTAAGGAATTCAACACTAAAAACCCCTGGAGAGCAGGTTCACCCTCACTCCAATCTGCACCATAAACCACAATTTGGGCAAGTGAAAGCCTTAGAAACCTGCAGGAGATGGACTTCCCTGGTGGCGCAGTGGATAAGACTCCAAGCTCCCACTGCAGGAGGCCAGGGTTCGATCCCTGTGTAGGGGACTAGGTGCCACATGCATGCCGCAACTAAGAGTCCACATGCTACAACTAAGGACCCGGCCTGCTGCAACTAAGACCCACCCGGTGCAACCAAATACATAAATATTTTTTAAAAAGAAAAGAAAGAAAGAAACCTGCAGGAGACACTGAAGGGGGCTTGCCCAAGTGAAACCCTAGCCCCTTGGCAGCCTAAATTCACTCCAGTCCCTTCCTGTTCACATTCTTAAGAGTGAGCCCCTCAGACACCAGTTCAGGCCCAAATGAGGTCAAAAGGCACCAAAGGGTAAAGTGTGTCTGCCTCAGCGTCCAGTCATATTCCATGCTCTGGTGCTGGAGCTATAACTCTCTTTGCCTGCCCACGTAGATTCCAGGTTCTCATACCTGCCACCCAGATTCCCTTTGCCAGACCCCTCCTGACCTCCGGTATCTGCCTGTCCTTGAGTTCTCAGCCCATCTCTCGATGCTTGTCAGTCTTTGTAGATCCCTGATGACACATGCTTGGCTGTTAACCTCTGCTAGTTCCCCTACCTAATGCTGCCTTCCGAGGCCAGACACTTCATGATAGGCACTTCCCCTGGCCAGCTTGCCTCACCTCACCAGCCACCTCCTTCTTGTCTCTGCCACCCATGCCATGGTAGGATAGCAACATTCATTCACTTAGCAACCAGTAAGCAAAGCCAGGTGCCCTACTAGGCACTGTGGTGGAATATAAGGGCAACCAAGACACAAGCCTTGGCCCTACCATTTTAAAGGTAATTACATGTAACCCAGGTTTTAAATAACTTCATGTTTATGTTCTTGTCTTCCAAATGGACTCTGTGCTCCTGAGGATAAAGATCATGTCTCATATTGTCCCATTTTTAAAGGTGCTCCACCCCAAGCCTTCCCCTAACGCTTTGCCACGCCAGAGAGGCCAGCACCACCATCCTGCCCGTTTTAAAAAATTATGATTTACACTGCTTTTCTCTAACTGTCTACCTGCAAAATGAGCAAATGGAAAGCAACAGGTGGGAAGACAGGCCTCCTAGGTACAGAGCTAGGAAAGGGATCTGCGTGCAAGCCCTACTGGAGAAGGCAGTGGGGCTACCCATCACCCTGTACCTTGCTGCATGCTGCCTTCCACGGCTAGGGTGGATGGATCATGTCTCTTTCCCCTCAAATACCTTGAGGAATTCTCCATTTCCTTGCCTCAAGGCCCTGCCAAACCAGGTAGTGGCTGAGAATGTGGGCCCTGGAGCCAGGCTGCCTGGGTTCAAATCCCAGCTTTACCACTGTCTGCTTGTGTGACCTTGGCCAAGGCACTTAACTGGTCAGAGAGTAATGCCTACCTTTTAGGGTTATATAGTATGGATGAAAGAATTCACAGGAGTTTATGTATTTTGTGGTGGCTTTTCAATACGATCACAAATCCTTTGACCCGCTCTCTTCAAAACGGGCCTAGGAACATCCTTCATCTCCCCTTAAGTGTGGGATGCAGTCAGTGACTCGCTTCTAATGAATGGACTGTGGCAGAAGTGATGGTGTATGACTTCTAAGACGAGGTCATACAAGGCGCTGTGGTTTCCTCCTTACTCTCCCTGTGGGATCACTCTCTGTGGAAGCCAGCTGCCACGTTGTGAGGACACTCCAACAGCCCTGTGGAGGAGTCCCTGCAGAGAGGAACTGAGACCTCCAGCCAACAGCCAGGTGAGTTGCATATCTTCAAAGTGAATCCTCTAGCCCCAGTTAAGCCCTAAGATGACTGCAGCCCTGGGATCTCAACTGCAAGCTCGTGAGAGAGCCTGAGCCAGAACCACCCAGCTAACACTCCTGATTCCTGATCCACAGAAGCTCTGTGAGCCAGAAAATGTTTGTTGTTTCTAAACTGCTATGTTTTGGGATAACTTGTTTCACGGCAATAAATAACTATTACATATGTGAAGAATTTATATATATAAAGAGTTAATAAAGAAACTTAGAACAGTGCCTGGCACATGGAAAGGGCTCAATATTATTATTATTTTACATTACAAAATCACAGTAGTTTATGTATTATTCGCCATGTCTACCAGATATTTTTAAATTTACAGAAAAACAATTTGAGCATCAAAATAAATAATGACTGTTGTGGATTATAGCCCATTGAATAAAATAGAAATTCATGAGTTTGTGCTGATACAAATGAATGAATGGACAAACAAATAAATAAAGGTGTAAAGCCTCTACCTTGTAGTAGAATTGCAAATAATAAATGTAGAAGGAATTACAGAATCATCATTTGGCAAAACATGATGCTAAAAACTGCAGGGTCAAAGTTTGATGAGGAATAGAATCTGTACACTGTCTCAAAGTAGTTCCCACAAAATGCTTATTAAATAGTAATTTATTAATGAGTACAAAACACTTGTTAATCAACTTTGCAACGGAGAAACCTGGCAGACACCTTCTTAATCAACTGATAAATGTCAATATCACCAATAATGGGACAAATCAACATCATGCGCCTCTTGTTATGGTGCACTGAGAAGAACTCCCAAGGGCCAGAGCCTGTCTTGTTTATCTCTTTATCCCCAGCAGTGCCTCGTAGAGTGGCAGCTCCTGCTCTCTGGGCACTGTGTGCCAGACGCTGCCCCAGATGCACTGGACACATCTCATCTCATCTGATCTTCACAATGACCCTAGGCTCTGAGAAGCAAGAAGAGGACCCAAGGTCACACAAGCAGTGAGACGCAGAAAGAGACACAAACTCTATCTCCACGTTGGACTGGCTACCGTGGGCACTCAATAAATATTGAATCCAGTCCTCTCTGCAGCTCCGGGAGGTTTATGGACACAGAGCAGTTGCTCCCAGGACAGAGCCGCATTCTCCTTCCTTCCTCCTTCTAAATATCAGAGCCAGCAATCAGAGGGAGGGAAAGTGCTGGACTCAGAGTCTGAAGGCTATAGTTTTGGCTCTGCCCATTCCGTACAGGTAACTTACTCATGCTTACTCGGTCTCCATCTCCCTCAACTTTGGTCCAATGTGGTGGTTTCCAAATTTCTTTCAGCAACTGGATTTTTTTTTCAAGAAAACTTTCCCATAAAACCTCAGTATATCATAGCAGTGTTATTTGCAATAGCCAAAAGGGGGAAGCAACACAAATGTCTATGGCTGGATGAAGGAATAAACAAAATGTGCTCTATACATACAATGGAATATTATTCAGCCTTAAAAGGGAAGGAAATTCTGACATATAACATGGATGAAGATCAAAAACATTATACTAAGTGAAATAAGCCAGACAAATATTGTATGATTCCACTTATATGAGGTCCCTAGAGGCACAAAGTAGAATGATGTTTGCGGGGGGTGGGGGTGGGGGGAGTGAGGAGTTAGTATTTAAAGGATACGGAGTTTCCGTCTGGGGAGACAGAAAGGTTCTAAAGATGGATGGTGACGGTGGCTGCACGATAATATGAATATACTCAATGCCACTGACCTGTATGCTTGAAAACGATTACAGTGGTGAATTTTGTTATGTATATTTTGCCACAATTAAATAAATAAATACCTTAGTGTACACAATAGATGAAGCAAAAATAAAGAATGGAGTATTAAGATGCTCCCTTAACCCCACCCCACCCCACCCCCTCCAGTGACTGCAAAGAATCCCTACCCCTGAGGAGCACATGGACTATTTCAATCCTAATATTTGGGGCTCTGGGAGCAAGGTCTGCCCATGGAGCTTGCTGCCTACAATTTCAATCCTAAGCAGCCCCTGCTCCCTCGGTTGCACTTGCTGGCTGCTGTGATGAAGCCCACGAGTTAAACCACAGTGAGGACAAGCCTCCCAACACAGGGACAAAGGCTCCAGGATGATCCGGCAGGCAGGAGCACTCCCGGGGAAGCTGGCTTTGGGTGAAGCGCTTGAGGGTGGGCAGGCGAGGGGACAGGAGCTTAACAGCCTGGTGGCACAGCTGCACTCATTACTCCACGGCTTCCCATCCCGACCCTGGGCGATTCAATCAACTTCTCAGAGTCTCAGTTTCCACTTTTATAAAAAGGGAACAGTAATAGCAGTAGCTGCCTCATAGGATGTGTTGAGGATTAATTGAGATAACGTACATAAAAGTGCCTGGCACAGTAAGTGATTCAGAAAGCATGATGCTATATGATGGGGGTGGTGTCCTGTGGCAGTCAAGGGGTGGGCTTTGGAGGTGGCCTCTGCCACTTACCAGCTGTATGATTTTGAGAGAGTTACCCTGTCTGTGCTTCACTTTCCTCATCTATAAAAGAGGGTGATCATCGTACCCACTTCTTAGGTTATTAGGAAGATTAAATGGGCTGATTGAGGTAAGATTGTTAGGAGGATACCTGGTCCATAGCATAGATGTGAAGCGTCTCACCAGGCCTGTCTGACCAGGCCTCCTAAGGCGGCAGCCCTGGCTAAACTGAGGGGGATGGAGCCTGCATAATGACGCTGTTCTGTCTGAGCCAAACCAGATTATACTGCCCAAACCAAACACAGGCCATGGGGGCCTGCTCTGTAGCCCAGGGCCGCACTCCTGGGAGAGAGAATGGCTCCAAGCTGGGCAAAGTGGGGGCGGGGGCGGGGTTTCAAGGGAGGTTCAACTGGGGAAGCAGCCGAGAAGGAAACAAGATTGTTCTCCAGTCTTCCCTCAAAAACAAGCAGAGGGCGTGCCGTGGACCAAGGGCCTCAGATTTGCCGTTTATGGTCTTGACCAAAGGTATTTTGAAAATGTGGCCGCCTTTGTGCTTTCCCCTTGGTCTTCACCTGTGGCTCACCGCTGAAGCCAGAAGGCTAAATTTAGGCCACTCTGCTGCTTGGGCCCAGCGGGAAGGCTGCTGCTTTCAGAGCAAAGAGGGGAGGGGAGGTGGGGGGCAGGGGGTGCACAGGAAAAAGGAGGAGGCAGACTCCACCCAAGGGCTTCTGGGTGCTTCTAGGATCCTGGCCATAGGCCTGGCCTGAACCATGGCAAGGACCTCGGCTCCAGGCCTCCAGCAAGCCGTGCCTGGGGCAGGTTGTGGACCTGGGGCCTGTGCACAAGCGGCACTGGGTGAGTCAGAGACCCCAGGATCCCACCCGTGGGAAACACTCACAGGAAACTCTGACACTCCCAGTGGAAACCCTTGTCACTGTCAGCACTGGGACAGATTCATCTCAGCTCTTCACAAATGAGGAAGTTGGGGCCCACTGTTTCCACTGAATGTGCATCCACTATTCCAGGACTGTATGAAGCACCTTAGGTGCAGCATCCCCTTTAATTCCCAGCAACAACTATTATTTCTATATTATTATAAGCCTATAGCTGGTAAACAGCTTGGCTGATCTTTTTCAGGGCCTCATGCCTTTAAAATCAGAATCTACCATATAAATTGGGGAACCGAATTGCTCAAACCTCCCAGCAAGGACCACTGGTGCTGAGCTCGGACCTCAAATCCCCTGACAACCAGACCAATTTACACGCACCCCTACACACACACACAGTTATTCTGAAAAATCTCCCTAACGGAGACATCAGGTGTGGCCACTGCTAAGCCTCTCCTTGCCCCTTGAACCCTATCCTCTTTCTTCCCAGACAGTGTAGGCATTTCAGGTGGATGTCACAGCCACTCCGTACTCCATATCGTCTATATCATTATTCTCAATATCCATGATATTCATACTGCACCCTGCTGTTAGCTGATCTTCCCTTTGATCCTCATAGAAGCTCTTCTTTTACAGATAGGAAAACAGCTAAAGTCCCAGGATTGCTAAATAACCCAGATGGAGACACACAGCTTCACCCCCAGTTCCAGATGGAAGCCTGAAGTTAATGAGCCCCTTCCTTGTCCCTCCATCTGCTCCTCAAATCCCTGCTTCCAGTGTCCCTGTGAGCCACAAATCCTGCCCAAGGCGGCCCTCTGCCCTTCCTGTTTTCTAGCTTTTCTGACCCCTTTCTGATCCTTGTCCTATACCTTCTGTCTATTCTGCTGCAAAGTCACAACTTTATGGGCTTAGCTCTTCCCAGGGTTCTGACCATGTCACTCCTCGTGCTTCAGACTCATCTATGGCTTCCCTTGGCTCTTAGGATAAAGGCCAAAATCCTTAAGAACCTTCAGGTCCCGTGTGTGCTTGCCCCAGGTTACCGTTCCACTGCCCCTCCTCCCCGCCACCTCCACCCTGCCTCAGCCACATGGGCCATTTTTCAGTCCTCCATCCCCAGGGCCTTTGTACATGCTGTTCCCTTGGTCTGGCTGCTCCTTACCTGGTTAACACCCATTCATCTTTCAAATCGTCATTGCTCCCTCCCCGAACCCTCTGTCTAATACCCCCTTGTAAAATGCTCTCACAGATCTAAATTCTGCTCCTTCAAAGTCTTACCTCAGGTGTAATTATTCATCCCATACATGTGATTACCTGATAAGTGAGGAAGAAACCCTATTAGGAAGAAAACCCAAGAAGAGTGGGCACTATAACTGTTTTCACTTATCACTGCATCCCTATCACCAAATGCTTGTTGAGTAAACAATGAATGAATGAATGAATGAATGAACGAATCGCCCTCTACCTACTGCCTAAGCCCCAGTCTAGCCTTCCTTGACACCACTCTTCCCTCACAGCCCTCTCCTGTGAAAGCCGCCCATCTCTTGGCTCTCACTTGGTTCGTACACCGCTTCCACTCATCAGCTGCCTTTTCCTCCTCTGAAGACCACACCACCCACTAGGCTGTGCGCTCCATCAGGGCAGGCATCGTGTCTGTCTCCCTCTCTGTAACTCCAGGACCCAGCCCATAAGAGGCACTGAATAAGTATTTGTTGAACGAATGACTGTCCATCCTTAAAACCATCTGTGCCATCAGTGTGAAGTTTTTTCAGTTACATTAATTTTTAAAGAATATATAGTAAATGTAAGTCATATTTACTGCTAAATATATATTTACATACATATTTATATATTTACTGCCTAATATTCAGTAGTACCTTCTCCATTGATGACTTTCTATGAAAGTAAGTCATTCTTTGATTTCTTTGTAAGAAATAAACTTAGATTTCTGGTTTGAACTTTGGCCTCAAGTGCATTTATAAAGTACAATACTTTTGTTTTTTAATTTGTTTTTAATTTATGCAGGGTGGATAAAAATTACTGAACTTTTTATATTTATGTAAATTTATTTAAAATTAAATTCGAATTTACTACCATATGCCTCAAGAGCTAAACATAATACAGACTATTATAATCATTTATATAAATTGGTTTTAAAAACCAGTTCAATATGTTGAATCAATATGTCATGAATTTCATATCTATGTAGTTGTCATCCTAGTAAATTCCATGGCATGTACTTTTACAGCATACAGATTTTAAATAAAATTGAATAGACTTTTCTAGCCTGCGTTATGGAGGAACTTCTCTTATCTTCCAGTTGACTGATTTAGTATTAGAAAAGAACCATGCTACTGAAATATGAATCAGCCATATTTTGTATATCCATCAAATCTTTTTAGGACAGAGTTTTTATCTCTCAGCAATATTTACTGATTGTCCTTCATTTGCTATTCTTTGTGTGATATAGGATAACATGAAAACAAATATTCACTTCAAAGGATAAAAAAAAACCCATCTGTGCCAGATTGCTAGATGGTGCCACAAATTTTGTTCCCTCCTTTGTCCATAGGGATAGTGTACTAACTGAGCTCATATCTGCCCCAGATGGGAATTTCCCAGCCTCCCTTGCAGCTAAGGGTGACCTGTGACTAAGTGTTTTCCAATGCAATGTGAATGGTCCTCATGGGACCCAGCAACAGCCTGTAAGTAAGTTCAACATCCTAGAAAATGGCAGAGCCATAGTACGGAAGTCCCGAACGACTTCATGGAGCAGTGCCTTGCTGACAGTCGAAGCCATCAGTGCTGTTACATGAGACAGAAATCAATGTATTTAAGCCTAGTATCTTTGGGTGTCTCTACCCTAACTAGCACGTAGTCATTTCCAGACCTCCAAGCCACACCCACAAAAGCAAATGTGGACTTGGCTGTTGGTACACAGCTTCCTCATGACATGCACTGTTGCCCTTGCCTGAGGCCAGTTGAACATCCACACTGATGACCAATTACCACTCTGGCTTCAGTTCTCTGTCCTCACTAATCTAAGTCTTCTGCTCCATCCCTCCTCAGAGCCCACTCATGTGGCCCCACCCTGACCTTGTCAGCTCCCAGGAACTGCCCAACCTCTGAAATCCTGAACTGGATAATGCCTCTTTCTAGCTGCAACTCATTCCTTTATTTCTGCTACTACCTGACTCCCAACCATGCCTGTTCTCCAGCCTCCTGGAGACCTCCAGTCCTGGGTTCTCCATCCTTTTGTGAACCGGTAGCCTTGAGAGATACGACACGCTCTCACTACCAGCGACAGCTCACCTACGGCAGCGATTCCCACAGACAGAGAAAGGGGGCCATCGGTCCTTGTGGGGCTGCGAATGCTCCTCCGGTGGGCTGTTTCCACCGTCCATCTGCCTGCCCTCCCTGCCGCCCTTGCTGCCGCCCTTGCTAGGCTCTCCCACCATTCAAACCGCAAGAGGCCACTGCTCATCTTGCTGGCTTTCCGTCTACTACCTCTTTACTCTCCCTCTCATTCTCCACCGCTGGTTCCCTTCTGAACTCGACACTTGGTTGCCAGGCATCATTTCCATTGCTCTTCTCAACTTACAACTCAGGTTCTCCCTAAGCGACCTTGCCCGTGCCTGTGCCTCTACTTCACACACGTGCTGACGACTCCCACGTCCATGCCCCATCCTCTGACCTTGCTCCTGAGTTCCAGGGGCTGAATTCCCTGCCTCCAGGACCCGGGCCACCAGATGCTCCTCACCCTCAACGTGTCTGAGCAAAACTTAGCATCCTCTGCTGTTCCCCTAAATGTGAGCCTTCTCCTGTGTTCCCTGTCTTGAGGAATGACACTCGACACATATCTGTGGAATGAATGGAAGTGTGACTAGTCCTGCAGCACGGATTTTATTTGGACAGGCGTAGGAAGGATGTGCTGGATGGAGGGAACATCAGAGCGAGAGTGTGGAGGTAGCTGTGAGCATGAAGTAACAGGCCTACAGCAAAGAGACCAGCCTAGAAGGAGAGTGAAGTTGGGATCTGCATTCCTTTGCCAAGTCCCTGGCTTTGGGCTGCCTTCAGCCTTCAGATGTGCTAATTTTAAGGAATGTCCCTGGACATCCGGGACGCAAAATAAGAAGGAGAATCCAGCTTCCAAACTCTCATCTGCTGAAGACCATCAACTTTCCCACTTCAGACTGAAAAAAAGCCAAACCCGTTCTCTCCACTTGTAAACAAAAGCCCCAGGCTAAGTCTCCCTGTCTTCTGCCTGCCTTGCTGTTTTCTTCCCACCCTACTCCTCCATCAACACCACCTCCGAGCACACTCAGCAGATGCAGCTGGGAGCAAACTGCCCCAGGGACTGGCAAGAAAAGCTACCTAATGACAAATAATGGTAGTTAGAGCATCTGCACAGCCCTTCCCAATACACAAAGTGTCTTTTTCATAAACATTAGCTCACTGACTCCCCATCACAATCCTCTGCAGGAGGCGACATTCTCCCCCTCTGCTCGGGAGGAAGCGGAAGCCCAGAGAGGTTAAGAGACCTGTCGGGGGATGCAACAAGCAAGCGGCAGGCCTCTATGTCAACAGGAGGTGTTACAAAGCCACAAGGCAGGACCAGAATGCACAGCTTCAACTCTCAGCCCAAAAGTCCATCAGACAGAACTTTGTCCCCAGGCCTCTCCCGTCCCTTGCTTTGTCTGCACAAACTCAGATATTTCTATAGACATTTCGACCTAAAGCCCCGGTTTTTGCCTGTCACAGAGGCCCAACCACCAGCTCTGCTGTTACCAGCTGCTCCAAGTACACTCGGAAAGTCAGCAGGTTGGGCAGCAGCCAGGCCACCCCATTCAGGACCTTCTGAGGCCCCGCCGGAGAACGTAGTACTCGTGCACCAGGGCTAGAACCAGCACCAGCATTCAGGCACCAGCAGATGTGCAGTTCCGGCCGCTGGTTTCAAAACCAGCCTTTGTTTCGGTTCACCCGTGGCTTTTTAACACCAGCCTAACAACTGTCAAAGGTCCAAATTGGGAGAATGGATTTACTTAGAATAAAAGACAACTGTGTAACACTTAGAGCTCCAGATGGAGACTTTTTCCTGGGTTTTCAGCCATTTCTTTGTACCTGCTACAAGGCAAGTCAACTAAAAGATGTGCTTTTTAAACCAAGTAACCTGTTAAGTGATGACCTGTTTCTGCAGTAAAAAGGGAAGGAAGAAAATGGGAAAGCCTACTGGTTCATAATCCCTTTCATCTACATTTGGGCTCCTACTCTGTGCCAGACACTGACAATATGCCTGTGCATATTTATATTCCCAGAATGTCACAGTGGTTAAGAGCCTGAACTCTGGAACCAGACCTCATGGTGCCTGTGTGCCCCTTCCTCCCAACATTCACAGCTCTGCACCACGGTGAGGGCACCCCAGATGCCCTTGGGAAGTACGCAGCCAGCACAACTGTACATGGCAGCACCGACTTCAACCCTGACTCTGCCACCTCTGGTGTAACCTCAGGCAAGTGTCCAAACTTCTCTGTGAATCTGCATTTTCATCTAGGAATTAGGACAAGTAATGATGTCTACCTGATAACGTCATGAAGGATGAAATGAGATAATGCGGAGAAAGTGTTAGCACAGAGCCTGGCTACAAGGAAGAACTTTTTAAGTACTATTATTTAAATACTATTATTGTGTATAAGACATTGTTCAGGCCCTTGTAGAGTTTACAGTCTAGTGGGAGGAGCAGATTGTAGTAATATTATAACTACTTATAATAGGGTTGGGGAGAAGAGTGGTTGGACATGAATCAAGAAACTGTTCTTGAAGGATGAGTAAGAGTTCACCAGGCAGAGAATAAGAGGAGGGTGGGATCAGGAGGGAGAACACTCAGGGCTTTGAGAACAGTATGTACAAAGGAAACGAGGCGTTACATGTCATTGCATGTTCCGGGAATGGTGAGACATTTCCACACTATTAACTACTAATTATGAATTTTTGCTGAGTTCAGGTGCCTGGTATCAGAGCAAATAACTCCCTCTGGGTGCCAAACTTATGAGTCCAGACACTTGACTTTGAGTACAACTCTTTGAAGTAGACAACGGCTTGAATTAACCAATACCCCCTTTGTCAGGTTTAACCGAGACCTGGGATGTAACAGCAAGAGCATAGCTGAGTGAGGGCTCCCGTTGGTACTCACTGGGCAGCTCCCAGCGGCAGTTTGGCGTGTCTCTGAGGGGGAGGAAGGGGCAGCAGAAAAAACCCTAGAAGTTAGGACATCTGGGGTCCGGTTCCTCCTTCTAGGAAGTCGCCATCCCCCTTCCTGAGCCTCAGTTTCCTCACCTGCAGGATGAACGGACTGGGCGAGAGTTCCTTCAAACAGACAGTTACACCAGAACTGCTTAGAACCTGGACTTCAAAGTTGGACAGACCTGTGTTCGGCGTTTCAGAGGATAAAATGAGGATTTAATGCATGTAAAGCGCCCCACGCAGTGACAGACCCACAGGAAGCACTGACACAAGAAAGGACACAGGGTTTATTGCTGCACTGAGACAGTGACGGCATGTGGGATGTGTCAGTGAAGGTTTCAGAACAAACAGGTCCTCAGTCTCGCACCCTTGGAGAGTTCTGAAGCCCGCAGAAGCCCCGCGCCAGGGCAGTGCGACCAACTCAATCAACTTCAGATTCAGTAAGATCGTCCTTCTGTTTGGCTTGAATGGGTTTTCCAGATTTTTTACGTGGAAAACACTCACATGACAACCTCAGAGCCATGGTGGTGGTGGCGGGAGTGGGTGAGAAGGGACGGAGTGGAAAGAAACTCTCTGGTGATAGAAACCAGAAGAGTTTTCTAAAGAGGCCAAAAAACTGCAAAAGAATGTGAGTCACACCCAGGCACAACAAATGAGAGGCAAAGGGAGCAGGGTAGTACTGCTCTTTAGGAAGTGGCCAACGGTTCTTTATGGCTCCTCACGCGAAGAAGGATTTATGGTCTTTGCCCCCAAAGACTCAGGGACATTCACTGTTATTATCGTTGTGAATAACATCGAGGTCAACATTAGAAAGAGCTCCCACCTGTCCTTTCCTCCTCACCTCTGCCCAGCAAGCTGGACGCTGTCCTCCAGCCATTTCACAGGTGTGGGCCCTGAGGCGCAGCGAAGTCAAAGGAAACTTGCCCAGGGTCACACTCTGCAGAGGCCTGAACTCAGACCTCAGACTCCACACCTTCTGGCCATTCCTCTCCCCCAAGCTCTTCACTTATTAGTGGGTAGTGGGCACTTTCAAAGTCCCGAGGAGGGCTACAAAGTGGCCCGGGACTGCAAAGCGTCATTGTGCTCCAGCTTGCTAAGGGTCGGGGCCGTGAGACGTGGAAGAGGACAGTTCACTGTGTGATGAGTGGCAATCCCACCCCTGGGCAGCCAGCTCCCCGCTGGAGCCTCTCCTCAACTGCTGTGTGCTGTAAATGACCCACCAGGGCCCACTCTCACAGTAGGACCTTGCTCTAGCAGGGGCCCAAGAACCCTGGAGGCCCCCTGTGGCCACCACAAAGTCCTACGAGAACCTGGCAAGGTCCCGGCAGGATGATGTCCCCTCTTCCTTGCTCCTGAAAGAGGATCAAAATACTGTGTTACTCCTCAGGCCACCAGGCAAGGGCTCAGCTGCCCTTGAACTGTCCCATCTGCTCCAAGTTCGGAGGCAGCTGTGAGGGCATGGAAAGAACATGAGACTCAAGTCAGAAGGCCGACATTTAAGTCCCAGCTCTGCCACTTAAGACAATTATGGGACATCTGTGAGCCTCAGTTCTTTCCTCTGCAAAATGGAAATGCTCACAGTACTAACGTCACAGGGTCGCCCTGAGCGCCAAATGGGATAATAAATAAGAAAGCTTTTTGTAGACTGGAAAGCCCTGTAAAAGTATATATGGGATAATGGGTTGTTTTATCCCTTGCCCAGCTCTACACCAGTCAGAAGGATATTAAAAAGTTCCTTATTAGAATCTTATTAATACTCTCATTAGAGTCTTATTAAAAGTTTTTATTATTATTATCAAAATCTCTGCCCAGATACCTCAAAATAGAGCCTGTATGTCCAAACTAAATAAGATACAAATAGGGCTTCCCTGGTGGCGCAGTGGTTGGGAGTCCGCCTGCCGAAGCAGGGGACACGGGTTCAACTTGATAGCTAGAGCACACTGACCCATAATCAGAAGTGAGAGGCTCTGAAGGTATTCAAATACTGTATTCATTTCCTGGGGCTGCCATAAGAAAGGACCACAAACTGCCTGGCTGAAACAATAGAAATTTATTGCCTCTGTTCTGGAGGCTAAAAGTCTGAGATCAAGGTGTCAGCAGGGTTGGTTCCTTCTGAGGGCTGTAAGGGAGGCCCCACAGCTCGCGGAGATTTGCTGGCAACCTCTGGCATTCCTTGGTTTGTACAGGCATCACCCCCTCTCTGCCCTCATCTTCACATGGCACCCTCCCTGTGTGTGTGTGTCTGTGTCCGAATTTCCCCTTAGACACTAGTCATACTGGATGAGGGCCCACCCTAACGACCTCATCTTAATTTGATCTCTGCAAAGACCCTATTTCCAAATCAAGTCGCATTCGCAGCTCTTGAGGGCTCAGAACTTCAACATCTTTGGGAAGGACACGATTCAACCCATAATAGATACCTTCCCCCAACTCTCTGGGGCGCTCAGAGCCTGGATCCCCAGAGCTCATGTCTGCCTCCCCATGTGTCTACCCACTCATTTGTTTTCAGTCAAGCTCTGAGCTAGGCTGCTATGGAATGTTCATCCCATGACTTAAGAGCAGCCCATTTCTGCCCCCCCAGGAGCTGGTCCCCTCCTGGGCACTTGATGGAGGAGCCCCAGATACAACATCATAGGTTTCACATGAAAAAGTGCACCGATCCTCCTTCGCAGTGGTAGAGAGAGCTGGCGTGGGAGGGCGGTGCGCGGGCTGGGAGGGTGAGCCAAAGACAGCACACACTCTGGAATGAGGCCACCAGGAAGGGGCCAGCGCAGGGGCTGGGTTTAGTGCAGCAGATTAGACTGGAGGTGGCACGGGGACGCCGCCGCAGGCAGGGAGGCCAGAGAGAGAAGTAAACAGAGACAGAAGTCATGTGAGAGGAAGTTGGGAATTACCAAGGCCAACAGGAGAGGTGGTGGGGCATGGCTCACGGCCACCATCCCCGAGCGCTGTACACTGTGGCCCGGCCGAGTCGGCCAGGCTGGCGCAGCGAGGCTGGACATCTGCAGACTGGGGCAAACGCCACTGCAGAAGTTTGGCCACATCTGGCCGAGCCCTGGCAGGATGCTTCCCACACTCCCTGCTTAGGAGGCCACAGAGCAGAAAAGCTTCAGCCGGCCAACACAGGCAGCCCTGCACACTGAAGCTGGCAAGTGCGTGGCACGTCAGGAGCAAGAGCACGGAGGAAGAGCTTCCACGCTGAGTCAGACGTCCTCACGCTTGTCCCCTGTCCAGCCCTGGCAGGCCCCAGATGGCAGGAGCCTCCCTGTTTACATGGCCTGGGGGCACTGCCAGTGAAACAGCTGACCCCTTCAGGGGAGTATCTGTTTGAGAGTCCCTGACACCAACCAAGATATCCAAGATAATAAAGTAGTAGATAATAAAGTAAAGATAATAGCTGTGCATCAGGCATCTTACTGGCTAAAGGGAGAAACAGCTGAGCCAAGGGGCAGTTTGAGTGGATTGGAATAGTGCCAGGGTGGAGAAAGTGATGGGGGAGAAGAAATAAAGTGGGTCTGGGGGTTGGCAGGATGCTCCCCAGAGGAGGGCACAGCCACGTGACATTCTAAGGACTAAACTTGTTCCAACTCCTCCAACTTGCCACCTCTGTCGCACTTCAGCAGCTTCACACATGCTGCTCCTTCTGCCTGGACCTGCCCTGCCGACCCCGTCCCCACCTCCCCACCTCCCCACCCTTCAGGCCACTTCCTGAGGAGGAATCTTTACTCCCATTTGATGGATGAGGAACCCGAGGTCACTGAAATGAAAAGCCTATGCTTGTCCCTCGGGGCTCAGGTGAGTAATCTGGAGAAATGTGAGTGACCTGGCAACACTGGACACCAGAAAGGCGTCCTTCCGTGGGCTGGGGGGACAGTGGGCAGGAGCAGTGGGCGATGGCATTCTATGCACGCGGACGCTCGCTGCCCAGGCGTGGCTGGCGGCACAGTCTGAGGACTCTTGCTGAGCCAGCACCTCATTCCCACGTCCCTCCCCGCCCTGTGCGGCAGGTGGGCAGGAATTCCCCAGGATGCTTCGGAACACACAGCTGCTTACTGCTATCAGCCAAACATCTGGACTTGCCCAACGTCCACATGTTCCAACATCATTTAGGCATGAGCTTAAATCCCAAACCAAAATTAATTTGGTTAATCGAAAAAAAAAAGTAATTGCTTGTATCTCGAAATTCACACAGCACCTCTCAGTCTATCTTGTACATTGGATGTCCTATGCACTGACCTAGACAATGGATGTCCTGGGAAAAGAGAGTATTTTATATGCCTCTGGATCCCCAATCCCTAGCACAGGTCCTGGAGCACAGAAGGTCCTCACTAAACATTTACAGAATGAACATGTGTTTAGCTGTGAACTAACTCATAGACGTGACTCAGGGCCGTACCCCACCAAGGGAAGACACAGCTGAATGGTCCGAGGAAGACCCAGAGACAGGCAGGCTCTCGGTGGGGCAGCCCAGGAGCAGGCTCCGGTCTGCTATGGGTGCCCCTGGGCAATGAGAATGTGGCTTTGTGCCCACTAGCAGCACACCTGGCACAAGGGGTGCTCCAGAAATATTTGTGGCATTGAGTCTGTGCCAGGTACATTCTTCTGGTCTCGGTCCTACTCAACATGAATTAAGACTTCACCGGCATGTCCCAAATTAGGTGCGATCCTTGAGATCTTCTAAGTGTTTGGAGAGAAAAGCGATTCCATTATCAACAAACACACGTTACACAAAGGTAAAGTGTTTCCACTATAGGATTTCTCATATCTTCAGTTGAGTAAGGAGACTGGACACCTATCAGATCACCAGGATTTGAGTTCCATATCTACCACTTTCTAGACGATAACTTGGGATCCTTAATCCATGCAAGCATTCATTTGTCTTCTGTAACATGGGGTGATGATGGCATCTATTGCACAAGGCTATTATGAGATTACTTGTGAAAATACGTGTGAAGGACCTAGTAAGGTACCTAGCACATAGTAAGCCCTTGATAAATGATCGTTATACTAATGATAATTTTTTTTAATATATTACTATTATTAATGTATGTTGTAAATCTCCAAGAGCAGGAGGATATATCAGATTAGACGGTGTTTCCCAAATTTATTTGACCACAGATTTTACCCACACTAATCATCCATGGGACTCCACTTAGAAGACTTCAACTTAAGTCAATGGCACCTAGATTATCAGAAAAACTGGCCCAGGTAGGGAGGAGGTCCTCATTTGCATGGCCCTGCTTTAAGTGAGCTGACTGTCCAATGCCTTCATTTTTCCATTTTTTATTCTTAGGTTGTTACCCTGAGGTTCAGAGACTGACTCTAGGTAGGTGTATGCCACTAAAAATAATTCAGGGAAAATTGTATATTTAAAGGTATATATTTACCTGTCTACTATTAAGCACCAACTATGTGCCAGACACTCTACTGGGTGCTACAGATATAAAGGGAAGCAAAATCAGCTCCCTCCTCCATGGAGCCTCCATTCTGCTGGAAAAGACAGATATTAGCCAAACAACCATATAAAAAATCTTAAACTGCTCTTGAATTAGGTGCCAGGGAGAGGTTTACAAGGCAACATACACAGAGGTGACGTTAACTCAGAAGGAACAGCAAATTCAAGGCCCTTTGGAGGGAGGCAGCATGGTGAGAACAAGGAACAGCTAGAGGCCCGTGTGGCCAGCTGGGGGTCTGGGGGAGGCAGGAGAGACCGATCATGCAGTGCCTCAGAAGCCATGCTAAGGAGTTCTGTGTGTCTTTCTAGGGAGGGGGATCATGGCTTTCATGGCATTCTTAAAGGGTTCCATGACCCTAACACAATTTAGAGGGGCCCCATTGTCAGTGACTTCATTCAAAAACAGGCAGGTCAGCCCTTGGATGCTGAGGAGGGCATCTGCGGTTCTTGCGTGCCTGACATTCATTCCCCCTTCTTCTGGTATCAGCCCTCCTATGTTCCTCTGGGGAAATCATCCCGTCCCATTCTCACTCCATGTGACTTCTGTGGGACTAACTCTACCTTCAACTCTAATGGACATCATGTGACCCCAGTCTGGCAAATTAGAGGCAGGCATCCCTGGCCACATGACCACGTAGGACCAGGAGCTGTCCTAGGGTGTACCCTAGGGCTTCTGCAAGAACTACTGACAGATGCTCTTCTGTGGGTTGCAAGGCTGGTAGAAGGTAAGCCTGGAGAATTTGGCAGTCACCTTGAGATCTTGAGGGTGAACCTGCCTGTAACACAAGGCATCTCAATGGAGAAGAGAGCAAAAGATGGAGAGAAACAGATACCTGATGATATCATTTGAACCTCCAGATCCAACCAACCATAGAATTAGAACTATCCCTGGACTTTCCAATCACAGGAGTCAATAAAGCCCTGTTTTCAGCCGTTTGAATGATGTTTCCGTCACTTGCAACCAGTGGCTCTTACTGATACATCTCTCAAGTCACAGTTTGGAAAACTGAGCGCCAGAGAGGAATCTATATTCAAACTTCACAGTGCTACACAGGAGTGCAGCACATGGGTCTCTAGGCTCACAGACCAGTGTTGCCATGCCAGGCTCTCCCAACCCCTCCCTAGGCCTGGTCCCCTCTGTTCTCCTTCCTCCTCCCTGAGTCTAGGAGAAAGTAGCTCTGTTCCTCTTCTTCTCTAACCTCAAGGTCCAGAATGATAAACAACAAAAAAGGCACGATCTTTACTCCACCCCAGACCCAGAGACGTCTCTGGGCACTCATTTCCTTCAGTGGCCGGGGCGCGGGCAGCTGGGCCACAGCTGCAACGGCTGCTGGAACAAACTTCAGTTCCTTTGCTTCAGGTAAAGCCCATGTGATCTCCACTGCTCCCCCACATGCACCCACCAGCCTGATCCCCTCCTCATCTCCCTTTCTTCTCCAGGCCCCCTGTTCATACCCGCCTCTGCCCTTCTGAGTTTCCAATCCTGCCCATTGTTCAAGATCCACTTTCCCGATAAAGCTCGGCTGCAGGAAGCCATTCCTCTTGATGCCCACAGTCCCCACTGCCTGAGGCACACTTCTAGGTGGGGTGTGTGTGTTGGGTTGTGATTACTGCTAGTCTACCCCCTTCCTACTCTCTTGTATGCTTTCTGGTTATTTTGGGCACATCAGTTTGAGATGCTCACCTGGATAAGCAATAGCACAGAGGTTACAACTCTAGGCTCTGGGGTCAGACACACCTGAGTGTGACCCCTGACTCTGCCTCTGCATAGAAAAGTGACCTTGGACAAATGACTTATCCTTGCCGAGCCTCAATTTTCTCATCTGGAAAGTGGGAATAATAATAGGCATATAAAGGATTTAACCCAGTCCTTGGTAAATAGTAAGCAGTTGATGAATGTGAGTTTATGAATGCTGTGGTTGTTGAAAATGTCATTAAACACTGTCACCAGTGAACTCCTGGGACACAGTATGCAGTAAAACAGAATCAGCTCACAGCTAAGTAGCTGAACACTTAGCTCCTGCTCCCGTTCCTGCTCTTCAGCCGCCCGAGGCTTTACTTTCTCAACTGTAAGATGGGTATAAGAACTGCTGCCATGCCTACCTCATGAGATAATTGAGAGGATCGAGTGAGGGGATACAAACTAACAATACCTCCTCCATAGAGTTTACAGTTTACAGCATGCTTGCAAAGCGCCGTTTCAGTCATTGTTCGACATGATTGTAACACAGAGGTGAGGTGATGAGCTCAGGGTCACGCCAGCAGCAGGGTTGGAACCAAGGCTGGCACATGGTCCTCTTCTGTCTTGTTCAGTACTGTGTCCCTGAGTCCTAGCACAGGGCCAGGCACACAGGAAGTGTTTAGTAAATATCCAGTTCTGTCCACCATGCTGTGCTACTTCCCAGCCTGAAGCCCGCGAGGCCATCATTTCCAGCCATCCCCACGGCATGTGGTCTGGGGGCTAGAAAGAGCTCCTGAACTGAAGGGCGCTCCAAGACAGGCGGGAGGAAGGGCGGAAGCGAGGTAGCTCCCCAGGGAGTTCAGGCATGGGGAAGGTACAGTCTAAGTCACCCCAGCCATGCAGGCGACAAGACTGAGGAGGGGACGCCCAGGCTCAAGGACAAGTGGAAAATTGCTAAGGAACCGTTAATAGGAGGGCAGCTGCCCTCAGAAGACAGGCTGTTTGCTTCCCACCCACAGAGAGACAAAGAGAGTTAATGAGAGTTCGAGTGGGTTAGCGGGGAAGCCACGGGAAGCCAGGCTGGGCAGGAAGTTATTCTCCGCCTGTATTTCCCTTACCCCTTTGCTCTCCCACCACTGTTCTTTTGGCTACAACCACATGGTATGCCCTCAGCCAGCACCATGGACTTGAGGGGGCGCTGAGCAAGAGGAGGGCAGGCCAGAGGCCGTGGGGTCCACTCACTTCAGGTTTGACCCACACCCTGCCTGCAAGTTTCACCAAAGCAACTGTTGCTGGAAGGCGTGGGCAAGAGGCATGCCCTGCAATCATGCCAGAAATCCAAACGCAGCCATCCCCTCCAAGTCCTGTTCACCTCCTCTGTGCATCTTCTCCAGGCAAGACCCAGTGGGCTTTCTCTTGTCTGAATTGTGGTACCAAAAGCTTATCCCACCTCCCACTGTAGATCCTGAATTGAAAAGGGCATCAGGAGGCACCTGCCAACGTCCTCCCACGAATGGCAGGAATCTCTTCCTCAGCATCCCAGGCAAATTGTCCACTGGCTCCTGCTTAACCATTTCTCTGCAAAAGGAAGCTCATGCCCTCACAAGGGGCCCAAGCCTTTGGACAGCTGTAATTGTGTTCAGACAACAGGTGCTTTGGGAAATAGAGGCAGCCATGGGCTGTGGCAAAACGTGCCTGTGATTTGGAAACAGGAAACCTGGCTTGCAATCCCACTTCTGTGAGGCCCTGAGCAAATCACTTCCTTCATTAAATCACATGGTTTCCTGCCTTGTAAAATGGAGAGAATAATATCCCTAGATCTCACAGGGCTCCTGGGAGAAGCAAGTGAAATTTTGCAAGAAATGCACTGGGAAACATCACATTCTGTACAGGATGGTGGTATTATTCAAAGACCCAAGAAAGTAAACGTGAGGCCCCGAGAATTCCTATCATTGGCCATGTCTTTGGCTTAAGGCGCTGAAGGTCCGGTGAAATGGGAAGGTAACTGTATTCCTTTTCTTTTACTGCCAGAACAAATTTCTACCAACTCAGCAATTTAAGTACAAATTTATTATCTCACAGTTCTGAGGCTCAGAAGTCCAGGTTGACTCAACTGGTTTTCGGTCTAGGGCCTTACAGGGATGAAATCAAGGTATTGGCTGGCTGGGCTCTTATGGGCAGATTCAGGGAAGAATCCACTTCCTCCTGGATTGTGGTTGTGGCAGAACCTAGTTCCTTGCAGTTGTAGGACTGAGGTCACCATATCCTGGCTGGCTGTCAGCTCGGGGGCACCCTCAGCTCCTAGAGGCTTCTTTCCAGCCTTTGCCCTTGGACAGGTCCCCATGTCTCAGAGCCAGGGGTGGCGCAATGGGTCATATCCTTCTAACTTCCCCTCTGGGCACCTCTCCTCTGTCTCCAGCCAGAGATAGTGCTCAGCTTTTCAGGGCCCATGTGATTAGACTGGGCCCCCCTGATAATCCACGATAATCTCCATATTTTAAGGTCGTTATGGGTTGAATTGTGCCCCCCTCCAAAAAAGATATGTTGAAGTCCTAAGCCCCAAATATCTCAGAATGCAACCTTAATTGGAAATAGGGTCTTACAAAAGTAACCAAGTTAAAAGGAGGTCATTTGGGTGGACCCTGATCCAAGGTGACTGCTGTCCTTATAGAAAGGGGAAATCTGGACACAGGGACAGACATACACAGAGGGAAGACAACGTGAAGACACACAGGGAGAAGACAGCCATGTGACTGGAGTGATGCATCTACAAGCCAAGGAATGGCAAGGATTGCCAGCAAACACCAGAAGCCGGAAGAGGCGAGGAAGGATCCTCCCCAAGAGTCGGCAGAGAGAGCACGGCCCTGCTGACACCTTGATTTCAGACTTCTAGCCTCCAGAATTGTGAGACAATAAATTTCTGTTGTTTTAAGCCAACCAATTTTTTTGGTGCTTTGTTGGGGTAGCTCTGGGAAACTAATAACAACCTTAATGACATCTGCAAAGTCCCGTTGCTGTGTGAAGTAACACTCACAGCTCCCAGGGAATCAGGATGCAGGGCTCTTTGCGGGGGGTGAGGCATTATTCTGCCTACCAAACTCACCCTGTGATGATCATTATCCTTACGCTTTAGCATGCCTTCCTATCAGACTCACTGAGCAAACTGCATCCAAAGGGGAAGGCCATGACTGGGAACAGGGAAAGAAGGAGGAGGTGGTGAAGGGGGCAAGAAAACGGGCCAGAGCAGAAGCCCCGCTGCAGAGAGGGCACATGTGATCCCACTTTGTTATAAACAAGGTGAACTAGACCAGCAGGAAGCGTCCACATCTTGCAGCCACATTTCTACCCCCGGCAACCTCACTAAGTCTCACTTCCCCCATCCTGTGAATGGGGATCATTAATACCTAACTTCACAGAGATGTAAGAATGAAATGAGGTCATGAAAATAAAGAACACCTCCTACTTACTATAAAGGCTGGCACATAGTAAGCATTCGATAGAACTTAGCCACTATAGTTACATATCTAGTACAAAGATGTTTAATTATGTATCTAAAACACAGTATACACACACACACACACACACACAGAGTCTGGGAGAATACATCCACAATGTTAACAGTGATAACTTATGATGGGTGGCAAGAGCTTTCAAAGTTTTATTTAGAGGTTTATAAGCCTTGATAGTTGAATTTTTACAGCAAGCATGTATTACTTTTATAAGTTAAAACTATTCTTAATTAAAAACACATACGTCCCTAGGAAACTAGTTTTGAATGTCCTTCCACACCCACAGAGTTGTGTTCTAGAACTGAAACGGATTTGTTCTCTCTCTCTCTCTCTCACACACACACACTCACACACACACACACACACACACACACACACACACACACACACACACACCCTGTAGTATTCCCTAAAGACCTTCTCCCTCTCATGTGCCTTCACCCCAGCCCCAGCCCTGGACCCTCAGCCCCGGCCCCTCAGCGGTACCCCAAGATGAAACTCGATCCTCCTCAGCTTGGCTTTTTGGTGGAGCCAAAGGCTGTAGGCAGTGGCGACTCCAGGCCCTCCCACTCTGCTCTCAGCTTGCAAGTCCCCCACCCCTTTGAGCCCCTCACCACCTCAGGAGCTGTGCTCTGAAAGGCTCTTTGTTGCTCGGCAAAGTGCTTTCGGAGGCTGTTTGAAAAACATTCTCTGCAGACGTTTCCATCCACCCCCAGGTCTCTCTCCAAGGGGCTCAAGGAAGGAAAGGACACTACTCCAGGTGCCCCAGGTTGTGCACCCCCTCAATCTCCACCCCCTCCCCCAGTTCAATCAATCAATTAATTCACATACAGAGATTATAAGCAAAGTGATGCTGGAGGCCAAAGTAAGGAAGGAGCATGGTAATGCACTGCAGCGTCATGGCTTTTAACAAAGACCAGTTTCAATAAATTGGAATGATTTTATTTCACAGCATAGCACAGGGATTAAAAGTACAGACTCTGCCTGAGACTTCATTTGAATCTGAACTGCAACAGTTACTAGCTGTGTGACCTTCAACACTGGATTTTAAATTCTTTGAGCCTCAGTTTCTTCATGTGTCAAGTGGGAATAAGCTTGCCTCAAGGTCTTAACATGAGGATCGAATCAGCCATACATGTAAATCTCCCAGTACCTAGAAGAAGTGCTCAATAAATGGACCCTGTTGTTGACATTCTTCTTATTATTAGAAATGCAGACACAGATTTTGCCTTGGAGGCCTAAGTGGGAGTTAGGCAGAGCCCCTTGAAAGTTCGATGAGGACTTGGCTACAGTACTGTAAATGGCATTCAGAAACTAAAGGTCACACAAATAGTAAAGAGCTAGTTAGTTGCTTTATAGGAGAGATTAGAAGAGGGAGGTTATCCAGTACAGCCTGGCTCCTTACCTTTGCACCTCTCCTCCCAAGAGCCTTTACCTAGCTCCAGAAAGATCCCTACCAGACAGAAGGTATGAATCAGCTGTACCCACACCACCCAACTCCCAGGCAACATAAATACCAGTATGACCGCCAGGAGCCCACCTTGTTCCCAAGCCCTGGTGTGGGTGCTACACCAGTCACCTGCCTGGTGTACCTTGCTCTTACCATCTTCCCTCCCCAGACAGGCTATTCCCCCTAGGAGGCTCTGCCCTAGATTCCCAAAGGTCCCAGGCCCAGACACCCCTTCGCAGCACTCCAGCCACCCACTGGGCCATCTGTGGTTTCAGAAACAGTGCGAGCCCCCTTCTCTACCTGGAATCCCACCTCTCATTGACATACTGGGTGCCCCTGGACACACTGCCCCCCCCCTTTCCACCACATGTGCCTCTCCAACCCCCGCTCCCCCGTGCCTACTCTCAGCCAGATTCCAGCCCCTCTTGCTAGCTACCCTGTGCTCCAAGAGAAGGCAGAGAAGGTCGTGGCTGGCGTGGCCAGAGAGAGAGGCTCAGTGGAAGAAGGAGACACCTGTGACCTGGGCTGACTGCAGGAGGGGAGGGCATCCCAGGTGCACCCCATTTGTAATAGAGTGAAAAAAGGCTTAGAAACAGACTGTAATAAGCCCTGGATGCCAAGCTTGATCCCTCCTTCCCAATAGGCTACTTAGAAGATTAGATGGAGGAGCAGGGAGTGGGCTGGCACACAGGGTTCAGCGAGGCAGAGTACTGGAAGCACTCCACTTTCCATCCACACCAGACAGCTCTGCGTTCTCCAACCCCGTCAACCTCAAATGCTGGGGCTGGTGGAAAGAGTCACCAAGTCCATTTCTCTCATGCCACCACCAGTGGATGCTTCCTCAAAGAGCACCAAGCTGTCTCCAACCTCACTGCCTTTGGACGTGTAGGCTCCTTTGCCAGGAATGTCTCTTCTCCACTCTGCCTTCAAGGTCTAACTTGAGAGACTCCTCCTCCAGGGCAGCCTTGTCTGTCTCTGCCAGAGAGGATCCACTGTCCTCTCCTCTGTTCTCACAGAACTCAGAGTGCCGCTCTATTACCATGTTTACCACACTGCCTTGTGATTACTTCCTGAGTATTATGAGTCTCTCTTTATTGCTGCATTGCTAGCCCCTTAAGAACAGGAGTCCTGTATTATTCATTCTGTAACAGCACCTGGGACACTCAATAAATGCTTGCTTGTAGCATCATCAATACCACTTTTTATCGAATGCCTGCTACATGCCAGAGATGACACTAAGTATGTGAGATAGAAAATCTCATTTAACCCTCCTATAACTCTGCAAGCTAAGTATCACTTACCCCATCTTTCAGATAAGGAAGCTATCCTCTGGAGAACCTCAGCTAAGTGTGTGGGAAAAGCAGGAACCTCAGCTAAACGTGTGCTGTGTCCTTAGGTAGCCCGAAGCAGATATTTATTTCTGGTTACTGAAATCTACTCAGTTTAAGTCAGTCCAGTCGATAATCTGCTCTTGAATAAACATCAGGGGCATCT
The DNA here is from genome assembly GCF_003031525.2 of Neophocaena asiaeorientalis asiaeorientalis. Classification (NCBI taxonomy): domain Eukaryota; kingdom Metazoa; phylum Chordata; class Mammalia; order Artiodactyla; family Phocoenidae; genus Neophocaena; species Neophocaena asiaeorientalis. The sequence continues at coordinate 1,618,641 of NW_020172742.1, forward strand.
GTTATTCTACAAAGGAGCAGCTTGTCATGTGGATAGCCCCAGAACAAGGTTAATTAGACCTTTCTACAGCCAGTGGGTACTAAATTCTCCCTCTATCTTACTTTTTCCTCAACAAAAAGAGCTATAATGGTAATTTCTCTAAAATGCAATGCGCCTCCCAGGTAAAACGTGGAAGCGAGGTGGCCCAGTCGGTGGATTAACTGAGGAAGGGGCTGGACAGGATTTAATCATTGTCATCCAGTAATTGAGGGCAGATGAGAGGTAATTAGGGGGAGAACCACACCAGCACACACACAAACGCCATGCTAAGTGCTGCACAGCCATTCTCTCCACGCGTCATCACCCTTTCACCTCTTCAAAGAAGCACCATCTTCCCCACCGTTGTAATCACAAAGCCAGGGGCCGTCTCAGCCCTGGTCCTCCTCATCCTCTCTCTTCCTTGCCAGAACTTGCCACCCCACCCCGCACCGCCGTCTCCACCCCCCTGGGCTTACATGAACCTAGGCTCTGCTGCTTCTTTCCCTTTGTTGCTCCTTCTGACAGCATGTGCTCCGTTCCACCTCACTCTCCTCCTCCTATCTCCTTTTCCTTTGCCAACCTCTTCAATCAGGGCCTCGGCTCCGTCTCATTTCACCGGATGTCTGCTCCCTGGGGATCTCATCCAAGCCTGTGTGAGATGCGGCTTATACCAATCAGTGACACCCTCAGAACACCTGCAAATCTTTGCAGTAACCATAATGGTGATTAGCAAACAACCCCCTGCCAGAGGCCTATGGAAGCAATCGATTTGGGACTCTTGTCCCAATCCCTTTCAGTGTCCATCCCAAATTAGAAGACGGTGGAGGGAGGGGAAAGAGAATACAATAAAATGATCATAAAAGCAAGGGTCGAACTGCAGAAATACAAAGGATTATAAGAGATTGCTACCAACAACTATATGCCAATAAAATGGACAACCACGAAGAAATGGACAAACTGTTGGAAAGGTACAATTTTCTAAGACTGAACCAGGAAGAATTAGAAAATATAAACAGACCTATCACAAGTAATGACATTGAAACCGTAATCAAAAATCTAACAACAAACAAAAGTCCAGGACCAGATGGCTTCACAGGCGAATTCTATCAAACATTCGGAAAAGAGCTAACACCGATCCTTCTCAAACTCTTCCAAAAAACTGCAGAGGGAGAAACACTCCCAAATTCATTCTACGAAGCCACCATCACCCTGATCCCAAAACCAGAATAAGATGTTACCAAAAAAGAAAATTATAGATCAATATCACTGATGAACACAGATACAAAAATCCTCAACAAAATACTAGCAAACAGAATACAACAGCACATTAAAAGGATCATACACCATGATCAAGTGGGATTTATCCCAGGGATGCAAGGATTCTTCAATATACACAAATCAATCCATGTGATACACCACATTAACAAATTAAGGAATAAAAACCACATGATCATCTCAATAGATGCAGAAAAAGCTTTTGACAAAATTCAACACCCATTTAAGAAAAAAACTCCAGAAAATGGGCATAGAGGGAACCCACCTCAACATAATAAAGTCCATATATGACAAACCCACAGCAAGCATCATACCCAATGGTGAAAAACTGAAAGCATTTCCACTAGGATCAGGAACGAGACAAGGATGTCCACTCTCGCCACTCTTATTCAACTTTGTTCTGGAAGTCCTAGCCACAGCAAACAGAGAAGAAAAAGAAATAAAGGAAATACAAATTGGAAAAGAAGAAGTAAAACTGTCACTATTTGCCAATGACATGATACTATACATAGAAAATCCTAAAGATGCCAGCAGAAAACTACTAGAACTAGTCAATGAATTTGGTAAGGTCGCAGGATACAAAATTAATGCACAGAAATCTCTGGCATTGGTATACACCAACAACGAAAAATCAGAAAGAGAAATTAAGGAAACACTCCCATTTACCATTGCAACAAAAAGAATAAAATACCGAGGAATAAACCTACCTAAGGAGGTGAAAGATTTGTATGCAGAAAACTATGAAAGAAATCAAAGTTGACATAGACAGATGGAGATATATACCATGTTCTTGGATTAGAAGAATCAATATTGTGAAAATGACTATACTACACAAAGCAACCTACAGATTCAATGCAATCCCTATCAAATTACCAATGACATTCTTCACATAATTAGAACAAAAAATCTTACAATTCGTATGGAAACACAAAAGATCTCGAATAGCCAAAGCAATCTTGAGAAAGAAAAACGGAGTTGGAGGAATCAGGCTCCCCAACTTCAAACTATACCACAAAGCTACAGTAATCAAGACAGTATGGTACTGGCACAAAAACAGAAATATAGATCAATGGTACAGGATAGAATGCCCAAAGATAAACCCACGCACAAATGGGCACCTAATTTACGACAAAGGAGGCAAGAACATACAATGGAGAAAAGACAGCCTTTTCAATAAGTGGTGCTGGGAAAACTGGACAGCTACACGTAAAAGAATGTAAAAAGAATTAGAACACTACCTAATACCATACACAAAAATAAACTCCGAGTGGATTAAAGACTTAAATGTAAGACCAGACACTATAAAACTTTTAGAGGAAAACACAGTAAAAACACTCTTTGACATAAACCACAGGAAGATCTTTTTTGACTCACCCCCTTGAGTAACAGAAATAAAAACAAAAATAAACAAGTGGGACTTAATTAAACCTAAAAGCCTTTGTACAGTAAAGGAAACCATAAACAAGACAAAAAGACAGCCCTCAGAATGGGAGAAAATATTTGCAAATGAAACAACAGACAAAGGATTAATCTCCAAAATATACAAATAGCTCATGGAGCTCAATAACAAAAAAACAAACAATCCAGTTAAAAAATGGGTGGAAGACCTAAATAGACGTTTCACCAAGGAAGACATAAAGACAGCCAGGAGGCACATGAAAAGATGCTCAACATCACTAATTGTTAGAGAAGTGCAAATCAAAACTACAATGAGGTATCACCTCACGCCAGTCAGAATGGCCATTATCAAAAAAGCTAGAAATAATAAATGCTGGAAAGGGTGTGGTGAAAAGGGAACACTCCTACACTGTTGGTGGGAATGTAAATTGATACAACCACTATGGAAAACAATATGGAGGTTCCTTAAAAGGCTAAAAAATAGAACTACCATATGATCCAGCAATCCCACCACTGGGCATATACCCTGAGAAAACCATAATTCAAAAAGAGACATGCACCCCAATGTTCACTGCAGCACTGTTTACAACAGCCAGGACATGGAAGCAACCTAAATGTCCACTGACAGATAATTCGATAAAGAAGATGTGGCACATATATACAATGGAATATCACTCAGTCATAAAAAGAAACAAAATTGAGTTATTTGTAGTGAGGTGGATGGACCTAGAGTTTGTCATACAGAGTGAAGTAAGTCAAAAAGAGAAAAACAAATACCATATGCTAACGCATATGTATGGAATCTTAAAAAAAAAAAAAAGTGGTACTGATGAACCTAGTTGTAGGCCAGGAATAAAGAGGCAGACATAGAGAATGGACTTGATGACATGGGATGGGAGGGTGAAGCTGGGATGAAGTGAAAGTAGCATCGACATATATACACTACCAAATGTAAAATAGTTGACTGGTGGGAAGCAGCAGCATAGCACAGGGAGATCAGCTCTGCGCTTTGCGATGACCTAGAAGGGTGGGATAGGGAGGATGGGAGGGAGGCTCAAGAGGGAGGGGATATGGGGACATGTGTGTGCGTATGCTGATTCGATTTGTTGTGCAACAGAAACTAACATGGTATTGTGAAGCAATTATACTCCAATAAACATTAAAAAAAAAAAAAAAAGCAGGGGTCGAGCTGTAAACCTGTCAAATGTGCGCTTACCTGTATGCATATTCCACTTTACAAACACAGGTTTTCAAAGACCTCCCAAATAAAACAAAAAACAAACAGTTGAGAAATCCACAGCCTAGATCAAGAGCACTGGATAACTGACGCAGGAGAGAGAGAGAGAAATGTTAGTTCACTTTCCTTTTCCTATGAATGCCCATGGGAAGACTGAGCAAGGAAAACTTTATGGATTAGGAGCAGGTAGTTGGTGTGTCCATTTGTAATGTTACACAATTGTTTAGTCTTCAAAAAGACTTTGGCAGAGAGTTGTAGACCTACAAGGAGGGGCCTGAAAGATCACCTAATCCCCCTTTTCATTTTACAGATGAGGAAACTGAGGCTCAGAAAGGGAAACTGTCTTGTCTCAGGCCAGTGATCATCTACTTGCCACTTATGCCTCTTCTGTATTCTGATCCATGGGTATACTGATCAAAAGTGTGATGAACAGGCCCACGAAGGTCCCAGGAGAGCTGAGGTGCACCTGCCAATATCTCCCGGGCTTAGAGGAAAGCTCACAGCAGCCTGACCCGACCAGTTACAGCAAAGCGCATCCCATCTCTTTGGTGCCATGTCTTTTTTTCCCCTTGATGTATGATCACTTAATTCCCTCCTTGATTGCTTTTCAAAAGCAATCTAAATTAATGCGAACCCACAAAGGGCAAGGCTCTCTGTGAATAATCAGAGCATCAGACTGAACCAGGAAGAATTAGAAAATATAAACAGACCTATCACAAGTAATGACATTGAAACCGTAATCAAAAATCTAACAACAAACAAAAGTCCAGGACCAGATGGCTTCACAGGCGAATTCTATCAAACATTCGGAAAAGAGCTAACACCGATCCTTCTCAAACTCTTCCAAAAAACTGCAGAGGGAGAAACACTCCCAAATTCATTCTACGAAGCCACCATCACCCTGATCCCAAAACCAGAATAAGATGTTACCAAAAAAGAAAATTATAGATCAATATCACTGATGAACACAGATACAAAAATCCTCAACAAAATACTAGCAAACAGAATACAACAGCACATTAAAAGGATCATACACCATGATCAAGTGGGATTTATCCCAGGGATGCAAGGATTCTTCAATATACACAAATCAATCCATGTGATACACCACATTAACAAATTAAGGAATAAAAACCACATGATCATCTCAATAGATGCAGAAAAAGCTTTTGACAAAATTCAACACCCATTTAAGAAAAAAACTCCAGAAAATGGGCATAGAGGGAACCCACCTCAACATAATAAAGTCCATATATGACAAACCCACAGCAAGCATCATACCCAATGGTGAAAAACTGAAAGCATTTCCACTAGGATCAGGAACGAGACAAGGATGTCCACTCTCGCCACTCTTATTCAACTTTGTTCTGGAAGTCCTAGCCACAGCAAACAGAGAAGAAAAAGAAATAAAGGAAATACAAATTGGAAAAGAAGAAGTAAAACTGTCACTATTTGCCAATGACATGATACTATACATAGAAAATCCTAAAGATGCCAGCAGAAAACTACTAGAACTAGTCAATGAATTTGGTAAGGTCGCAGGATACAAAATTAATGCACAGAAATCTCTGGCATTGGTATACACCAACAACGAAAAATCAGAAAGAGAAATTAAGGAAACACTCCCATTTACCATTGCAACAAAAAGAATAAAATACCGAGGAATAAACCTACCTAAGGAGGTGAAAGATTTGTATGCAGAAAACTATGAAAGAAATCAAAGTTGACATAGACAGATGGAGATATATACCATGTTCTTGGATTAGAAGAATCAATATTGTGAAAATGACTATACTACACAAAGCAACCTACAGATTCAATGCAATCCCTATCAAATTACCAATGACATTCTTCACATAATTAGAACAAAAAATCTTACAATTCGTATGGAAACACAAAAGATCTCGAATAGCCAAAGCAATCTTGAGAAAGAAAAACGGAGTTGGAGGAATCAGGCTCCCCAACTTCAAACTATACCACAAAGCTACAGTAATCAAGACAGTATGGTACTGGCACAAAAACAGAAATATAGATCAATGGTACAGGATAGAATGCCCAAAGATAAACCCACGCACAAATGGGCACCTAATTTACGACAAAGGAGGCAAGAACATACAATGGAGAAAAGACAGCCTTTTCAATAAGTGGTGCTGGGAAAACTGGACAGCTACACGTAAAAGAATGTAAAAAGAATTAGAACACTACCTAATACCATACACAAAAATAAACTCCGAGTGGATTAAAGACTTAAATGTAAGACCAGACACTATAAAACTTTTAGAGGAAAACACAGTAAAAACACTCTTTGACATAAACCACAGGAAGATCTTTTTTGACTCACCCCCTTGAGTAACAGAAATAAAAACAAAAATAAACAAGTGGGACTTAATTAAACCTAAAAGCCTTTGTACAGTAAAGGAAACCATAAACAAGACAAAAAGACAGCCCTCAGAATGGGAGAAAATATTTGCAAATGAAACAACAGACAAAGGATTAATCTCCAAAATATACAAATAGCTCATGGAGCTCAATAACAAAAAAACAAACAATCCAGTTAAAAAATGGGTGGAAGACCTAAATAGACGTTTCACCAAGGAAGACATAAAGACAGCCAGGAGGCACATGAAAAGATGCTCAACATCACTAATTGTTAGAGAAGTGCAAATCAAAACTACAATGAGGTATCACCTCACGCCAGTCAGAATGGCCATTATCAAAAAAGCTAGAAATAATAAATGCTGGAAAGGGTGTGGTGAAAAGGGAACACTCCTACACTGTTGGTGGGAATGTAAATTGATACAACCACTATGGAAAACAATATGGAGGTTCCTTAAAAGGCTAAAAAATAGAACTACCATATGATCCAGCAATCCCACCACTGGGCATATACCCTGAGAAAACCATAATTCAAAAAGAGACATGCACCCCAATGTTCACTGCAGCACTGTTTACAACAGCCAGGACATGGAAGCAACCTAAATGTCCACTGACAGATAATTCGATAAAGAAGATGTGGCACATATATACAATGGAATATCACTCAGTCATAAAAAGAAACAAAATTGAGTTATTTGTAGTGAGGTGGATGGACCTAGAGTTTGTCATACAGAGTGAAGTAAGTCAAAAAGAGAAAAACAAATACCATATGCTAACGCATATGTATGGAATCTTAAAAAAAAAAAAAAGTGGTACTGATGAACCTAGTTGTAGGCCAGGAATAAAGAGGCAGACATAGAGAATGGACTTGATGACATGGGATGGGAGGGTGAAGCTGGGATGAAGTGAAAGTAGCATCGACATATATACACTACCAAATGTAAAATAGTTGACTGGTGGGAAGCAGCAGCATAGCACAGGGAGATCAGCTCTGCGCTTTGCGATGACCTAGAAGGGTGGGATAGGGAGGATGGGAGGGAGGCTCAAGAGGGAGGGGATATGGGGACATGTGTGTGCGTATGCTGATTCGATTTGTTGTGCAACAGAAACTAACATGGTATTGTGAAGCAATTATACTCCAATAAACATTAAAAAAAAAAAAAAAAGCAGGGGTCGAGCTGTAAACCTGTCAAATGTGCGCTTACCTGTATGCATATTCCACTTTACAAACACAGGTTTTCAAAGACCTCCCAAATAAAACAAAAAACAAACAGTTGAGAAATCCACAGCCTAGATCAAGAGCACTGGATAACTGACGCAGGAGAGAGAGAGAGAAATGTTAGTTCACTTTCCTTTTCCTATGAATGCCCATGGGAAGACTGAGCAAGGAAAACTTTATGGATTAGGAGCAGGTAGTTGGTGTGTCCATTTGTAATGTTACACAATTGTTTAGTCTTCAAAAAGACTTTGGCAGAGAGTTGTAGACCTACAAGGAGGGGCCTGAAAGATCACCTAATCCCCCTTTTCATTTTACAGATGAGGAAACTGAGGCTCAGAAAGGGAAACTGTCTTGTCTCAGGCCAGTGATCATCTACTTGCCACTTATGCCTCTTCTGTATTCTGATCCATGGGTATACTGATCAAAAGTGTGATGAACAGGCCCACGAAGGTCCCAGGAGAGCTGAGGTGCACCTGCCAATATCTCCCGGGCTTAGAGGAAAGCTCACAGCAGCCTGACCCGACCAGTTACAGCAAAGCGCATCCCATCTCTTTGGTGCCATGTCTTTTTTTCCCCTTGATGTATGATCACTTAATTCCCTCCTTGATTGCTTTTCAAAAGCAATCTAAATTAATGCGAACCCACAAAGGGCAAGGCTCTCTGTGAATAATCAGTGCATGATAATAAATGCAAATAGGGAAAGATGCAAAGTTGGGCTAAGAAGAGGGCTCCCAGCTCCCTGCCCCCCTCGCTCTCTTCTCATTGGGAATTCTATTCACACCGTTAAGGAAAGGGTTTTGAGGAAACTTGAGAAAGGGTGGTATTTCTAAATAGGCCACTGGGTTCACTGAAGGATGGCTGGAGGACAAAACAGAAGCTGAAAGAATCAGACGACTGATTGCTACCAGATCTTTGCCTTTTTAGTAGCTTTTGCTGGAGACAAAACACTTGTCCAAATTTCTGCCATTTAGAGAGGAAATATCATCACAGTCAAGGATCCACCATCACTTAATCCCATCCATGCAGGATTTCCTCCCACAAACCTTTAGTGCAGCCTATCTTGTCTCCTTTCTGTCTTAGCCTAAGGCCAGATGGTTCCCATCCGTAAACTTTATTCCTGCTTTTAGCCTTGTCTCAAATGCCCTCCCTACTGCCTTTGACAAATTCACATCTTATACATCTTTCAGAGCCCTTCTTAAAGCCTTCTCTGACAACTCCACCCTTTTTGGAAGTTCCTGTGATTCCAGGGTACATGGCAGAAATTGCTAGTGCCCACCAGTATCTGCATTTCTTCCCTCCTTCTCAGGCACACAGCTAGACTAACTTTCCAGCCTTCCTTGCAGTCAGGTGTGGTCATGTGCCTGGGTCCTGGCCAATAAAATGTGAGCACAGTAGTGCCTGCCTTTTCCAGGCCTAACCTATACAGAATTCTCAGGCATGGTCCTCACTCTCTCTTTCCCCATCTATGGCTGAATGGGAAGGACTCCACAGGCCTTGAGGAGGGCCGGAGTCACAAGATGGAAGAAGCCTGGGTCTCTGAATGACTGTGTGGAGCAGATTTCCCTACCAATTCAAAATGAGTGTGAAATAAACTTTTATTGTGCTCAGCCACTGAGATTTTGAGATTTATCTATTACAGCAGCTAGCTTTACATATTTTAACTAACACAGGATGGCATACAGATTTTACTACACATGCCAACTCTGACCTATGGTAGTGGCTGCCTGGAACTCCACGTTGAGAAGGATTACTAGGCAGCATCTGAGCTTACTATGGAAAGACTGTAGTGACTGATTAGTTATGTCTGCCATGCTGTGTTTTCCTATCTCTGACATATAATGTATGTTTTAGTACTTAACTTAGCAACTGATTGTATACAACTTTGTACTGTTTTTCACTGCTGCGTGTGCCTCAATCCTACCTCCCCTATAAAGTTATAAACTCCTTGAGGGCAGAGGCCAAGCCCTGTCCACGTCTGCCTAAAAGAGGACATACAGATGCAAATACTTATAAAGCTGACTTAAAAGTCAAATTCAAAGATGGACATAAAAGGTGTTCAGACCTTCAGTTGGACTGTCTTGAACATCATGCAGAGGAAACAGAGGTTTAGGAAATGTTGCAGCCAGTAAAAGGCAAGTCCCTGCTCATCCCCAGCTAAATGGGATATGAGTCCCTTCTGGAAGTTAGTTTTTATCTCGAGTCATACTTAATAGGCAGAGGTGTATGGCAAGGGGATGCACCATCTGTGGAGCTTGAAATTTGGGCTCCTTGCACCGCTTTATTTAAGATTATAGACTATCAGAGTTAGAACATCATCTAACCCAGGGACAGAAGACAGATGTGAAATCAGGTGCCATCTAATCAATTCACAATGGCTGCCTGGAGAGCTGTATTCAGAAGATTCTGAGATCATATCTGACACTGGTAGGAAATGAGAGAGAAAATCCAGAAGTTCTATGCCCTTCCTCCATCTGTCATTCCTGATCTAGTCCACCCTCATCATTTGACTATGACCATATTAAGTCCCAGGAGGAAGAGCTGACTTACCCAACATCACAGAATAAGTTGGTGGAAAAATAAGGACTCAAACCCAGGTCTCCCTGCATGTTCCATTTTCCTAGTATTCCAAGGTTTAAAACAGGAGATGGACCTGAGAGTGTAATTTTGAGCTACAGGTAATCAAAATACTCCTAATCACTTATTAGCACTGTGTGCCAAGTACTGTTCGAAGTGCTTTTCACATATAATATCATTCAATCCTGCCAGAACAGTGAGGACGGTGCTATAATCATCCCCGCTTCATAGATGAAATGAAGGCACAAGAGAGGTTAGCAACCTGCCCAAGACTCCACGACCACTAAGTGGCAAAGAAGGGATTTAAACACAAAGGGAAGCAAAAACTCAGAAAAGAACAGAACTGGATTCAGAAATATCCTCATATAACCCATGGACGAGGCTGGTAATTTCACTAACACATGTGACGTCAACTAACATTGGAAAAATATCCCAGGAAGCCTTTGTGATCTTCTCAAAGCACCTAAAGGCTGCAGAATGAGGAGTACAAAGTCCTCTTGCAGTGGCAGGGAGCAGCAGTGAGTGACTGAGAAGACAGGAGACAGCAGGACTCAGGTAGGACACTGAGCTCCTGGCATGAACACACAGGTCTCACTACGATCTCAAGCATGACAGGCTGGCCCCAAAAGGTCTCATTTTGCTGAAAAGACCCCTTGAAATGAAAAACGTGGTACATGGAATAGCACCGGCTGACGCGATCCCCATGGCTGCTGTTTCAGAACAGAAAGATGTGCCCATCAATATATTTACAGGCTTAAACCTGGCCTGCAGTTAAGCTACCTGGGGCTGCTCGACATCTGTCTCAGTGCACATTTCCCCCCATTTTTTTGTTTCACTAGGTTTTAATCAGCTAGTTATTTTGAGCCTGAATTACAATTTCACACATATTCAGAGCCAAATGACATAAAAAAAATAAAGAAACCCCATGACCAAAACAGAACTTGGGGCCAGCAGCTCAGCAAGGGCAGCCCCCTGGGAATAACCCCTGCCTGGGATCAAAGGAAAGTCAAGTGGTGTGTCACATCTGAGGGCTGGGGAGCCTGGGGGAAGGGGGGTCCCTCAGCCTTGAGCCCAGCCAGTCCAGGCCATGCACAGCCGTTCACCCCTTTGTTCCATGACCTTGGCCTGGAAACCCCTTTCCTCCCCTTCCTGAGGAAAATCCTCCAGTTCCTTCAAGGCCTAGCCCAAATGTCAACTTCTTGGGAAGTTTTCTTCTTCCATTCCTACCCTATTTCTACTTCCTGCAAAAAAAACTCCCTCCTCCCCTTCCTCCTTCTCCCCCTCCCCCTCCTCCTCCTCCTCTTCCTCCTCTGTGTTGCCAGCAACTTCATCACACCATGGTGAGCTGTCCAGGGCCTGTCTCCCCGACCACACTGAGCTCCTCAGGACAGGGCCTGCGTTTTCCTCAACTCCCAGCCCATTCCACATGTTTCTGGATGAAGGGGAAAAGGAGGAGGGAAGAGAGCACAGCTGTGAACCACCCTTATTCAAACAGATTGAACCAACATCAGGCAGGAACTTGGAGGCAGAGGCAGGCCCAGGCCCTCTGGTCACCGGGATTATTAGGCGGAAAGCACTGGAGAGAAAAAGTTGAGAAGCAATACACTGTCCCAGTTTTTCTACCGTGAGCAAGTATTACTTTTAGCACTGCAAAAACATAAAGTAAACATTATTTTTAAGAGCCTACATGTTCCCTATCTTAAAAGAACTTACGGTGTTTCCTATTGTGTGGGAAGTAGATGCTGAATGACCTATGATGAGAGGAGACATTTACAGAGCGCTTTGGGCGCACAGGGAGGGAGAAGCTCAGCTTGCCTGCGGGCATCAGGGAAGGCTTCTCACAGGAGGGAATGCTTCCCTGGAGACTTGAGGATGAGTGAGAGCTCACCAGGTAGACTAGGGCAGGAGAGGTGGAAGGGAATTCCAGGCATAAGGAACAGTGCATGCAAAGGCACAGAGGCATGAGAGTGCAGGCTAAACGATACAGCTGGAGTGCTGGGTGCATGGGAGAGAGTGGTAGACCTGAGTTTGGAGGATGTGCAATAAAGGGTTAACTCAGGAGGCCTGGGGTGCTCCAACCCTGCACATTCCAAAGAAAGGACTGATTCTTGACCAGCTCCTAGGAGATAACCTCTGAGTTCCTGGAATATCCTGCCTGATACTGTCTTTGTATACCTGGGGCTTTGGGCCACACCAGATTGTCTATGCTAACAACGTGATTTATGATGAAGGCCTGGGTTTGATTCCTAAGGTCAGTCACATGGGTAATCCATGCCTATGTGATTGACCCCCAATAAAGACTCTAAACACCGAGACTCAGGTGAGCATCCCTGCTGGCAACACTTCATAAGTGTGGTCACACATCATTGCTGGGAGAATGAAGCACTGTCCACAGGACTCCACTGGGAGAGGATAACTGGAAGCTTATGCCTAGTGTCCCCTGGACTTCCCCCTGCCACCCCCGCACACCGTTTCATTTCCTGATTTTAATCTGTATCCTTTTGCTGTAATAAACCATAACCTATGAGTATAACAGCTTTTCTGAGAGCTGGGAACCCTTCTAGAAAATCATCTAACATAAGGGTGCTCTTGGAGACCCCCACCACAGAGGGTCAAGCAGGAGCAGAGCAAGAAGAGATGTGCCTGGCAGGCTAATGAGTTTGAACTTCATCCTGGAAGCAGTCATTATGAAACTGAAGGGTTCTAACTTGGGGCTGGCATGACAAGGTCAAAAGGACATTCTGGAAGACACTTCGCACTACAGGTGGGGATCAATGGGAGAAGGGGACAGGGCTGGAAGCAGGAAGACCAAGACCAGGGAGGAGACTGCTAAACCAGTCCAGGCAAGAGCTGGCGAGCCCTTGGTAGTGGGCAGTGGCCATGGAGAAGGACTGAAATCAAGGGAGATTCAGAAAACAGAAGCCACAACTAGACTCTGGGGTGAGGGAGAAAAGTCAAGACTGACTCCCAGGTTTCTGGCCTGGGCAACTGGATGAATGATGGTATCAGCCGCTGAAATGGAGGATCCTGCAGGAAAAAGTTTGCGGGTGTCCCGACTGCCAATGTGGCTTCTCTCACTATTATTCATTTCTACCATCCAGGGTAGACAGACTGCTTTGTCCATCCTTTTTTCTCTCCCTGAAGCCATCCCTTCAGCCCTTTGCCTTCAGTGATCACTTACAGACTGCTCCTCCTTAAAAACCACCAAAAGGTATACTTGGCAGATCTCCCTGACCTTGATTTCTCTGCTGGCAGAATCACAAGAAAGGCATTAGCGCCTGCTGTGAAATGGGGAGCCGGGCAGAGGAAACGCCCGGGATGGGTGGCAGATGCCTAAGAAAACAAGGGACATGTGAGGAGATTTCAAACACCTAGATGGGGTCTTGGGCCAGATATCAGGGAGGTGAGACTCAGATCCCTGTTACATGGAGTGGGAGTGTGGGGCCGAGGGAAACGGTGAGAAAGAAAAGCTGGTGAGAAAGAAAAGCTCTTTGGTCTGCACAGAAAGTCTCCCCTTGCCTGGTGCTAAGCTGCACTTTATGGGTTTCCAGGTGGCAAGGAGTCAATGTGAGTTGTGGTCCCTCCACGCTTGGCCCCAGGACCAGACATCACAGAGCGGCCGGGCTGCTTCTGGGTGCAGGTGATCCAAGCCATCACTAAGTCAAGGGTGAATCCCACATCTCCTGGCTGTGCTCTGCAGACCCAGCAGCCCCCATAGCAGCACAGAGCCTGCAGCGCCCCCGGGGAGGCATCACCGGGAAATGCTCAAAACCAGCCTTCTTTGCTCCTCCGCCCATCACTGTGCGTCCCAGACAAACGGCTGAGTGCACAGCTGGCTTCTGGCCTCCTGGCCTTCCTCCTTCATTTGCTTATTCAACAGTTACAAAGGCCTGAGTTGCAAAGGGCTTACAGCCCATTCTACCCAGAAGAGGGCCCAGAGAGAGAAAGGCAGAGAGTAAGTGGAGAGGGGTGGAACCAACCAGTCTCTAGGTCCCAAATGGGGACCAAGATGCAGCAAGAGCCTCACATAAATACTACCCCAATAAGGGAATATGGAAAATGGTTGAAAGCACAGGCTCTGGGGACTTCCCGTGGTCCAATGGCTACGACTCCATGCTCCCAATGCAGGGGGCCCGGGTTTGATACCTGATCAGGGAACTAGATCCCACATGCATGCCACAACTAAAAGATCCCACATGCCACAACTAAGAGCCTGCATGTCACAGTGAAGATCTCATGTGCCGCAACTAAGACCCAGCACAGCCCAAATAAAATAAACAAACAAACATTAAAAAAAAAAAGAAAGAAAGAAAGAGAAAAGAAAGCACAGGCTCTGGAATCCAGTAGACTGGGCCTGGAATCCCAAAGTGGCCGTTTACTAGCTATGTAACTGGGCAAGTTACTTAATATTTCTGAGCCTCAGTTTTCTCATCTGTGAAACAGAAAGAACAAACAAACCCTATGTCACAGGGTTGATACGTGGATTAGATGAGTTAAGGCCTAAAATCCCTCGTATATAGTAAGTGCTCAATAAATGTTATATATTTTTACTGTTGGCTCTCTAAGCCTGGCGATCAGAGAGGAAACTTTTGAGTGTTAGGTCCTACAGTACTACAGTGAGACATGGTTCCTGTAATGCTTCCAACACAGGCCAGATGGGTAAGAGGATCACATAGTTTGAGGTTGTACAGAGCTGGAAGTCTCCTGAGTGATCATATGATTCCTCCTTTCATGGGTGAGGAAACAAGAGATGTTGAATAGCTTTTCCAAGGTCATACAACAGGGTAGTAGCAAAGCCAAGACCAGCACCCAGGGCTCCAGATTTCGGCTCCATTGCTTTATTCTCCATGGAAACATATAAACAAAGGAGAGGATGCCACAGGTCAGGTCATGGATAAAACATCAGATCACTTGCTGTAGTAGAGGACACTGTTAGTGCCCGGTCTCGATCATCTTATCCAGGCCATGCACTATCCCTCTGCTGCTGTGAGTACTGGCTGCTCCGCGGCATGTGGGATCTTCCCGGACCAGGGCTTGAACCCGCGTCCCCTGCATTGGTAGGCGGATTCTTAACCACTGTGCCACCAGGGAAGTCCCCATGCTTTGCTTTTGTTTTTAGTCACCTTCAGTATCTAGCAGCAATGCTCACTTTTCATTTGCAGAAATATGTAATGTTTCCCTTTAAAATAATTTGTACAGAATGGAGCTGTTTAAAGAAAAATACTCAGAAAAATAATAAAAAGGTGATACAGATATGGAAAATTCACAAAGGCAGAACACAAAAACCATAAATTTTGCAAACTAGTCCAAAACTCTCACTTTAAGATAGGAAACTTGCACCCAGAAAGGGTGATGGAACTGCTAAGGATCACACGACTAGTTAGTTGAAGAAACAGGACAAGAACCAGATCTCGTAATTCCTGCTTCCATGTTTTTCACTCTGTACCGCTTTTCCTTCAAAGAAGGAAGAAAAACAATGTGTTTTCTTCCAGAAAACACCTTCCCAAAGATTCTGTCCTCCCTCCAAAAGGTATATAACAGAAAACCCACCAGGTTCTTTCTCATTCATGACAGAAAAAAGCCACCTTCCCTTTTCAATCAACCTCACTGGTGGTTTTCTGAGTAGAGAGGGGACTCACAGATAACAGGGTGTGCTGGCCTGGAAAGGACACAAATCCTCTTGAAATCTGTCACTTCTGAATTCATCATTCAGCTAACATCGGATGTCAAAGCTGGAAAGGGAAGTTGGCATTTTGATGCCAGCGTCTGCCTCCAGCTGTTCCATGGGGCGTGACTGTCAAAGAGGTAGCCTATTTGTTTTCTAAACTAAAATGTACAAGCAGAGTTGGTTTAAAACGCATCTTCATGAGAATTGTGAAGCAGGAAACCGACTGCCTTTGCCATTAAACGCCTCTGGAACTTCAGGCTCCCTCCTCAACCTCTCCAAGACTCCGTTTACCCACGCTTAAATAGAGAAAATAATTCTTGTTTATTTCAATATTGTTTCAATAGCCACCAAATGTTTTGCAGGACAGCTTAACAGTTTACATGAAGTTTCCTCAGACCTAGTGTCTCATTTAATCTGTATAATTGTGTTGATGTGGATTTTATTACTTAACGGATGGGGAGACAGTGTCCGAAAGAGGCCATGTAACTTGTTCATGGTTGTAAGTGGGTCTCAAATCCAGATCCTGTGTCCCTAGACCACCCATTTTAAAAGTTTGGAAGTATGTCAACAACATTTCCCAAAGCATATTTTTCAGAATCACTGTTGATTGATACTGATAGATAGAGTCACTAGTTATTACTTTTTAAAAGGGCTACCATAAATAACATTGTACTAAAAGTGTTGAGGGCTTCTTTGCTGCCATGGGACTTTCATATGAATTGTAAATCTCCAAGAGGGAACGAAGTATGAAGCATTTCTAAAACTGATTTGTCAAATTACCAATTTTGTCAAATTTCTCTCTCTCTAAAAATTAACATTCTAGAGGACACTTTGTGAAATGTGACACTATCTTATTGTAGTTACTCTTAGTTCTATCATTACTTTCAGTTAGGTTATCTGTTGCCTTATGAAAACTGCTAAACTCTCTACTCCATGTTAACTACAGAAAACAGACCTTTCTATAAAGCCTGTCTTTCAGGCCTATAATAATCAGACTGATCACAGTCTATCCATTTGCTTCACAAGGCAAAACTTTGAATGACAAAGCTTTCCATCATCATATTTGATTACGTCCAGATAATTTTCAGAGAAGTTGAGCATTCTGTGCATGTCTGTGTGGTCTAGCTGCATGTCTCAAGCAACCAATATTTACTTAATATTTATCTTGCCTTTTATGTGTGTTCAATTGTCTCTCTGTAGGCCCACTGAGTCAAGGAAGACATCCTCCTCTTCTGAGGCTGCTCAAATCTCACACACAGGGATAAGAGGATTGGAGTAATAAGGAAGCAATAAATTCTTAATAATTTTTGAATAAAGGGCCCCACACTTTCGTCTTCTACCAGGCCCTACAAATTATGCAGCCCATCCTGAACAACCAGTGTTTAACTGTAAGCTCCGTGAAGGGAAAGACCATATCTGTCTACTCTCAGCACCTAGCATTGTGCCCAGCACAAAAAAGGGGCAACCTATGTATGTATTGAATGAGCAGGTGCAAGGAAAGGGCTGCAGAGAGGAGAGGCCTGGTCCTTCTTCCCAACAAGGTGTAGGACCCCCCTTGAATTCTGAAGGGCATTCACATGTAAAACAGGATCAGTCATTGAGTGAGAATGAAAACTCACCCATAGACAAGCTGGAGGAATAGGCCAGAACATGAAATTAAAACCCAGCCTGTAGGAAAGCAAGTAAGCAAAAGACAGGAAGCAGGCAGACACACTGTCCTCTCCCCAGATAATGGGACATTTTCCAGTGCTTTTCCAGGCGACAGACAATATCAGAAAAGAGCACTAACCTGAACGTGATGCATTTTCCTTCCTGTCCCCATCCAATATCTGCCCTGCTTCCTTTCCTTTCTAAGCCAGCTATCTCCGATCCCCAGCACCTCTCAGCTGCTAAAAGCCTGAAAGGTTTAATCTCCAAGAAGGATGCTCCAGAGCTCTGTTATCAGAGTTACTTAATTCTGCATTTGCCACAGGCTTAATGATCTGCATCAGACCACACTCCCGTGACTCATGCACACACACTCGCTCTCTGGGAGCTGAAAGTTGTTCTCACTTCATCAGCACCTCAGAAGCATTAATAAAGTACAAATGTGCAGTGGCAAAGGCAGGGGACGAGGAGGGGTTCAGTTTCGTGTTTTTGTTTCTCAGTAACACTGATGTTCTAGCAACAGTCACTGAAATTAAAACAAAACAACAACAAAAAAAAAAAACACAAAATATAAACGTTCATGTCATTTCACCCCAACCACCAGTTGAATGGTATTCATTTTCCCAAGTTTCCTTCCTTATTCATTCTATATCATTGCCATAACAGTAAAATCTTTTACATGTTGCTAAATCGCCTGCTGAGGCCTCTTGTCTAAAGGCTGAGTAACATTCCATCAAATGGCTGTGACCATCTGTTATGGACTCAATGTGAGTGTCCCCCCAAATTCATTTATTGAAGCCTTTAGCCCCCAATATGATGTTATTTGGAGGTGGGGCCTTTGGGAGGTAATGAAATTTAGATGAGGTCATGAGGGTGGGGCTCCTATGATGGGATTAGTGTCCTTATACGAAGAGGAAGAGACCAGAGTTCTTGAGCTCTCTATTGTTCTCTCTTTCTATGCCACTTGAGGATATGCAAGAAGGTAGCCATTTGTAAACCAGGAAGAGAGCCCTCACCAAGAATCTGACCATGCTGGCATCTTTATTTTGGACTTCCCAACCTCTAGAACTGTGAGAAATAAATATCTGGTTTCTAAGTCACCCAGTCTGTGGTATTTTATCACAGCAGCCCAAGTTAAGACACCATCCAACGCTTAACTATTCTCCTCCCAATGGACATTATATAGGTTGTGCTTTTGTTTGTTTGTTATTATAACTAGTACTGCAATATCATATTTGAAAGGGATTTAAAGGGAGTAGAACTGCATTCAAACATTAGCTATGTCCCTTACTAGCTGGTGAGACCCTAGAGGGGAAATAGTAGTTTTTCCTGATTCAAAGCATTGATCATGGGAAAGCGCTATATAAACTATATGGCACTCTACAAATTTCACTATGAGTGGAGGTGCTAAGCCCTGTCCAAAAAGAATTGCAAACACATGGTCCCTGTCCATTGGAAACTTGCCATTGAGACAGACAGCAATTTGAGCTATTAAACAGAGGAATTATGATAGAGAAGAAGTGGGAGACTAACCTCTAGACTTTGAAGTATAAATGTGAGAGAAAAAAAATCAATCTTCAAAAAGGCCTTAGGAATTACAAAATTCATATAGGTTGTAGGTTGACTAGTAACCATAAAGATGGCATTTAAAAGCGAACTGTTTAAAGTAGAGGCTAACAATGTGACATTTATATGCAAGGCATCATTTGTGTGCTTGGGGGATGGGGGGAAATAACTACAGCCTGGAAGATAGTAAACTGTGTCCTGTGGAGATTAGAGCCATGAGCCATGAAAAGAAAATGTATTCATCCTTTAAATATCATTGATACTTTTTAAGATAAATGAGCTATATTATCAAAACTAAAATTGTCTTATTTGAATATACTTTATGAAGACCCTCTATATAGTAAGAGTATGGTATTAGGGGGTTGGACAAGATTCTTTTGTTCAGTCACTAAATATTTATTGGTGTCTATGACACGCTAGTCTGCTATACTCTAAGATAAACAGAAAGATGAAGAAGATGAGCTCCCTGTCCTCAAGGAGCACACACACACAAAAAGTGAGGTGTACCATCCAATAAGAGTACCTGCAAAGTGCTATAGAAGCAAAAGGAGGAAGCAAGTAATTCTACCCAATAAAGGGGTGTTCAGAAAAGTTCTCACAGTTGAAGCCACTTTTGATCTGGATCTTAACGGATGGGCAGTTTCCCTGGCAAAGAAGAAGGATCGTGGATGCGTGTGCACACCCCTGGAATAGAAAGCAAAAGCAATTCCAGATCCCAAAAAGACAGGGTTCCAGGTCATCTTGCTCTGAGTAGTCTAAAGTTACCTGCATCAGCATTACCTGGTGTGCTTGTTTCAAATGCAGCAGATTCCTGGGCTTCAGCACACACTACTGAATCCCATGGTAGAGTCCAGCAGTTTGCACCTTACTAAACTCCTCCAGTCACTCTGACACATACCAACCTTTAAAAACCAGTGGTACCAACAACACAGTGGTACTTTCCAAGCACAAATCAAGTCACAACTGCCCCCTGAGGTAATCAGCTGTCAGTGGTCTGGAAATGCACAAACAGAGGCCATGGAGCAGGAGAGGGGTGAACATACAGGCACCTCCTTCAAGCCACTTCCAAAGACTTGACACCACCCCCCCGCCATCCCCTTGACAGCCAGCCAAGGCTGGTCCAGATGGATATACTCCTTAAACAGGCAGACACCATTCTGTTAGCTTAAAATCAGTTTTCCAACAGGAAGGCTCAGTAACAACGGACCAGACATGAAGGACAGTGGCAGGAGCCAACCATATCCCACTCTGTGCTCTCTCGACCACCACCTCTAACTCTCACAAATCAGACTGGTAGACCCCAAGACCCCCAGTGAGACAAGGGGAGAGGGAGCTCCCCTGACATCCATTGGTGGTTGAACCAGCGCTGAAGCTCAGGTGATGGAAAAGCCCAGAAGCCAAGGCAGATGTTCAGCCAAATTAAGTGGTTCCAGGAGAAAATGAAAGCTTGCCTGCCAAGACATCTGGTGTCCATTAACCTCCTAAGCAGAGCTGCAGCAGAGCCATCTGCTAGAATAGACGCTCTGGAGGCAAGGAGCCTCCCCCACCTCTGTGTGCCTCAGCTTGCTCCCAGCAAAGGCCTGGCCTTAAGAAGAGAGAGAAGGACACTGGTCCATTCGATTCCTTCCAAACTTGGGGGCCAGCAAAGAGAATGGTGAAGAGACACCCCATGAGGCCACAGTCACAGGATGTGATGCTAGCCATCAGGGAAAGTAAACTGACATCAAGGAGAGCTTAGTCACTATCAAGTGCCTGGTGACACTCAAGGAGACACTGTACAAAGACTGTGGGTGCTCCTGGAGAAATGGGACTTCTAAGTGGTGCATCTGATCAATATAGAGAGAGGAAAGAAACTAACATTTAATGAGGACCCTCCATGGGCCAGGCAACGTGCTAGGGATTTCCAGATACATTTATCTTATTTAATCCTTACAACAACTCTACGCCCTAGGTGTTGTTATTTGCATTTTATAAATGACAAGACTGGGATTCAAACTCACGTCTCCTAAACTTCCAGGAAAAGTTCAATACTTCTTTCGTTAGATGACTGTGCCACAATTAAGCCAGTCTCTTCGGTTCAGAGGATGGGTGGGAGGGGTGGGGGAAGGGCTATAACAAAAGATTATGCATGGATGAGGTTTGCTGCCTTTGATGCTTTTGAAGATGTCCAGACTGAGGCTTGAAATGTATCCATGGAAACAGCTATGGTAGGAGCAGAGGCCAAACTAGTTCACCCTTGAGGCAGTTGGGTGGGGACTCTGGAGACTGTTCCTTGATGCAGAGAGACAGTGGTGTCAGCTCCCACTTCATCTTCCAGGCTCTGCCTCGCCTGTCCCCACAGCTGGACCACCGGAAGGCACAGTCTCCTCCCAAGACACCAGCCAATCCAGATACCAGGCCTTTTATGAAGCCAAACCTTAATTACGTCTGAGCCCCCAGTTCCAGGGGGCTGAAAACCCTCCCAGGGAGGCCCAAGGACAAGCTGCCACTCTGGATTGTGCTAGCCTGACCTGCGCTAGCAAAGACCTGGGCCTCACCCTTGAACTCTTGTCTAGAGCAGAGGTTTTTACCGCCCCTACTCAGACCTCCAGGTAGAAACTGCCTGCCTGTCTCACCTTGAGCCCCCTCCTAGATTCCTGCCCCAGCTCTGTCCAGACCCTAGGAACCCTTCTTTCTCTTTGTGAGAACTGCCAAACTGACATTCGGCCTGATTCTCCACTGAGCCTGCAGGCCTTGGACTTTGCCTTCGCCACCTAGACCTCTATTGTTTTTCCTGCATCCATTCCCCCACACCAGGATGGTGGTAACATCCCCCAGCTGCCCGCGGGGTTGGCACCCCACAGCCCTCAGCTGAGCCCATCTCTAGATGTGCTCTAGGCCTCTCCAAAGGTCACAGTGCCTTTTGGGGGGAAACCAACCCCAGTGACAGGTTGCTGTGAGGGTGTAAGTTCAGCCTCCTCCCCAGTTCATGGCAACTCTGTAGGCCATTCCACCCCAGCATTCAGTGCTCCCTGTGAGATCAGCTGAGGCTTTCGATATGACTGCATAGCAGGTCAGCTTCTCTCTCTGCCCAATCCTGCTTCCTTCCCTCCTGCACAGACGTTGATCCTAAGAGCAATCCTCAACAACCATACTGCACAGAAGTCTCCAACTCAAAGTCTGTTTCCCAGAGAACCCAGCCTCATAAAGACAGTTTTGCCCTCTTTAAACTAGAGAGCACCATATCCCATGCCCCTCCCAGCTTGTCCCTGCAGCTGCAGCCTGTCCCTATATTGGAACACTCACCCACTCTCCTGAGCTCAGGAAAATCTGGGGCATTGAACCTGGATTCTATTCCTAACTCTACCATATACTTGCTGGGCCCCTTAGGGAATTATTTAACCTCTCTGGTCAGTTTCCTATCTATAAACTTGATAAATGAGGGGCAGTTATCCTTGCAGCTCATAGCATTTTTAATTATCTTATTCATTCAACAAACACATATTGAGAACTGACCACATGTTTTCATCCCTCAGACCCCAACTTAAATGTCACTTCCTCCAGGAAGCCCTCTCAAGCTCCAAAGCTGGGATATATAGTTCTTCTGTGCTCCTGCAGCCCCTGATCTTACCCTTCCTGTGGCTCTTACCCCCTGAATTGCAATTACCTGCTTCATGTCTTTTCCTCCATTGGACCATGAGGTCCATGAGGGCAGGAAAGGCGTTTATATCCTCCATGCCTAGTTCAGGGCCTGGCCCATGGTAAGACTGTAAAAATATGTATAAACTAATTAAGTCATTAAGCTAGGTGTTGCAGGAAAAGCAAAGACAACATCCTGCGTTCACAAGACCCTTTACAACGTGCAAATTGCTTTCATACCCAGGTCTCATTTGGTCTTCATAACAACTTTGCGGGGTAGGCAGGACTGAAACAGTATTCCCACTCTGTAGATGAAACAGAGGCCAATATGTGTCAAACTGACTTACACCCTGCTGGAGCCTGGTCTCCTGACTGCTCAGCAGGCAGCTCCCTTCCATCCCCCTGCCCCACCAAAGCACAGCGAGGTGGAGGCAGGCCTCACTAGTACTGGTGCACACGCTAGGAAGCGCTTGCCTCCATCCCCAGCCCACTGGTGCGTGGGATCTGTGATTGCCCTCATCTATAGACCATCGTCCTAAGAGTGAATGAAGAAGCCATGAAGCATCTGGGACCTGTCTTGGAAACTACTTAGACCCCAAGGCAGAACAGCACATGTGACAAAAATCCATGTGACACTCAGGAAAGCTGGTGAAGGCAGAGTGCCTGCCTGCCTAACACGCAGCAGGAGTGGAAGCCTGGGTGACTGGCCTCTCAACTCTGGGCAGAGCATTAGTGTGGGAAGTGCCCTGGGGATACAGAGAGCAGGGGGGTGGGTCGGCCCTCCCACCCTGTTCCCCCCTCCCCCAGGCCTGAGCTAGCTGTGCCTTTTCTCCCACTGGCTTCGCCTCCAAACTTATCTCTGTTTCTGTGTGGAACACTCGTTGTCTCAGCTCCCTCAATATCCTATCAGTGGGGAGATAAAATGAAGAAAGAGGGAGGGGCGTGCACACAAAAGCTCTCTTCCAGCTGCAAAATAGAAATTCTTTTCTCCTCTACTCCACAGCGGGGGGGAAAAAATGCTACACCCAAACACAGTACCAAATGGATCTTAACTCTCCCTAGGGTCTTCTTATTTTTTAAGTCCTAAATAAATGCATGAATTTTCCCTAAAGAAACTGTGATAATACAATTAGCGATACACAGAGGTTTTAGCTGGGAAATCGCCTGCCCTCCCCACTTCCCAACCCTGGCCTCCGTAGGAGTCAGGCTTTGAAAAGAAGAAATCTATTGTCGCTGGGGAACACGGAGCTGAATCACCAACCCCAGCAGAGTGGCGATGCTGAAACCACCCTTTGTGGAGGGAACCGGGAGGCTGCACGTTAATGGCTGGACGTTATTGGCAGCAACGCTGGGGCCTATTCTCTCAGCTTGTTTAAGCTTCCATGGGCCATAAACATTGATCACCATTTAAAGTGCACCAACTTTGTGATATAAATCACTTGTCTGCCTGGAGCTCTGGGAGAGAATCTCCTTTCAGACCCCAACTAACCATGGGAGGAACACCCAGAGAATTACTGATCTAGATCTGAAAATGAGTGATGAACTCTAGACCAGAGCTATCCAATCAAAATCTGAAGCAAGCCACAGTGTCATTTTAAGTTTTCTGGTGGCCACATTACAAAATAAAAAGAGGTGGGAGTGGGGGCAAGATAGGTGAGGGCATTAAGAGGTACAAACTACTAGGTATAAAATAAGTAAGTTACAAGGATGTAATGTACAGCACAGGGAATATAGCCAATATTTTATAAGTTTATAAGGATAACTTTATCTATAAAAATATTGAATTACCATGTTATATACCTGAAACTAATATAATATTGTAACTCAACTACACTTTAATTTAAAAAATAATAGGGACCACTTACCAGTGGTCCACTGGTAAAGAGTCCGCCTTCCAATGCAGGGGACGCGGGTTTGATCCCTGGTGGGGGAACCAAGATCCCACATGCCGCAAAGCAACTAAGCCCGTGCGCCACAACTACTGAGCCAGCACACCTCAACTAGAGAGCCTGCGTGCTGCTAACTACAGAGCCCACGTGCTCTGGAACCCACACGCCACAACTACAGAGTCCACGTGCCCTGGAGCCTGCGCGCCACAACTAGAGAGAAGCCTGCACTGCAACAAAGATCCCGCATACCTCAACTAAGACCCGAAACAGCCCAAAAAATAAAATAAAAAATAAATAAATAACTTTAA
Organism: Neophocaena asiaeorientalis asiaeorientalis; assembly: GCF_003031525.2. Lineage (NCBI taxonomy): Eukaryota > Metazoa > Chordata > Mammalia > Artiodactyla > Phocoenidae > Neophocaena > Neophocaena asiaeorientalis. The sequence goes on from NW_020172742.1 coordinate 1,643,434, forward strand.
AAATATACAAAATTTTAAAAATAAAAAATAATAAAATAAAAATAGAGGTAAAATTACTTTTAATAATATATTTTGTTTAACCAGGAGGCAGGAGGAGGCAATATATCTGAAATATTATGTCAATATATAATCAATATAAAAAGTTATTACTTGAGATATCTCACATTCTCCTTATTCTGTACTAAAGTTTTCAAAATACGTACGCATTTTGCATTCACAGCATGTCACAATTTGGACTAACCACATTTCAAAGCTCAGCAGTCACATGTGGCTGGTGGCTACCATATTGGACAGCCTAGCTCTAAAGTCTGCAGAATATATCTAATTTGATCTTTACAACAAGCCCCCTGAAGTAGGAATTAGCATCACCATTTCATAGATGAGAGAGCTGAGGTTCAGACAGAATAAAAGAGTTGACCTCACACAAATCTAGAAGCTACATCTCCTGCCTCCTGGTCCTAAGCACCTATCATTTCCCTGCACTTACACAAAGCAGGATAAAAATTATGGCAAAGATAAATCCAGTGCTTATACAACGCAGGTGCAGGATTCACAACAGCCAGAAGTGGAAGCAACCCAAATGCCCATCAATGGATGGATGGATAAACAAAACGTGGTATATGCATACAATGGAATACTATTCAGCCTTAAAAAGGAAGGAAATTCTGACACATGCTGCAATAAGGATGAACCTTGAGGACATTATGTGAAGTAGAATAAGCCAGTCACAAAAAGACAAGCACTGTATGATTCTACCTATATGAGGTCCCTAGAGCAGTCAGACGCAGAGATAGAAAGTAGAATGGTGGTTGCCAGAGTCTAGGGAGGATCATGGGAGTTACTGTTTTAATGCAACCAGATGGGAAGGTGAAAAAAGGCTCTGGAGGTGGATGGTGATGATGGTTGCACAACAATGTGAATGTACTTAATGCCACCAAACTGTACACTTAAAAATAGTTTAAATGGGGCTTCCTTGGTGGCGCAGTGGTTGGGAGTCCACCTGCCGATGCAGGGGACACGGGTTTGTGCCCCGGTCCAGGAGGATCCCACATGCCGGCGGAGCAGCTGGGCCCATGAGCCATGGCCGCTGGGCCTGTGCATCCGGAGCCTGTGCTCCGCGCAACGGGAGAGGCCACAACAGTAAGAGGCCCGCGTGCCAGGAAAAAAAATTAAAAAGTTTAAATGGGAAATTCCCTGGCAGTCCAGTGATTAGGACTCTGCGCTTACGCTGCCGAGCGCCTGGGTTCAATCCCTGACCAGGGAACTGAGATCCCGCAAGCCATGTGCTCAAAAAAAAAGTTTAAATGGTCCATTTTCTGTTATATTTTAACCACAATTTTAAAAATCACTTGTAAAAAGAAATGCAAGTGCTGTGCTGAACTCTATGAGCATTTTCACATCTTATCCTCATACCAAACTCAGTTCATAAATTACGTGGGTTATTATCTCCATTTTACTGATGGGGAAGTCAAGGCTTAAATACATTAAGCAAACAGTTCAAGGTCCCATTGCCAGGGAGTGGTGGAACCAGGATTTGAACTCAGGGAGTCTGATTCCCAAGCCCGTGGTTTTAAATATGATGTCCTCCACAACGTTCTCTCTGACTGTCCCCAAATAGAAACAGAAATATAAATAATCCAGGAAAGAAATGGAAATGCCATTAGTTACAATCTATTCTCAGCATAACAGTCACAAAACCCCCTTTGAAACATAAACTTGATCATGCCACTCACTTTCTCCAAAACAACTTGCAATAAAACCCAAGTTCTTTATTCCTAGCCCCCAGGCCCTGCAGGATTATGGCCCCTTGATTCCTCTCCAATCCCCTCTCCCCCTTCTCTCATCATGCGCCTGCCACACACCTCTTTCATCTTTCTTAAACCTGCCAATGCCCAGGGCCTTGGCATGCACTGTTCCTCCCTCCTGGAAGGCACTTCCACTGGCCTCTGTATAGCCAGTTCCTCTCTTCATTCAGGTCCTTAGCCAAAGGTCCCCTCATCCCAGAAAGCTTCTTTATCCACTGACTCTAAACTAGGACACTTCCTCGCCCTCAGCCCAGCACCCTCCATCCCCCGCATTCTCTTCATTTTCCTTCACAGTCCCTACCATTGCTTGACATTATAGCGTGTACTTATTTGTCTGTTTCATTGCTGTCTGCCCCATCCCCGCTGAAAGGCAACTCTAAGAGGACAAGAGCTTTGCTCTGTTTACTGCTGTACCCCTGGTCCCTGAAGTGGTCCCTGGCACATAGCAGATGCTCAATGAACATCTGTTGAATGAATGACTGAATGGATGGATTCACTGAGTGCTCAGTCAATCCTCACATGGGGTGACCCACCACCCTGGTCCATGAGGGAGTAAAGGAGTTCCCAGGACATGAGACTTTCAGCCCTGGATCTCAGCAACTTAGATCCAGAGGTTAAGAAATGAGAGCTCTAACCAAATGGACTTTGAGTTCCCTTCCAGCAACCTGATTTTATAACCCCATGGTTTCCACTGCTTAAAGTCCCACACCTACAGGGTGGCAATATAGAAAGACTGTACTTTGAGCACAGACTTAGTTTGAACTCGAGATGTCCCACATACTGTCCTTGGGCGAGCCATCCAAGCTCCCTACGTCTGAATTACTTCATCTTTAAAACAGAATAAGTAATCCAACTCAGTGGTCTCTCATGAGAATAGATCATCTATGTGTCATGGATTGGGCTCCCTGGGAAGCAAACTCTGAGATGGAGATCATCATACAGGAGTGTTTTAGGGTATGTTCTTTTCAAAACCTGTGATAGGAAGGGGAAGGAAGCAGGACTGGACAGAGTGAGGAGCCAAGCCACAATGCAGTCTCAGTGGAGGGACTGAAGCTGAGTGGGCTCTTCAAGTTGTCCAGGTTTGGGGGAGGGAATACCTAGGGCTGGGAAGGGGGCATAATCTGGGACTATGCAGCTCCCTTCAGTAGGGGCCGTTCTCAAAGAGGGCTGACAGCCAACAGTCTCTCCAGGACCTGGGGATAAGTCCTTCAGTTCTGAAGGGGACCTCCTTGTCTGCCACTTCATGCAACATACATGGTACATGCTCAACAAATGATGTTGTTGTCATTATCATAGGACATAACTCAAGGCCAGGTCTATCTCACTTCGAAGCCGGTGCTCCTTCTTTCTGCCTCCCAAGCTCTTTATCTGAAACTCTCATGTCACCACTTCTGCCTGAGTTCGAGTAATGTCTGAATAGATCCCATTTCCCTACCCAGATGGTGAGTCCCCTGAGAACAGGCCACACTGACTCATCTTTGTGTCCCCTCCCACAGTTGCCCTCGGAACCTTAGGCTTCCTAGGTAGCTAATACATGAGCAAGAGTATATCTACCCTTTCCTGGATCCCCAAGATTTTTCGGGATTCTAATCATATCATTTCTAGGTCTTCAATATCCTCACTGCCTATCCAGGTTAGGCAACAGTATCACCTAGGGTCAAATATCCCAGGCAGAGCCATACTCACCTAGACACCATTTGACTTCGGAGTTTAAAGCACCTCTCTTCTCCCACTACCCCAATCTCCCTCCATTGGGCCTAGATCTAATTGCCAACAGCCATCTCATTCCTACCATGGAGCAAACAGAAAACCCAGAAGGGTATTAGGGTCCACTCTTCCTGCCCCCGCCTCCCCGGACTCTGCTGCAAACACATGCCTTCTCTCATTACAAGAAAAGAGTCTTGGGGAGTTAAGACTAGAACCCACAGATCCTGCAGCCCAAATCAGTGGCCTTCTCACTCTACATTCCACCTTCCTGAGGATCTGTGTCCCTTTATAAAGGCCTCCTCAAATATCTCCTTACTGGTCAGACCTAGGTGAACTCATTGAATGCTTCAGAAGCGAGGATGAGAGATTCCTGGTTAAGCACAGGCTCTGGTGTCAGGCAAACCTAAGCCTGAATCCCAGCCCCAGCATCTGCCATCTGTATGACTGAGCAAGTTATCCGAAGATCCCTGTGCCTTTTTCCATGAGGAAATAACTACCTATCTCATAGAGTTGACTGCAAGGAGGAGTGGGAACAAACGGCATACAGTGTGGATTCCGTTAACGTCAGCTGTCATAATTATTACAAGCAAGGGGCTGGGAAGTAAAAAATATCCAGATTCAGTTCTCAGGTTTTGCACTAATACGTGGAAGCTGTGCTTATGTGACACCAAAACAACTATAAAGAGTTGAAAAAAATCTCACCCATTCAGCTGTTTGGTAGATGAAGCACATATTGCATTCCTCAGCTTTCTCCCCTATCAATATTTTACCTTCCTCACCTCCTTCTGGGGATATTATAAATATCTAAGTGATACTTGTAAAATGTTCACAGATCCTTTTTTCTCTAACAGATATGAGTACTCAAAAATGTAAAATATCTGTATAGCACACTACCATGAACAGAGTTTCTGATGGGAAAAAAAAAAAGGATAAGCTGAGGAATGAAGAATTTGCAGTTCATTTTATAAGCAAAGAGCCAACTTCCTAAAATACAAAGAATTATTTCAAAGTCACAGGAAAAGATAAACCAGTAAAATATTAAGAAACTGACATGTAAATGGTCAACAACTTCTCCAATAATAAAAGAAATAACAATTAAAATGACAATGAGACATTTTTCATTTATGAGATTTAAAAAAATGAAAATATTCATTCTTTTTTTAAATTGGGGTACAGTTGTTTTACAATGTCATGTTAGTTTCTACTGTACAGCAAAGTGGAGTTCCCTGTGCTATACAGCAGGTTGTCATTAGTTACCTATTTTATACATATTAGTGTATATATGTCAATCCCCATCTCCCAATTCATCCCACCCTCCCTTTCCCCCCTTGGTCTCCATACGTTTGTTCTCTACATCTGTGTCTCTACTTCCGCCTTGCAAATTGGTTCATCTGTACCGTTTTTCTAGATTCCACATATATGTGTTAATATACAATAAAATATTCATTCTTACACACGACAAGTACATGGGAAAACAGCTACTCTCCTGTGCTGCCGGGGGTGGGAGGTATAAATTGGTGCAGCTTCTCTTGGAAGACAACTTGACACCAGCTATTGAACTGTCAAATGTTTACATCTGTTGACTCAGAACTTCCCCTTGTAAATATATATCCTTCCCAAACATTCACCAAAGATATATATATATATATATATATTTTTTTTCCCTTGTTCACTTTTTGTGAGTGCAAATGTGCATGCTTCTTTGATTTTGTCTGTAAAAATCAAAATCCAAGTAAATGGCCCTCAGTGGGGTTTGGCTAAATACATTAATGGACAGCCATAAAATGGAACTCTATACATGCACTCAAAAAGAACGAAATGTATCCACACAGAGATTTGTACACAAATGTTTGTAGAAGCATTATTCATAATAGCCCAAAACTGGAAACAACCTAAATATCCACCAACTGGTAAACAAACAAAATGTGGTATATCCTAAAATGGAGTAGTATTGAGAAGCAACCAAGGTCTGTTACATGCTACAACTGGACAGAATCTCAAAAACACTGTGCTCCCTAAAAGAAGCTAGACACACACGAAATACATATACTGTGTTTATAATTCCATTTATATGCAAGCCCATAAAAGGCAAATCTACAGAGGCAGAAAATAGATTGCCTGGTAATAGAGATGAGGATGGGGGTGACTGCGAACGGACACGAGGAATCTTTTAGGGGTAATGGAAAAGTTCTAAAATTGAACTGTGGACTTCCCTGGTAGTGCAGTGGTTAAGAATCCGCCTGCCAATGCAGGGGACACAGGTTCGAGCCCCGGTCCGAGAAGATCCCACATGCCACGGAGCAACAAAGCCCATGCACCACAACTACTGAGCCTGTGCTCTAGAGCCCACGAGCCACAACTACTGAGCTCGCGTGCCACAACTACTGAAGCCTGGGTGCCTAGGGTCCGTAGTCCGCAACAAAGAGAAGCCACCGCGATGAGAAGCCCACGCACCGCAACGAAGAGTAGCCCCCGCTCGCCGCAACCAGAGAAAGCCCGCACGCAGCAACGAAGGCCCAACACAGCCAATAAATAAATAAACAAATTTATAAAAATTTAAAAATAAATAAATAAAATTGAACTGTGTAGTTAGTTGCACAATTCTGAAATTTTACTAACAATTTAATGACTTGTACACTTAAAACAGGTAAATTTGATGGCATATAACTTATACATCAGTAAAGCTACTTTACAAATACAATGAAATAGGGACTTCCCTGGTGGTGCAGTGGTTAAGAATCTGCCTGTCAATGCAGGGGACATGGGTTCGAGCCCTGGTCCAGGAAGATCCCACATGCTGCAGAGCAACTAAGCCTGTGCACCATAACTACTGAGCCTGTGCTCTAGAGCCCGTGAGCCACAACTAAAGAAAGCCCTCTCAGCAACAAAGGCCCAATGCAGCCATAAATAAATGAATAAATTTATATAAAAAAGAATGAAATAGATCAATAAATTCTCACATGCAAAGATGTCTGAGATATATTGTTAATTTTTTTTAAAAGAAGGAAAATAGTATGAATGATATTATATGATTGTTCAGGCAATCATAATAATATACCTTCATATACATATAGAAAAGAAGTCTGGAGGAATATATACGAAACAGGTAATAGGCATTTTCTCTCCAGGAGGCAGGATTATGAGAACGTTTTACTCTCTTTATGGGACACTTCTGATATATGATTTTTTTAATTAGGTATTTTTGCTATATGTTTGAACATTTTCTCAATAAACCATTGAGGGGAAAGTGGGCATTAGTTTTATAATCTTAAAAAACACAATGTAAATATTAAAATAAACAGGTAAATAAAGGAGCATTGTTTAAAATGGACTCTGTTTTGCTGATACAGCTGAGTCCTAGTTAAAGATGCCACATCTGGTCACAAGATGTATGGAATTTCTCATTCTCCTGGCTCCACCACAGCCTGGAAAAAAAAAAAATCTGAAAACCACCCAGCTCTCTTTCTCTCATTCCAAGCTTCCCAAACAAACTGTGACTAATTCTATTTCCCAGCTACCTTGAAGCTGGGGAGAACAAATGCCCAGGAGAGGTGGATCTCCCAGTGTTAATCCATCTATGGATACTAGGGCTTATGAAACAATCTTTTGTGAGTTTGGCTGGCAAAAAAATGGATTCCTCAAACGCAGATAAAATAATCTGATTATTCATTAAGCTAAAGAATGGAATCAAGGGCCTGAGGACTCTCTCAAGACACAGAGACCCCTGGGAGGCCTGACTTATATGGCTGACCTATCTCCCTGTCTTGAATTCTCAAAGCCCAGACCCTGACAACTCAACAAACTTAAGTAGCTTTTTCATAACTTTTTATTGAAGTGTCATAAACATACAGAAAAGTGTACATATTTTAAGCAGAATTTTTATGAAGACTCTAAGGCTCAAGGATAAATCTTACTCTTTTCTAATGACTTTTGTTTTTTCCTTTGGCTTCTCCTAATAAGAGGTCAATGAAGTAGCTGAGCTAATAACAGTCCATAGCCACACTGGACCCATCTCCCTGGAAGTCTGGACTCAGGTGCATGTGTATTGAGGGTGGTGGTCATTGTTTCCCAACCCTCAGAGGTGCTTCCAAGTCAGATGTTAACATTTCATGTCTCAGAGAACAGGGGCTGAGATCAGCTCAGGCTTCCCCAAAAGAAAGCTCTCCAGTTGCTATGCAGAAAGATGGAATGACCTCCACTAGACTATAAACTCTGGGAGGGCAAGAAGTGTGTCTGTCTGTTCATCAGTATAAACCCAGTGCCTGGTACACAGTAGGTATTCAATAAATACTTCTTAAAACAAACGCTAATTGACTGGAATAGAAAAGGTGAAGACAGACCTTGGAAACCGGGCCACAAAGAAGAAACCCCAAGGGCTGGAAAGTGCTACTGCTAACCCAGATGAGCCTTGGTGCCAATTATAAAAGGGCAGCCCCTTCTCCCTGCTGATATACCTCCACGCCAGGGCAAATGCTTGGTGAGCAGAGTTTGAACTGGCTTTCAGGCCCCACCTCTTAGCCAAGTGCCCTTGTGCAGGGGACAACCTGCACTGTCATATGGGTGGCCCTGAGTTGGTATCTCTACTGCTTCTTGTGCCCATTGAAAACACAAATCATGTAGACTATTCCTTGTCAGGCTTCTAGGCAGATGCCCAGTTTGTCCACAGGAAACGCTGACCTGAAGTGACAACCAAAGGCCTAGAAAAACCTTCCTTTAGTCAATAAATGCTTGTTGATTAATTATAGGAATATGTAGTCCCAAACCCTGCATCATCTGAAAAGGATATGCGGAATTTCCCTGTGCCCACTTCAACTCCCTCCACACTCCTACAAGGACAAAGCAGATGGGAAAAGGAAAAGAGAACATCCTACTTCGCACCAGAGACTCTCCTTTTCCTGTGGAAACAGTTGCATGAGCTTCATACTCAAACACCTCCAGGAAGACTTCATCTGTGCATCTTCTGCTGTGCAGGCATCCTCTCTTGCCTAGATGATGGCACACGCCCCTAACTGGTCCCACTGCTTCTGCTCACCTATCCACAATCTATTCTCCACGTTCTAGGAGGAAGGATCCTTCTAAAGGAGAAAACTGATCATGTCATCTCCCTGCTTAAAATCTAACTGCATGTAGAATAAAATATAAGCTCTTAACATGGTCCACGAGGCCCTCTATGACCCTGCTCTGGCCAATCTCTCCCAGTTCTTGTATCCTTCTCTACCTTGTTCGCTTTATTCTTTCTGTACCTGCTTTGTTACAGTTCCTTCCCCATTCTTCTTTTTTTAATTCTCCAAGCTTGTTGTTCCTGCCCCAGGGCTTTTGCACCTCCTGCTTCCCAGGCCTGGATTCTCTTCTCCAGCTTTTCACATGACACGCAGGTGTCAACTTAGAGAGGCTTTTCCTGATCTTTTATCAGAAGTTCCAACAACCCCCCTTCATTCTCTATTACTATTTTATTTTTTTAATGGTTACTATTATCTGAATTTATCTTGTTTACTAGTTAACCTTTTTATTGCCAGTTCCCTGCCTTCCCTTATCCCCCTACACCACCTCCACCGATACACACAAGAATCTAAGCTTATTTCCCACTCTATCTCTGGTATCCAGAAGTTTAATAAATACTTTTTAAAAGCATGACAATAATTATAACTGTAAGCCTCTTAACAGTTTGCAAATATACTCACATTCATTGCTTTACTTAAGCTTAAAAGCAGCCCCATAGGGCAGGTAGCACTCACTTTATAGATGAGGAAACAGGGGTTCAGAGAGGCCAAGCAGCTTGCCAAAGATCACACAGCAAGAAAGAAGCTTATTTTGCACTCAAACGCAGATTTTCTCCCTCCAAGTCCAGAGTTCTTCCCTCAATATATGGTTAACATCCAACAGGGCTTCCCACTCAGTAAGCAAAAACTTTACAACACCCGACGAGGAACAAAGCAGTTCCTTGCAGGATCGAGTTAAGCTCCAAGACAAAAGAGAACATAAGGACATAAGGATATATATCCAAGACATAAGGATATGAAACCATTTTGGAAATAATCAAAATAGACAATTATGTAAAATGAGCCCCCTCTGAAATCCACGGAGGGAGAAGCTGCGAGGCATCCAGATGTCATATCTTAAGTTTGATCTGTGCTTATGAAATTCCTTGATTCAAATGGAGGATGGGGAACTTGGGAGTGGGGGAATGTGGCAAGAGAAGAAAAGGGCTGTATCTCTACCCAAGAGTGGCAAAAAGAAACTATGACTAATAGGGAAAATTCACTGTAGGAAACTAACCACATGCTATAGGAGGATCAAATTTCTCACCCTTCAGACCAGAAAGTTAAAGGCCTAACAACCAAAGCATGTTTAAAACTATCTTCGCAGTCCCAGCTCTAAAAGAATGAGAGTAAAAATCTCTGGGAGGATAAATTGAAGTGGCCTTTGGGGAAGGGGAGCTTGGTGGATGGGAATACTTCCCACTATATTGACTGTGCTTTATATGTGTCTATATTACATATTCAAAAATGAACTAAATTTAAACGAACAATTAAAATGAAGAGAATGAGAGGGTCCAGGAAGCAATTTCAACAGGTCAGCTCTTCCAATCTGGCCTTCCTAACAGATTTCATCTTTTTCAACCCAAACAAAGGTGAGAAGTCATGCCTATTCTTCCCTCTTCATAGCATGACATGTAGGAAGTTCCTCCTTTGGTCTCACTCAAATCTAAGCCATTTCCTCTTCAAATCCTGGAGCCACAGAGCTGAAAAGGACCATCTTCTCCATACCCTCTTTTACAGAGAAGAGAAGAGATTTTCTCAAGGTCCCCCAACTAGTTAGCAGCAAGTGGGAGGTTTACTGCAGACCCCCTGCCTCCCAGGGGGCAGGCCCCCTATGCTCCTTCTGTGACACCCAGGCTCCCTCTCTGTTCAATACCCAGAACAGACTCATATGCAACTGCTAATATGCGCAGTTTAAGACCATCACCCACCAGGCCATTCTCTAAAGACCCCTCTTTTCCATACTGCATCTACTTCTGCCTCCGACCATTCCAAAGCACTCAGTCGGTGGCTCTCCCCTGGAGGCAGGACCATCCCTCCAAGGGGAATGCAAAATTTGTGGGCAACGTCACAAAACTGGGGGGCACTACCAGCACTTAGTAGGCAGGGGCCAGGGGACATCTGCGATGCAGGGGACAGCCCATGCAGAGAACTGTCCCCCAAAGTGCCTCATGGGGTACCCCCACCCTGTCATCTCTGCATCAGTCTCTGAACCCTCCCCCACCCTTCAAAAGCTGAATGTCCACAGGGTTGTGGAAGCCATGATAAATGCTAGATGAATGTTATCAGAAATAACTACAATAATGGGCAGCATCTGATGGATCTTGCAGCTAAACAGTGTCGCTGACAATCACTCTTACAACCCTAGGAAAAGGGCACAGCTGTTCTGACTCAGACAAAGAAACTGAGGTACTAAGGGGCTAAGTCAGTTGCCAGAGCCACGCTAAAAATCAACAAGGCTGGCACTCATCAACAGTCTCCCAAATCCACAATTCCAAACACCACCAACTTTAAAATAACCTGGGCTGTGGGAAATTTAAACTACTAATAAAAGTCACCCATTGCCCAATCCCGTGCCTCAGTGGCCTCAATGGGATGACAGATTGCATCTTCCAGACCCTCCAGAAGGCATATCGAGTCCTGATGAGCCTCACTTCGGACAAGCTTCTAGTTTTCAGACCAGATTTCACGGTTCAGTAAAATCCACGCCCCCTCCAAAAAAATGGGGGCGGGGGGTGTCTACAAAGGGTGGCCAACATTGCAAAGGGTATTAAGGAGAAAAAACTACCCCAACTGTTTAAGAAAGGATAATTTCACACACACACACACACACACACACACACACACACACACACACACACACACACACACACACACACACACACACACACACACACACACACACACACACACCCCAGAAAGGAAGAACATAATTTAAAATAAAGGATAAAGGGCAGGACATTAATTATACACACTGAGCTTTATGAGGAAATCCCTGCATCACCCTTAGGTTTTCTGTGGTGCTGCAGGATGGGAGACACTTCGAGGACAGAGAGCAGTCCAGGGACCTTTCGGGCAGACCACCTTATTGTGACAAGGAGACCTGGGCCCTCTGGACCTCGCTGTACTGGCTGCAGGCCCTAGTCTTGTTGAAGCCAAACTACAAAGAGATTCACAGAGGCAGCAGAAAACTGTGAGGGCAGAAAGAGGAAGCAGGGTGCTCCCGCAGCCTCAGCGGAAGCTCTTCCACCCAAAGGAGCCATGCGCCAGTGGTCCCTACCCACATACCCCTCCTCCCTCCCCCCTCCCCCACCACCACCCTCAGCCTCAGAAGCAGAGTCTCTGAGCTTCAGCTTTATAAACACAGGGAAAAAGCTAATGCGAACTTTCAGCTGCATTACCAGGATCAAGGGATGTGTTATGAGTCTCGCTGGCTTCCATATTGTTCCAAGTACTTCCAAAAGACAGTGCTTAGCTTGGGCTCCTTATTTTAAGGGATATTAATAATTTGGAAGGTTTATCAGTGGGCTGCAAACTCAAAAATGGTCCTCCTCTATTTGGGAAAAATATTGCTCTAGGAAAAACCCCAGTCCGGCCAGCCAGATTGGTTAAATCCACCCTAGAAACAAATGAGGTAGAAGATCTGGCAGCCAGATGGCTTTTAAAACGTTGATAAGTTGAAGGGTGGCAGGAAAAAGAGAACAGAAGGTGAGGGAACAAGTCACCTTAAGCACAAAGGAAGAACCTAACATGAGAATGCCTAACAGAGAAAACAAATACCTAGCACATATAACACCACTGCTCACCCCCAAGCCCATGGTAGATATAATCTTTTCCTACTGACCCTGGAACACAGCCTCAGAATCCTTCTCAACACAGCTCTCCAGCAGCCACTACCAATCCATCACAGTTGGCACTTGGTTAGGGATCGTCCTATCCCCAAATGAGAGTTCTCTCCATAAAGGGGCACAGATGGCACATTAGATATGAACTATTCCCCATCAATGACTTAGGAATACACGAAAGCGGTCCTCACAGCATGGAGACGTTACCATGGGAATAAGCTTAGACTTATTCTGGTTGTTCCAAAGGAGGTGACTTGCAGTTCTATTCAAGGAAGACCTTTCTAGCAAATCTTTCCAATAATGGGATGGTCTTATTTATGAGGTGGCCGGTGCCTTGCTATGGGAAGTTCCAATCAGAAGCTTCATGGCTATCAGAGATTCCTGCCTAGGGTGGGCATTTGGGCAAATTCTGTGATTCTAAGTAGGAGTCGAGGTTTAGATATAACATGTATATACTGAGCATCTAATGTGTGGCAGGGATGGGCACACAGGCTATCATGGTGGATACTGTGACCCCATTTACAGAGGAGAGCACTGAGGCTCAGGGGGACTGAGTAACTTCACCCAGTGAGGGAGTGGTGGGTCAAGAACCCAAATCCCTCTCTCCCAACTCCAAATCCTGCATGCCTCTGCCTTTCTGCCCTCCCCCTGCCTCTTTTAGCTGCAAATGAACACCAAGACAAGGCCTCCTCTGAAGCCAACTAGTCCTCAGATAGTACCTATGCTGGCTGCTTTTTCCTCCCTAAAGATGTTGCCTAGCTGTTATGTGATGGCCTCACATCTCTGCTCTAAAAGTGTTCAGGGCCAGGGCCAAAGCTCCCTCACTGCTGGACAGCTGGCATCTTTTCTGCTAATCCTATCCCCAAACGAAGGGGCACCAATGGAATCTTTGATGTCGCGCTTAGTATCTCCATCCTAAAATCCCATGCACTTTCTTTCTCTTGGTTTAAGGCACTTGTGGTTTCTGTTCCAATGCAAAAGTCCCTAAAATGGGTGACACCTGCATCGATCACTGACTCCCCAGATGAGTAGCTAATCGTCAGCTATGAGGTCCTGAGCAATGGGAGAGAGAACAGGAAAGTTTCAGTGAGGGAAAGGGAAGAGGAGAGTTTGAACTCCGTTCTCATTGCTGGTCCTGCTGCGACGTCATGGCCCGATTCAGATGCCCTGGGATTCCGTCTTGTACCCCAATCCCCGCTCTCTCAAGTTCCGCCTTGTCCCACCCTCTGGCAACAGTAACTGCCTTATTCCTCAGTGCCTGGGTCCTGTCTCTGAATTACCCAACCCCTTGGCCAGGGACTGCTTTTTGCTCTGTCTTGCTGGCACCATGCAGAACCCCCATCCCAGACACCCAGCACTCCCACCTGGATAGACCCGCACCTGCTTGGACTCCTCTTGCCTCTGTGGAGCTGGAGGCCCCTCCCCCAGGGGCTGGACTTCTAGCTTCCAGGCCCTCCTGTTACAGCCCCACCTGCCCCCTCCTGCTACAGTGAACCAGACCACCGTGGACCGTGCCTCCAGCCATGTTTCCCTCTTCCCTGAGTGCACTTCCCACTGCTCTAAAGTTACTTCCCCGACCTTGTTAAGGAACCAGACCACACTCATGTCTGTAATTCTATGTCTTTACCCATGCCCATTTCCCTAGTCTAATTTTTTGTTTCTCATCCGCCCTCAGAGAACATATATTTGCTGCCTAAAACTCTTCCTGGTGATGCCAGCCCACAGCCCTTTCCTGTCTCTCTTTTTGCACTCAATGTCTATACAGCAAAATTAGTCCCTTATTTATACTAGATTATCTTCTTCACTGCCTAATGAAACAATTTAGCATATCTGACATCCTCATTGCCACTAAGTATTTGTTTTACCTTCCAGCTAGTTTATAAATGTCAATGGATAAAAATATTCTGTTTCACCTTGCACCTGCTTAATGCCTAGTCAGGGCAGGGCTGTATAGACCTCCTTCATTGGAAAGTGCCTGCCCCACCGGTAGCATCCTGGCTGGCAGAGTTGTGTTGCTAACCCCACATTCCTGTCCACAGTGACTGGTTCAGGGACCACCTAAGCTGGGCCAATCAGAGTGTCTTCCCCAGCAATACTGAAGTGAGGGAGGAGGAAAAGAAGGCAAATGAGAGAGAGAGACAGAGGGAAGGAGTAAGAGAGACAATCTTTCCACGCATTCACTCCAGCTAAAACATGAACTTCGGAGCTGTGGGCAACCATGTACACCCATGACGTACACGTATCAGAAGTAGCCAGTTTGCTAAGAAGGAAGAGTGAAGCCGATGTACAGAGAGAAGCCACGATGAGAGAAAGTATACCAATTAACATCGAGAACAAACCAGGGCTCCCTAGCACCCCGTTCCTGATCCCAGGCCAGTCCGAGGCCAACTTCATTTCCCCACCTGGGTTCCAGATAACACCCTGCATCTTTATAATAAACTCCATTTTCACTACCATCAGCTTCATCTGGTTTTTGTTGTTGCAACCAAAAGTTCTAATTAAAGTGAGGGCACATGTTAGGTGTTTAGTCAATTCTTGTACATTGATTGAATACATTCCTGATTTCTCCCTGCAGACCTCAATTTAAAGGGCAGTGGTGAATCTCTTTAGCACCTCCCATTAGATGCTTTGACACAACACAAATGCCATGGTCATATTCAGACCAACTTGCATGCAAACACCCACATGCACCTACGTGTATATCACTTTGAATGCACAGGCAGGTACTCAGTGCATTTTGCCCCCTTCCTGGGTCTTTCACTCAAGAAAAGCAGAAAACAATGAAAAATAGAATTCGTAGTCAAGAGCCGGGGTGACATGTCTGATGGCACTTGGCAGTCGTACACCCTGAGCAAAGCACCAAACCTCTGAGCCACACTCAGTGAGACATTGCCACCATGCTACCTGTTCTGGGAGCTGGGAGTGCAGTCCCTATGTAGGACTCTGGACACTTCAAGCAGCATCTCTCCAAGGTTGCTTGTTCTAGAACAGGGATTAGCACGCTGCAGTCCATGAGTCAAATCTAGCTCACAGCCTATTTTTGTAAATAAAGTTTTGTTGGAGCACAGGCACGCCCACTCATTTCTCTATTGTCCATGGATGCTTTAGCACTCAAGAGCAAAGCTGAGTAGTTGAGACAGAGACCATATGGCCCACAAAGCCTGAAATGTTTACTATCTGGCCATTTACAGAAAAAGTTTGAACATCTAGAAGATGCCAATAGGTGTCAAAAAAAAAAAAAGGACCTCAGTTAATGAGTTCAGGAAACAATGGGTTAAATATTTTCTTTTTTTTATAGGACTTATCAGAGCCTTTAATATGCAGCTGTGCTCTATGACTCTCTAAGGAGGGAACACACTAGAATGCTTCCCATGCCTATTTGAACACACAGCCCTTTTTAGAGCAGACATCTTGAGGGACTGGTGTTCCAGAGTCTAGAGAGTTCCTCACCTATAAAATACAGATGATAATAACCCAGCTCTACCTGCCCCACAGGCTGTGGAAGATCAAATGCGACAACAATGTGAGTGGGTCGAGCAAACCACAGGCAAATGAGAATTACACCTTCAGCCCAGTAACTTAAAGGTATTTTCTCTCCATTTCCCACCAGCCATTCTGAGGAAAGACATGAACAGCTTCAAGGAGTCAACTGTTTCCAAGAACCTGTTGATTCTAAAGAACTCGCCTGGCCTCCATAGAATAGTGCACTACTGGAAGCCTAAAGGGAAGGGTTGCTGAGAGATTCAATTTGTTTCCATTAAAGAACATCAATTAATCTTGATTCTGGATGGAAGACAGGCACCTCTCCTCTTGAAGGTTTGACTAGCTCCCCGCACTACAGGAGTGACATGGGCTCCAGATAGGCTGTTTCTTCACGCAAAGCCATTCCACAAGCCATGGGGTTCTGATAGGGACAGATGCTCCTGCAGAAGGAACATTTGATCTCCCCCCCCACCAAGAAAAGACCCTTGCTCATACTCCACACATACCTGCTCCATGCCCCTAGCTTTTCCATGTATCACCTACAGCACCAACTGGATTTTGTCACCAAGTATTACCCAAAGGTAATACTTTGGGTAATACCAGTTAATGGAACAACTCTTTGAGACAAAAGACCTCTCTACTTCTTTTTTTTTTTTTTCCAATTATTTTTTTGGCTGCATTGGGTCTTCGTTGCTGTGCACGGGGCTTTCTCTAGCTGCAGTGAGCAGGGGCTACTCTTTGTTGAGGTGCACAGGCTTCTCATTGTGGTGGCTTCTCTTGCTGTGGAGCACAGGCTCTAGGCACGCGGGCTTCAGTAGCTGTGGCACGCAGGCTCAGCAGTTGTGTCTTGCAGGCTCTAGGGTGCAGGCTCAGTAGTTGTGGTGCACGGGCTTAGCTGCTCCATGGCATGTGGGATCTTTCCAGTGCAGGGATCGAACCCGTGTCCCCTGCATTGGCAGGCAGATTCTTAACCACTGCGCCACCACGGAAGTCCAAGACGTCTCTACTTCTGACTCAGATGCAAGGAAGTGCGCAGGGAAGGCAGAGCAGGTCAGGTAGGGAATGGCCAGGGACCCGGATTAGCAAACAACAATGATGTTATACTGAGATGTCATGCTACTTAGAAATGGATGTTGTCATTTCCTTTTCCAAAACAAGAAGTGGGGAGTGTGGGGAAGGGGATAGAAGGAAGAAAGTGGGAAGGGAGATGGATATATGGAAACACCATCCACCCACCCACCATCCTGCAACTCTAACCCTCTCCAGGCAGTTCAGATGGCACCTGCCCATCTTCTCCCCTACCATAAAGATCCAGCATCTTCCAGACGCCAAGTAGTCACAGACAGTCCCTGGCATTCCCAAGAGATAAGTCTTCCTAGAATAACCACAATTCACAAATACCACGTCTATCTGTGGAAGAAAGGTCCCAAGAAAGGCAAGTCTTCAAAAAACGATTAGGGAAAGGTGAAAGGAAAATAACAGGCAAAGGGTGACTCAATAAAAGGATACACTGAGGCAACTACAGTAAAAACAGAAAATCACCGCCACATGACTGTGGAGAGCCAGACAAGACCCTTTGTCTACACTAGAAATACTCAGACCAGAAGGGCATTTCCTAAGTGATAAGCCCAAGGTCCCATGCAGGGAGGGGCTCGTTCTACAAGGAAGTGGTGTTGGAGGGAGTTCCTAAGGATTTTGAAGGTCTGGGTTGGACAATTTCAGTCTGAGAACCTAAGAGCAGAGAGACAGACTCAAGCAGGATGAGGGTCTAGCAGATTCCGTCTCGGAGTGGGGCAGCCAACCAATAAGCCCACAGTGGGCCTCACTCCCCTGACTCCTAGCAGCCATCAGACACTGAGCTAACAGCCCTTGACCATCCTCACTTCTGGTGAAGTTCTTGCAATTTCTACCACCAAATACCAAAGTTTCCTAAGAAGATTCAGACCCCAGCAGCTGGCAGAGAGGTTCTGAGGCTGGCACCAGGAGCCTCTGGAGAGGAAGGTGCTTCATACGAAACTCGGGCTTCCGAGCAGAAGCAGCCAGCTTGGGAGCCACCTGTGAGCAACACTGTCTCAACCGCCTCCACCTGGTCTCTCCGCGACCCCACCCACACCCCATCCCCTCCAAGCAGGGAAGGTCAGCCAGCTCGCGAAACAGAGGAAACCACTAGGCAGACATCTGCAGGGCTGTGCTGTGCAAGGGGAAGCCATTGTTCTGCATGGCTCCAGAACAGCCCCATGGTGTGGAAGTTACAAGGATGAAGATTTGGATGAATATAAGGAAAACCATCAGAAGCCTTGGAGCAGTTCAAAAGAAGAGGCAGGGGTGTCTGCTGAGATGCAAGAAACGGGGGCTGATGGTATGCAAGCCAACATTATTCATTAGGAGCAGCTGCAAAAGCATCTCTGCTCCCCCCACCCTACTCCCAACCCTCCCCTGTAGCCCCCAGCTGCCTGCCACACTGTTGGGGAGATGACCAAGAGGCATCCAGGACTGCACCTTAAAGATGTCTCTGACCGTGCAGGGCATTTTGATATAGCCTTGCAAACAAACTGCTGCCCAATGTACTGGTCATGCCTAAATAAACAAACCTCTTCTGCTCCTCAGAGAGTAAGGCATCCTCTGTATAGTTAGCCCTGGAGGAAAATTTCAATTTGACGTTGACACTGGTGCTGTTTGCATTCTTGGTCCACACTGTCTTGGCACCTATAGCAAGTCTTTCCTGAGATACAGATTTTATCTTGGTTCCAGCTGCTCTGAAGATGTCTAATTCCTCTTTGAGGTGCCCCACCCAACCCGCCTCCTAGAAAGTGAAATACAGGTAAACCACAAAGGCCATATTTTAAGTCAGACCATCCCAAACATGATATTCCCTCCAAAGTTGGAGAAAATCAGTGACTTTTATATAATGAAAATAAAAGTTCAATGAGATTTTGATTAAAATAAACAACCACCACAACACTACACCAGGTGTCACTAACTCCAGTACCTATAGGGGCCTCGGGGGCTCAGGTGAACTAGCAGAGCAGGTGAGGCTAGGGGGATAAGGACAGTGGCCAAGTGAGAGCTCGAATCCTATCCAGGAAGGGCTCTGGCGCTCAGCCCCATCGCGTGCTGCCACGTGGGAATGCAGGCCCAGCGCTGCCAGACCTTCTGACTTTTTAAAAAGGTGCTGGAAGTCCAGATTTTATGTGAAATCTCCTCATTTTTACTTGTTGGCATCTAATTCACATTTTTCAAAGACACAGTCCAGGCCAAATCAAACACGACTAAGGGCTGGATCTGGCCTGTGTGCCTTCAGTTTGCAAGCTCTGCATAAAAGTTCAGCTTAAACAAATTACCAGAATGTGCAAAACAGATCCTTCCCCATCACCCGCTCCATCTCTGAGAAATGAGGGGGGCGTCAGGGACGGCGTTGCAGGTGAGATGAGGTTCAGGAATGAAGCAGGGCCAGTGACATGTGCTGTCCAAATCTCTAGGTGAGAGCTGCAAGTTTACATTTCCACTTTGACAGAGTCTGAGCAAAATGGCTGCCTCTTCAGCGTGTTCTGCTTTCCTCTATCAGAAAGCAAGATTTTTACTTTTGTTATGGAAATTAGCTTCTTCCACTGGGCTGCAGGAAGCAGAATCACAGGGCTGGCAGAGACCTTATATGTCACTTAGAACAAACCTCCCTCTGATGCCTAAATCCCCACTCTGACAGTCTTTTCCAGGGGCATGTCACCCAGCTTCAAACTCCTACACCAGGGAGCTTGAGGCTTCCTGAGGCTGTCTGCCTGTCCTTTCAAGACAGCTCTAATTGTTAGAAAGGTCTTCCAGACACTAGACTTCCATAAACCCAGCCCCAAATCAGATTACGTTTTTTGGCAGCTGCCTCCCCATGACTCACACCAAACTTAATGTCAACGAGAACCTTGAGTCTTTTTCACCAGCGCTCTGCTGAGCACACCTCTCCCCAGTCTGTGCTTGGCCAGCTGGGTTCTTAGACAGAAGGGCACGCTTTGCACTTTCTTCCTTCTTAAATTTCAGCCCACCTACAGGTTGTGATAAGGCAGCCATCCATTAACAGGTACAAATCTTTGTTAGTGTCCCAGATTCTTTTAAGAGGACCCTGGCACTACCTCTGCCCCACAGATTTCTGGAGCTGAGGGCCCTGAGTGCAATCAATAACACAGAAGGCACTGGGGCATTTGCCAGTAAATACGACCTGCTGTCTCCTTCTCCAAAGCCTGGCTGCTGGAAATATTTATGGAGGATTGAATGAAGGTTGGTCCCTTCCTCCAGATCAAAAAACTCAAACGCCCAAGCAGGTAACAAAAATGAGTGAAGTGAACTAGGTGGGCCCTAGAAAAAGTGGAGCCTGTGCCCCAGTTGGAGGGAGCAGCCAATTCTTGCCTCTGTCTGAAAACTAGATCTTCCCATTTCATAAGAAATGCCAGAAATCTGGATTTTTATGTAAAGTCTCCTGATTTTTTAAAGACTTTCTAATTTTTTAATGTTGGGAATTAATTCACTTTTGTAAATGTTCCAAAGGCCAAACAAAACACACTAGTGAGTCTAAGTTTGCCTGCAAGCTGCCGGTTCTGCTCTAGATGTTCTAATCTCACTCTTGGATCAGATCAAGCCCTTCACATCTGGGGAAGCGTAACAGAGTGTGACCCACATTCCAGACACTAAGCTAAATACTGAGTGTGAATTATGTCATTTAATCCTCACAAGAGTCCCAGAGAGGACTTCCCTGGTGGCGCAGCGGTTAAGAATCGCCTGCCAATGCAGGGGACATGGGTTCGAGCCCTGGTCCGGGAAGATCCCACATGCCGCGGAGCAACTAAGCCCGCGAGCCACAACTACTGAGCCCGCGCGCCTAGACCCCGTGCTCCCCAACAAGAGAAGCCACAGCAATGAGAAGCCCGCGCACCGCAACGAAGAGTAGCCCCCACTCGCCGCAACTAGGGAAAGCCCGTGCACACAGCAACAAAGACCCAACACAGCCAAAAATTAATTAATTAATTAATTAATTTTTTAAAAAAAAGAGTCCAGCGAGGTGCCCATTTTAAGGAGGTGGAAGCTGAGGCGTAGAGATGTGAGATGACTTGCCCAAGGTCAAGCAATCAGTAAGTAATGAAGCTGAAATTCCATTCTGGGTCTGACTTCAGAGTTCAATGCACAGTTCCTGGACCACACTGTTTGAGCAGAATTGCTTTTAGTGAACTGTGCTTCAGTGTGCAAACTATCAACTTACACTGGGGGATTTTTTAACTACTAAAAGTGTGTTGTGACTACTACAGGGGATGACTAAGGCCACCACCCACCACATCACCAGGTCCTCAATGGCCTCCAGCAGCTGAAGGGCCCTCCAGCCCACCTCCCCCCAGTTCCCCTCAGGGATGGGTCAGAGGCAGCCCCCACAGTGCTTCTCCTTGGGGGAGAGTGTCTTGCCCTGGACTCCAACCTCAAACTCATCCTTGAGGAAAAGTAAAGGCTTTACTTAAAGTAATGAAAGGGAGTCTCTATTCTGAAATTTGAAAGGATGGTGGCAAGTCAGGCATTTTGTGTCATAGATATTGCACCATTTGCTATGCTGTCATGTGATTCTCATTGTGCTCATTTGCAATCCTATCTGATGAGCATAATTTGAAAGACAAGATAGAATGTAACTTCTTGGCCTTATTAAGAAATGGCAAACCCAACTGCCCATAGAAACCAGGGAGCTTAGGGAAATGAATGAAGCAGTGGGTGTGAGATAAGGGGGTGTAGGGACCCAGGAGGAGCTCCTGGCCCAGGAAATAGTGGAGACCTAAGAGTGTAGGCCTCATCTAAGAACGGCAGCTGCCACTCGGCTCTGGCTGACTGGCTGCTGTGAGGGAACAGGGGCCCAGCACACCAGATCGTCCGGCTTGTCTCATAAGAGTCAAAAATACAGATTTTTCTATGAAGTTGCTTACTTTGTTGTGCATCTCAATAAAATACATCTTGCTTGGTGATCAGTGCTGGTCTGGAAGAAAATAAGTTGAATTTTTTTTTTAGTTTTGAGCTGCTTTAAACATTTGGAGAAAGAGAAGGATATCAAGGAGTCATTCTTAAATCCAGACTTCTGAGGATGCAGTCTGGGAGTCATTGATTCTCCATTGACTTCTTCCACAAAGGGAGATAGCCACACCCTGAGTTGACCATAGGCTTGGCTGTTAAGCTCCTGGTGGTGTTAGAAGAAAGGTCAACAAGGATGGGGAGGGAGGGGGATTTTGACCTCTAGTGAGCTAAAGGCCAACTCAATTCACTTCTTCCAAGTCAGGGTCACAATGAAGAGCATGGGAATCCATCCATTGGAATGATACAATATTATACACTTGCCAGGTTCTAGGCACCTTTGCGGACCAAAATTCCAAGAGGTTGTACTTCCAAGGAGGTCAAAGGTCAAGTCTAGGTGAGTCCAGGCTTCTGACTCTCTCTTCTCCTTTGTGTCTGGTTAGGCCAGTTGGCATCTCAGAGAAAAGTCAGGGCAGTTGTCCAGGCTGGTCCCTACAGGGACGGGGCAGAGGTTCAAGCTCCAGACCAGTTTTGGTTACCCTGGAGCAACAGAACCAAGATTCAAGTATGGGCTTGGAGGGGAGGCCTGCATGCCCAAGCCGCCTGGGCCAAAGGAGTTCATGTAGAGAACCAGACTTCTGCATTAGGGTGTTGAGCCACAGCTTCAAGCCAGGTGTTCACTTCCCACTCCATGGCCTCTACCATCTATTTCCCTCTGGAACCTCCCGGGGTGGCGGGGGGAAGGGGCAAAAGCCACCTGGACAAGGGACCAGGCTGGGGCCAGGGTCCAAGGTCTGGCATCCTAACCAAAGGCCAATTTGTTATTGCCCCATTCATGTTTCTATCTATTCAAAGGAGAAATTCCTTTCAGGGCTCAATATCTTTCTCTTCAAGAGTTGGTAGTATTCTCTTAAAGATACTATTAAACTCACATTTTTAGAGTCAGTACCTCATCCCATTCTCTTAAGATTTCTCTGCTTCCTGGTTCTGTCTGCCACATGATGTGCTGTTTCCCTTAATGATAACCACTGTTTATGGGGCATCCACTGTGTGTCTGTTCTGGCCTGAGTGCTTTGCAGAAATGCCCAACGTAGGTATTATTGTTCCTATTTTACAGTGGTACAGAGAGCTGAGCCTCAGAGAAGTTAAACAATTTGTCCACACTAATAGGCAGCACAGCTGACATCTGAGCCCAGATCTACTGGACCCCCAAGCCTGCCATATTACTCTTATACTTGTGACCACTACTAATAACCAACACTGAGTCCTTACTATGTGCCAGGTACTGTGTGGAGGGCTTTGCGTTCATTACCTAATTTACCCCCTAGATAACTCTTTGAGGTTGGAAAATTATCTCCAATTTACATATGGGGAAACTGAGGCTCAATGAGACGAAAAGGCTTGCCCAAAGTCACACAGCTAGAAAGTAGAGAAGCTGGGCTGCAAAACTCGGGCAGTTCTATACCAACAACCAGGTCCTGGGACTTCCCTGGTGGTGCAGTGGTTAAGACTCCATGCTCCCAATGCAGGAGGGCTGGGTTCGATCCCTGGTCAGGGAACTAGATCCCACATGCACGCTGCAACTAAGAGTTCACATGCCACAACTAAGGAGCCGTGAGCCGCAACTAAGGAGCACACGTGCCACAACTAAGGAGCCTGCGAGCCATAACTAATGAGCCTGCCACAACTGAGACCCAGAACAACCAAATAAATAAATAAATAAATATTTTTTTTAAAAAAACATGTCCTTACCACCAAGCCTGCACTCCTTGGTTTCCTGACATTCTCAAACTGGATAGACATGCTCATGTCCTCATCCAAATACTCAATTAAAACAATGAACAGGGCAGAGCCTTTTGGCAGGCCACTAGAGACCTCATCTAGGCTGACAACGGTCCATGCAGCAATCAGCACTTGTTTGGACAATTATGAACCCATGTAATGGTGTTCTCCAGCTGTCCTGTGCTTAGGCAACTGGTACGGGAAAGGCAGAAGACAGTGCAGATTCGTGGCAGTGCTGGAGAAGGGTCCAGACTGCCAAAGCTGAGATTAGTCCCCTCTGCCCTAACTGCAGATCTACACCAGGGCTCTGTTTCCAGTCTTGGCCCCAGTCCACCCCTCTGCCCATTCAGATGATAATTATCTGGGTCTTAGAGGTAGCGGAGCCCCTAAACTGGGCCTCAGATAATCCTTCCAGTTTTGTCAAGCAACTTATTTTCCAGGGGAAGTAAGGGACTTTGTGGTTCACCAGCCAAGGTCTGGGGTAGAGGCCAAAGAGGGCCATTGTCTGAGGAGTCCAGAGAAGGCTTATTCTAGGGCTCTGACAAACAATAAAGAAAACTGGTGATGCAGGGGATCTCCAGGGGTATCAGGATTTGCCTTTTCACAATCTTTTTTCATTCATCTTGCCCTCCCTGGAAACAGCCATCCCGCACTTGACAGTAATGAGGATGGAGAGATGTGGCTGTCTCTTTAGAAACTGGGCAATTAAATTTTCCTTAATAAAGTTCTTTACCTTCTCCTGGCAGTATCATTTCTTTTGTCAACTTGGATGAATTTTTTTCAATTCCTTTAAATAGAAGTAGAAGACAGCATTTCCTGGAAGAGCATCTTAATATTTTCATAAGCCAAAACCTAACTGTGCATGTATTTTTCTATCCTTGATAGCTATTCCAGAACTTGCTTTGAATGCCTCTTGTGTTGCAGGCACTAGGCATAAGAATTCAGGGAATGAATAAAACAAGGCCCCTGCACTCAATGAGCTCACAGGGAGACAGACACATAAACAACGCGGCGGTAATAGCAGCATGTCCGGGTGGGAGCTAGGCAAAAATAGAAATAATTAACATTTCTGCAGCACTCTAGAGTTTACTTTCGCACACAGCACCTCATTTGATCCTCGCAGCAACTAGCCCTTAAGGTAGATAACACCCTCATTTTACGGATGAGGAAGCAAGGATGCAGAATGGAGATGTGCCTTGCTCAAAAGATAGATCAGAGATGAAAATCAGGTCTATGCCTCTGAATCCCAGACTCTGGACACAGCACCACAATGGCTTCTGATTTAAACCCAATAAACTAAATGGTTGGGCTTGACTATTCCCCCTCTAGGACCATCTCTTAGAATTGTGGAAGAGCAGGGAAAAAAATATTCCTCGCTACATGGAGGAATAATCCAATAAAATAATACATTGCATTTCAGCAATCATTCTTACTATATATAACGAGCACCACAAGAAGTTAAGCATAACTTAAGTATCTCCTGCAGATGTCTTTCTTTCTTTCTACATTTCTTTCTTTTCTTTTCTTTTATAGTTCAGTTGATGTCTGAACATCCTCCACAGCAGGAAAATTTGTCAAATTCCTTACTTATTGTCATCTTGGTGGGTTTTTAATTAGAAAAGTAATCATGCTCATTATTTTAGAATTGAATCAATATTGAACAATATAAGGAGAAAAGGTCTCCTTTCTGCTGTTCCCTGTCACTACAATCCTGCCCCATCCCCGACTTCCACTCCATTCCTAGTTCCCAAGAATAAACATCATTACCCGTCAGTAAGAACTATCAGACTCTTTTTAGGCACACCTAAATATATAAAGACAAACATTTTTTATTAAAAAAAACACAGGATTGTAACATACACACACACACACACACACACACACACACACACACACACACACTGGGGGTTCAGGTTTGGTTGTTTTTTTCTCATTCATCAGTAGTCTACATGGCAACTAAATGTTCTTTTGCCTTCAAAAAAAGATACACAGACAGTCAAGTTGGTGAGTTCACCACACTCCGGGTCCAAATATTTCAAGTTCAT
Source organism: Neophocaena asiaeorientalis asiaeorientalis (assembly GCF_003031525.2). Classification (NCBI taxonomy): domain Eukaryota; kingdom Metazoa; phylum Chordata; class Mammalia; order Artiodactyla; family Phocoenidae; genus Neophocaena; species Neophocaena asiaeorientalis. The sequence continues at coordinate 1,669,167 of NW_020172742.1, forward strand.
GAAAACTGGGACACTAGTAAAATGCAGGTTCCCAGGTCCCACCACCAGAGATTCTAATGCAGGTAGCCCAGGAGCCACACTGGGTAAAAACACTGCAATAGGCAAAGAAAGCATCATGCCTGTCTAAGAGTTACTGGAACCTTCCTCTCCCAGCTGCCCATACAGGTAATGCCACCTCTACTGATGGTTTTCCAGTACTGTTGCATTTTCCTCTCCCTACTAATTGGTACACTCACTGAGGGCGTCACCTGTAGGCTCAGGTTCACTGTCCAAGACTCAATGTTGGTGACCTTCTGAGTGGTTGAGCTAACATTTCCACCGTTCAGTGAATGCTCCTGTGTGCCAAGCAGCATGCTGGAAATTCTGATGTGTGTTATTTCAACTAATTCTCACACACACACACATACACACACACACGAGTAGGTATGACTATCCCCATTTTTCATATACGGAAACTGATGAGGTATTATATCTATTTTTCTTCTTTCTTGGATTAAAAGCAAAAGACATCACTCAGCTGATGAGCCATAAGCCAAGACACAAACCCAGGTCTGTGCAATTCCATCCAGAGCACGGTCCCCCCCATATCACAGCTGCCTCCTTCCACAATCCATATTCTTGTCTCACCCAATTTCTGTGACTTTAGCATAACTCTATCCAACCAAGATGATTTTTCAATCCTCTTCAGTTGATCCCTGGTTTTAATTTCACCTTAAAAGCACTTATCCTATGATTATATTTACCAACTTGAGTATAACTATTAGAAAATTCCTTTTTTGGAACTACTTTTATCTTTTACACAAAGAATTGTGTGTTTCTCTTAGAAGAACCCATCTTCCTGACCCCTTAAATATTTTGATAACTCCTGACCCTTCTCTAAATGGAAAGATGGTTCGGTCTAGATCTTAAATAACTCAGGAAATAATGGTGGTGAGGTAAGCTTAGCCAATATGATTCAGTTTTACAGACCAATATCAGAAATCACAACATTTTCAGCAATTTAGATCCATTTGCTACAGGTTCCCTGAAGAACTCTGAACCACCCTTACATAATACTCAATCTTTTTGTAATTACAAGTTAAAATGTGTCTCCCTTACAGCATTATAAAGTCTATGAGGGCAGGGAATATAGCAGGAACTCAATAAATACCTGTTAAACTAAATCAAAGTGGACTGACCCACCACATTCTCAACATTTCTTTCCCACTATTCCCAATGGTCTAAAAATTCTGTGTTTCTGGCAGAAGACAATAGGACCCCCGCTGTTTTGGGCGCAGAGTTTCGATGGCACTATTATGCCAAGTATGAGATCCAGCAAGACAGAGACACTCAGGATAAGACCTGAGACAGGAGGGTCAGGCCAAAACTGATCAGGCCAAAGCCCTACATTAGCTTTGTCAAGGGACAAGTAAACTCAAAAGCCCAAAACCAGGCAAAAGCTCCGGAGTCCAAATGACTGGGGTTGGAGGTCCAGGAGTAATCAGTTACCAGGTGTCAGAAGTGAGAGAGTGGCTGCTGTTCTGCCTCAGTTTCCCCAAGATGATATGTCTTCAGGAGATCCAAAACATACTGTCTGGAGAGGCCACTGATCAAAACACAGATGCTGTAAACTAAAAAGTAACGTGCTGGCAACTCTGCTTGGAAATATCCTGCGGAGACAACAGCTGGGGAGCAGTCACATTGCTCAGCCAGTTTGCGTTCTTTAGTACAAATGAAACCAGAGAAGAGACACCCACTCTTTTCTGTCCCTGAAGGTGGCTAAGGTGTTTCACTGGTAAGGGTCCTCTCATGGCATGTCTCTCTAATTCCTTATAAGGCACTCTAAGCTATGGATGGTCCCCCTTCGGAGCTGTCCCCTCCCACCAAGCTCCAATTCCTCCATAGGAACTCTACCTGCCTACAGGAATCCAGGCCTTTCTGTCTGACAAAGAGTTGGAAAACTTACTGATCTATAGTAAACCATACCCGGGAAATACCCTCACCAGCCATCAGAAGAAAAGGGATAGCAGGTTACCACTGCTAGGAGCAGACCGGCAAACAGGAACCCCAAAAGTACCACTGATGACCAGGGACGCGGGCAGAGGGCCAACAATGAGGAAAGGTACCACCAGGGAGGGGGAACCTGCTGTGGAGGCTAAATTCTTTGCCTTTGACAGGACTCTCCTTTTAATACTTCCTGCCAAAGGCAGGAACAGCTGCCTGGGTACCAACAGGGAAGTGAGACTATGGAGGACCAGGAAGGGGAGATTTTTTAGCTGAAAGTAGCTGGGACAGATGTGGAGATGGGGAAGTTCTTGATGAGTTTTATATAAATCTGGTGGGACAGAAATGGCCACACACAAACCTATCAGCACAAGAAAATGGTTTCCGACAAACAAATCCCCAGCCCTCATGGACCATCAAAACACGTGGGAGGTCATGCATATTGACTGATGTTCTTACTTAGCAAAGTCTCTTTATTGTAAGGTCATACTCTATTTCAAGCCGTAGGCCTATATGCCTATGATGTTTTGCCTATCAGCTTCATTTTTATAATTTTTCATTAAAGACCTAGGATCCTATTTTTTGTTATATATAGATATAAAAGAGATCTGAAGTCTGAAAGGTAATACACTGAGTTTTTACAGTGATTATCTCAGGTAGTGACTTCTAGATTCTTCTATTTTTCCTGTATTTTCAAAACTTTTAAAAGAATGAGCATGCATTATACCCAAAAATCAGAAAAAAAGTATTATCAAAAAATAAGAGTTTCATCCACTGTCTCCAAGGTCAAAGGCTCACAGGAGCCAGTGGTTAGAAAGGAACTTCAAAATCCTCTCACTTCTGGTCTTATCTCCCACCCCTACTCCATTCTACCTACTCTGGATTTTAGCCACATCAGACTTCTCACCATTGTCCAAGTACCCAGGCCCTTTCATGACACCCATGCTTTTGCGCTTGCTGTTCTCTCTTCATGAAATGCCTTTCACCACTTGGAGAGCTTCTACCGATCCTTCAAAACCCTACCCAAAAGTCCTTTCTTCTAGAAGAACTTCTCCATCTCTCCCCAGCTAAAGCTGTCACTTTCACTCTGAGTTTCCACAGTGTGTGATTCCAGTGCTGTCCCAGTACTTACCACACTGTACTATAATCAATTAATCTATTTTTGTAACTATCTTTCCTGGAAAACTATGAGTCCATCGAAGACAGGGACAGGGACCATATTTTATCCATTTCTGTGTCCCCATTTCAGCTATATAATAGGAACTCAACAGAAAACATTAAATTCCCTGCGGTATCCCTGCACGTGGCCCCCTGGTCTCTCTATCTCATTCCCCTCTAAGCCAAAGGTTGGACGGCTCTGCATAGATACAATTGTCCCTTCTTTGGATTCTCCGTCTTCTTGAATTACCTCTCAGTCAGGGTTTCAGAAAGCCTGGATCTGCTCCATTATGTGCCTCTAAACTGCAATTCCTGGTACAAGCCCATGCACCCCAAAGCAGAATATACATGTGTGCTTAGGTGCAAAGTCCGGGGACCCAGTGGTAAAGAATCCGCCTTCCAATGCAGGGGATGCAGGTTCGATCCCTGGTTGGGGAACTAAGATTCCACACGTGTGGGGCAACTAAGCCCGGGTGCCGCAACTACTGAGCCCGCTCACCTCAACAAGAGAGAGAAAACCTGCACGCCGCGACAAAGAGCACACGCGCCGCAAGGAAAAAAGATCCCGCATGCCTCACCAAAGATCCCATGTGCCGCAACTAAGACCTGACGCAGCCAAAAAAATAAATTAAAATAATAAAATAAAATAAATAAATATTTTTAAAAAAAAAAGAAAGGCCAGCACAAGGACATCTACACTCACCGTTCACTCACCGAATCCCATGGTCACCTATTATATACCAAATGTTATTCTAGGTACTAACAAAACACAAATGGACATGAGAAACAAAACTCTTGTTCTTAAAGACTTTCAATTCCGGTAAAAAGAAAAAAGAAGGGAAAATATCGTATAGGGAAAACATCATACAGCTTGAAGTGCTCTCCTGAGACTTCAAGTCAGCTAATCCAATAGTTACTCCATAGATACTTAAGATTAGGTGGTCAGGAAGTGACATGCAAGCCAAGAGCTGAATACCTAGAAGAGGCCAGCCATGTGACAATCCAGGGGAAGAGGATTCCAGAAAGAAGGAAAAGCTAAGTGCAAAGTTCCAAAGGGGGTACAATTTTAGAGAATTCAAGGCACCAGGAGAGTGGAGAGATGAGCTGGCTGAGATGGGCAGAGCAGGGCTTCGTAAGCCCAGCTAGCAGCTTAGATTCAATTCTTGAGCAGTGAGATACTACCAGAGGGTTTGAAACTAGGAAGTGACATGATTAGATTAAATTGTGTGAGGATTACTGCTGGCTGCTGCAGGGAGACAGACTATAAAGACAAGAGAAGAAGCAGAGAGACCAGTTAGGAGAGCGGCTTTAACGCAGGCCTAGACATTTTTGGTTGTCACAACTTTGGGGGCGGGGAGGTGGCTCCTGACACCTCTACCTAGTGGGTAGAGGTCAGGGATGCTGCTCAACATCCCACATGGAGCAGGACAGCCCCTCACAACAAAAAATGACGCAGCCCCGGGCTTCCCTGGTGGCGCAGTGTTTGAGAGTCCGCCTGCCGATGCAGGAGACACGGGTTCGTGCCCCGGTCTGGGAAGATCCCACATGCCGCGGAGCGGCTGGGCCCGTGAGCCATGGCCACTGGGCCTGCGCGTCTGGAGCCTGTGCTCCGCAACGGGAGAGGCCACAACAGTGAGAGGCCCGCGTACCGCCAAAAAAAAAAAAAAAAGAAAAAAAATGACGCAGCCCCAAATATCAGTAGTGCGGAGGTGGAGAAACCCTAAGTTAGGGGGATGTTGCCGTGGTCCCAAGAAGAGGTGATGGTGGCCTGGGCCAGGATGGTGCAGATGTAAAAGGAAGGAAATTCACTGCATTTAATATTTTGAAATATTGAAGGTTTTTCTCCCATATTTCCTTAGACCTCCTGGACCTTATTCAGACAGGGAGGGCATTCTGTGTTCACTGCCTCAGGGATAATACAGGGAAAGAGTCAATTCTTGGCTTTTGACTTTCAAAATCGCAGCCCTCAGGGAGAAGAGAAAGAATGTGAGTTATGGACAATAGCTTTGAGAGAATGATGACAAAGAGCCAGGCTACCACCCCTATTAATCCCCCTCTCCTTCCCTCCCCCACACATGGATAAAGATTCTGGGAGACTATAAAGCAAGGTGTGCGTAGATTTTATGGATCTGTAAGAAAATAACCCACATCCTGACTCACCACAGACAAGCCCAGGGAAGGAGGATGATGAGGGAATGTCCACATATATTTGCACAATCTGAGACCTGAGGAGCTGGGCCACTTCCCCAGGCAGCACCCTAGGGAGGTCCTGGAGGAGAAGTGAGTGCTGGACACGGCAAGATGGGCCTGAGACTAATGCCCAGAGTCTCTCACGACCCAGCACGGTGTGTGAGCCCCAGGATGACCCCCAGTGCCTGCAAATCTCATAGAAGGAGGTGAGGAGGGGAACAGGCAAAATGGCCTCAGGTTTGGAACAGAGAAGGACCACTGGCTGGACCGACCACTGCAGACCCAACAGGAAGGAGGATATCTTGGTAGTTGCCAAAGTAGATTGATAATAAACCACAACAGATGTCCCCTTGGCACTGCCCCAGTCCCCCTGCACCTTGGGACACAACACTGGAGAAAACAAGAGGAAAACCCCCAATTCACTTAGATTTATTTCTGCCACTCGCAGCAGAATAGGGATGTGAAATGTAAATCGAGTTACAGAAAAATAAAGAAAACCATATTTTTATTGCACCTGGATTTGTGGCTGAGATCTGCTCACCCTGAGGCGCCACAGGCCACGGGCTTCTGCGTGTCCATCTGCATTGTTATTAGCTGGCATCAACTGTGCGATCCCAGCGGTGGCACCAAGGTCCATTCAAGGTCCCTTGCACACTGCCTGCAGCTGAGTGCACCTCCTTACTGTCACACACAGGCGGGCACATGCGCACACACCACGCATATTGATCAGGAAAGAACTGTCACCAAATTACCATTTAAATCAATGGTTGAGCACTCAGTAAATGGAAATGTCAAAAGTCACATTTTCTAAGTGACCTCGAAACACCACATTGATATCACTTATCTGAGCTGGATACGCATTTGTTTCACCTCCTCCCCTCTTCAAACTGTCTTCTTAGGAAACTGTAAAAATTAGGGAACTGGGCAAAAGGCAAAAAGAGAAAGAATCTGGGTAACCCACAAACTGTGTAGCCTGACATTGTCCAAAATGTAATCTCTGGAACAGTCTTGTGGGATATTCTATGAAAAAGGTTTACAAGGCTGAGTAAGTTTGAGGAAAGTCTGTGGCCCGCTTCTTGGCGGTTCACACTTGACACATTCAAGTCCTGTGGGAAACAAACCTATTTAACTCACTTTATGCTAGAACTTCCAAAACCTATTTGACCACAGAGCTATTTTTTTCCACCCAATGCCTCTTTACATCCAATTTCATGGAATACACCTCAGGGAACACTACTCCAAACATAAATTGGCCTAATGATTAAACAAATTAAGAGAACAGAGCCAAAACCCCACTCCTGGGCAGTCAAGATATTTTATAAACACCAACAAGCCATCAGGAAGAAATCATTTACAAGTGAAATCAAGCCCAGGATACAGCTTGCTGCAGCCTGTATTAGGCCAGAGGTTCTGAACTGAAACTCAGCACCTTTAAGAAGTCAACCCCTGTCCCCTTCCTGGCAGCTACAAGGACAGGACCGAGTTTCTGAACCAGCCTCACCTCCTCTCCTCCTTTCCATGTTATACCCCCGCCTCATCCTATTTTCCAAGGCACCTCTGCTCTGCCTCCCAGGCAACCGTCCCCACCTGGCTTGCCCCACCCACCAAAGCAATTCAACTCCATGCGGTTATTGATCACCAATGAGATGCAGGCACAAGGCTACAGCAATGAGGCTACAGCAACAAGCCAAGCGAATAGAGCTTTTGTGTTCACGGAAATATGGTCTAGGAGTGCCTGCAAGCCAGAAGTCTTCTCTGAACATCAGCTTCCACATCTGGAGGGAAAAAAAAAAAAAGTGGGAGCGTTGGACTAGAAGACACCTAAGATTGCTGGTTCTGTATTTCCAGGCTGGTGGAGCCTCCGTCAAGTCTCCAGTGGGCCCTTTTTCAAAGTGGGAGTGAGGGATCTGACACAGCTAGGTGGCTAAGTAGGGGATAGCAGAGATTGGATTAGAAGGAGTGTGGAAGGGTTAGGAAGGGTAGGAAGTCAAAGACTAAAACCCGCCCCAGACTGGCCCCCCCAGTGAAGGAACCCCTGGGTTTCAGGGCTAAATTGCCCTGGCATACATCTTGCCTCCCTGTAGAACTGGAAGTCAGAAAGCCTCCAGTTTAAACCTCGGCTCTGCCACTGTTCGCTCTGCCATCTGATACAATTTATGTCTCTGAATTTTACGTTTTAATCCGTAAAATAGGAATAATAATGACTCTTTCACAGAATTTGGGGGATCACAAAATGAGATACCATATGCATGACTGAGACGTAGAGATAAATAAATTACCTCCCACTGATAAGCAAAGCTGTATAGCCTGAAATGAATCATGGCTTGTAACAGTCACTGAATGAGTGAGTGAGTGAGTGAATGAATGAACAAATAATAGAGGTTTCTGGAAAGGAAAGGTCGTCCCTAGCATATAAACTCTGGTGGTGAGAACTCCAGAAATGGCCAATATAGACCCCCAGATCCACTGATTTCCTCAGACTGGGAGGTGCCTGGTGTGCCATGTGCCCCAACCACATCCCACCACGACTGTGACAGACATCACCCCACCAAACATCACCTAAGCTTTCAACACATCAGCCTTCACCCAGTCTCCATAGACAAACATCTCCCCTATCAGGCACAAACAAGGAAACTAATCAAGCCATGAAAAATATTTCCTTAACAAATAAAACCTCCACTTTCAATGGAACAGAAAATATGACATTGTTAGGGGTTGAATGTTTGGTGTTCCTCCCCAAATTCACATATTGAAGCCCTAACCTCCAATGTGATGGTGTTTGGAGATGGGTAGGGCCACTGGGAGGTGATTAGGCTCACATGAGATCATGAGAGTGGTGCCCTCATAATGGGATTAGTCCCCTTCTAAGAAGAGGAGGATAGAGAGCTCTCTCTCCACACACAGAGGAAAGACCATGTGAGCACAGCGAGAAGGCAACTGTCTACAAGCCAGGAAGCGCGCTCTCACCAGGAACCAAATCTGTGGGCACCTTGATCTTAGGCTTCCCAGCCTCCAGAATTATGAGAAATAAATGTCTGTTGTTTAAGCCACCCAGCCACCCATGGTATATTGTTATAGCAGCCCAAGCTAAGACAAATGTCAAAGAAAATATAACTCGAGCTTGAGCTTGAGCTGTGAGTTATAAAACTACTTATTAGTAACTTATCAGTCACTCACTCAACTGATCGTACGCCAATCACATGGGGGAAATGAAAATGACCATAAGCATTTCTGCCCTCAAGAGTTCATGGCTGAAGGACTAAACACAAAATAGGAATGAAGGCTAATAAGGCTAAAAATAGAGAGGCAGATGTGAGGAATCACTCATTCTGCCCAGAAGAGTTATTAGGAAGGCATCATGGAAGAGGGATCATTTGAGCAGGCACTGAAGGATGGTCAGGAGTTGCCCAGACAAGAAAAAAAGAAAAAAAAAGAGGGGAAGAAAGGAGTCATTTTAAGCAGAATAAAGGCACAAATGGGGAAATATTTGGAGGTGAAAAAGGGTATGGAGGATGCAGAGACAAGGAATTGGTCTAAAGTGGATATGAGAGCACAGGCCTATAATAGAGAAAACAACTGAAGATGAAACAGGTAAATTGGCTGAGGCCCCATCACCAAGACCCTTTATGGACGTCAACTTGTAGGCCACAAGTTGCAGACTGGTGGGCACAGGCTGAAGCTCTCCTACCGACAGGTTTGTTCATGTAGCAAAGAGTTTCTTAAAAACTTGAGCTACCACTTAAAAATCAGGAGATTTTCATCACGGCCTTGGATTTGGCAAATGATTCTTAGATATGACACCAAAAGCATGGGAAAAGAAAGAAAGAAACAGATAATCAGAACTTCATAAAAATTTTAAAACTTTTGTGATTCAAAGGACACCATCAAAAAAGGGAAAAGATAACCAACAGAATGGGATAAAATATTTGCAAATCATATATCTGATAAGGAACTTGTATCCAGAATGTAGAAAGAACTCTTACAGCTCAATAATGAAAAAGACAACCCAATTTTTTAAACGTTTTAAAAGTTAAATTTTTAAATATTTAAAATGATAATCAGGAGACTTTGATTTAAAATCCAGATGCCCTGGAAACACTGAAAGAACTAACCACTCTGGGCTCACATCCCTTCATGGTAATGACAGGCGAGAGCTGAGCAGGGGCTGCCTCCTCTAAGTGAGCTCTCTAATCAGCCACAGTCCTCACTACTCCCCACTGTTCCCCAACCCAGCCTACATTCCTCACTGAAGCCACTGAAGGTGGTGAGGCCTCCTAAGGTCATTGTCCAATCACTCTATCGCATAATCTATTTAAGACTAAATTCATTCTGGTGCTGAGTTGGAAGTTTTTTATGTTTGGGGTTTTTTTAATTTCTTTTCCTTCACTGATTTTATTGCCATATTCCAAGAAAACTCTTAGCCAAGAATGTATCCTATATTTTGCGTCTCTCACAACACCCAGCACAAGACTAAGAACAAAGCCGATGCTCAATGTTCACTGAATGAACCTATAAATGAATGAGTAAATAAATACTTCTCTGTGCTCTTCTTCAATACCTTGTCTTCTTCCCCCCAATTCTAGACTTACGCCATTAAGAAGATGGCCTAAAATGAATATGGATGTGTAATAAAAAAATAAAACACGAAAATCAATCACTACATTTCTATTTTCATTTTCTATTAAGATGAAATGGAAATGGGAATTCTGAATAAATGCAGAACAGACCATTATGTCTAACAGCAAGACGAATTAGAGCCCAGGATAGTGGAGAGCACCTGCAAATAAGATTACCAAACACTATCAGGGATCTTTGAGGGAATTGTGAAAAATAGCATAGGCGCCATAAAGCTGGAGATGGGCAAATGTTCTGATTTTCAAGAGGGGAAAGAAGTTCGAGCTTGCCAGTTTCACACTGAGAATATGGTGTCACTCTCAGGCATGGTTCCTGAACAGATTCATAAAGGGACACTTGTGAACACCTCGGACAGAAAGCAACATCGCTTTGGAGCCAGCACAGGGTCACCAAGAACAAGTCATATTAAATTCATTTCATTTTCTTCTCTCTGACAAGGCTCCTAGCCTAGTGGATGAGAGAAATATAGCAGATAAAATATATACAGTGCAATGATGGGGTGGGCAGTGAAAAGGGCTAATTCAACCCTTGGGCTATATTAATAGAAGCATTACATACACCATAAAGGAAGTGATAGTGGTTTTCTTTCTCCAACCACATTTAAAGAGTCGCATTTAGAACTCAGTATCACTCTTAAAGAAGGCTTTTGACAGTACAATCTTTTGGAGGTCTATTTGGCAAAATCTCTTCAAAAGCATAAAGCTCTAATCCAGATTACTGGTATCTGTTGAAAAATTGAAAGATCTGGCTGGGCCTATATTCTAAGTGGTAACAACTGGTTGAACCCAAGTAGTGACTGCCCATTTGGACAGGACATGTGCTCTCGGGCCGACCATAACTACCACCTCTTCTTATGTTGCCCTGGTTGAGGCAGTGGGTCAGCTGCCACAAATCATCTTACTTAGCCAGCTTCACTCACTTATTCTACCTGCCAAGTACTCAAAGGCACTGGAGTTTGCAACCCGGGATGCAGTAGATCCCAAGGTGAGTGAAGATGATAAAGCAGCAGTGAACCATCTTATATATGAGCAAATGGGAGATAATCATAGTCCCTGGGTTATGATCAGAGTCTCCAAACACCCAATGGGCAGTCATGGGAAAGAAGCATCTGTCTTGTTCTATGAAGTCCCAAGGTATAGAACCAAAAGGTGGATTAGAGACATACTTAACCCAACATAAAAACTGCTTACAACAGCCAGAGTGGTCCAAAAATAGAATATGTGGGCTTGGGAAGTGGTGAGTTCTCTATCACTGGAAATGTGCAAGCATGTGGTGTACTACTGTGTTGCAGGTATATAATCAAAGGGATTCAAGTATCTGATTAGGCAAGAGAAGGCATGAGTCTGAAATTTTTCACAATAGGAAAAAACAAAAGCTGTTTTAAAACATTCCCCTTTAAAGAAAAAAAAAATTCCCCTTTGTTAGGTCAGTAAATGCTTCAAAAAGAGAAAAAAGGGACTAGGCCAACAAAGAACTCAGTATCATTTTTAAAAATCAAAAGTTCCCCTCACAAAATGCACAGAGGACAAAATCTGTCAAACTAGGTGGAGTGTTTGTGGCAAACTGGCCAGATGATACCGAAGGTAATTGGCATCAGGCATTATTTTTGGTGATTGGTCAAACGCTCTTCAGAGGCCAGCAACAAAGGCAAGGGAGGAAAGTAAGAGGGTAAACAATGGGCTGTGATCGAGAGGCAGCCGGTCCCCACCACAAAACTGCCATCTGCTACTGACATCAATCCTTCAAGGGGCAGCTTCAGGCAAACAATGTATCGGGGACACTGGGCCTGGAAGAAAACCAGCTGCCTTCACATTTCCCACCTTGTGACCTTGGGCAAGTCATTTAACACTACAAGGCCTCAGTTTCCTCATCTCTAAAACTGAGCTCCTACAGACCCCGTCTGTATTTTGTGTAGGCCAAGAGTGGTGAGGTCTGGGAGTGAGCCGTGGAAACAGTTGAGCCCTGAACACACATCAGTAGTTATGACGATGATGATGAACAAAGAGAATTTTGACAGAAAAGATTCCGGACAATTTCGGGCGCAATAGCATCCTGACCTAAATCGTGTGGATGTCAACCCTAAAGGAATAAAATTAAACTCTTTTAACTAGAATGCAGAGACATTTAGAGTCTGGAAGAGACAAGATCATTTGGACAAATTTCCTGCTGAAATGCATTACCTTGTCCTTGCTAATTGGTTGTTAAAATAAAGGCAAAAAGTAAAAGAATCAGCCAGAGCTATAAATGCTTAATTGATCCTCAAGCAAAGTTCACGGGCCCAGTGGTGGCAATCCTTCAAAAATAAGATGAGCACATTTTCTACCAAGACGATGCTTATAAAAACTCCAGACTGTCCCAAACTCACCATACCCTTCTCTCTTATGTCATTTTTCATGGGAAACTCAGTTTTAAAAAACAGTAATAATCAGCCAGTCTTACAAAACATAAACTTCCTAAAAAGTGTGCAGGCAAAGGCTGAAACCAGGCTTTGTATTGAACACTCGAGAGAATTCAGATCTCTGACCAATAAAGGGTGGGTATCTAAATTTTCAGGAACGCTGAAACATTGTAAATCACTGTCTTCTACACTGAACTGAAAACTAAAGAGGAGGAGCCCAGGGAAGAGCAGGGTTTTCTGCTCATTTCTTCCTGGGGTCTACTGAGAGGTGATCAGCACGCCAGGTTTGAGCAGAACTGAAAGGCACAAGACAGTTGGCGAGACTGGAAAAAAACAAAGCTCTCCCCTGATGGCTGCTCCCCTCCCAAAGTTTCCCAAGCATCTGGAGCGTGTACAGCAGCTGTGATGCGCAGCCTCCCACCGCTCCTGTGGAGGCCACCCCACTTCCTGGGTCACTGAGCCTTGAGCTGCAGCAGCACCTAGAAGCAGGTGTGGAACCTCAGGCTGCCGGAGCCCCAAATAACCAACTTGCTCAACAGTCCACCTATAACCTCAGGGGCAGGCATCAACAGCCCCGAAGATGTATCTTGTCTTTACTCTTTCTTCAGGAGACCACAACACACCCTGTGTTGCAGCAAGGAGAACTGTGACCAGAAAGAAAACATATGCCAAGAGGCCAGGCCCAGGCTTCTCTTAGAGTACATCCTACGAGAAAGGGTGAGCATGGTGGATGGTGCTTTCAGGTTTTCCTTGCCAAGGCTGAGCCTAGAACTCATGAGGGTGGGAGAAGCTCCAGTCTGGCCTAAATAAGGGTTCTGCCTGAATCTGTCTATACGATTGTGTCCGGTTTCCTCTTTCCCCTTGCTAGTGTGGATTTAGAGGAGGGTGCACCCAGCGAGTAGCACTAAAGCTGGAACAAGCAGTCAGAGGTCACCTCATCCTCCTGGCAAGCTTTCCCTGACACTACGGAAGCCAGGCAGCGCCTACCAGCCAGCACACTGAGCTGCTGGCTTTCAGTGAAGGCTGATGACCCTAAACGCTAGTGCACAGACGGTGATCGGGGCTGCACACTGCGAGACAATACATTTTCTGCACTGAGCTCCCTCTTTATGCCTAAATGCCTGCATTAGTTTGGATCAATATGCTCCATAACAGTTAATCCATGGCAACCCAGTCCAGCTGAGAGTCACCGACAAAGAAGTGCAGCCCAGGGATGCTGCTTCCCTGAGCACATGCATGTGAATTCCAGCCCAGAGAAAGGGACAGAGGCAAAGCAATGACAAAAACCAGAAAGGAGAGAGAAAAAAACCCAGATCATTAAAAAAATAAATCAAATTAAGGGGTTTTTTGCATGGCGGGGGGAGGAGGCAGTGACTGTCAAAATGGCCTTAGAGTGACATGTCATGGCCAAGATGATGGAGTATCCACGACACTCCTAAAGCAGGGCGTAGGATCCTCCTCACACACCTGCAATGCAGTGATCGCCGCCCGTTCTACAATCCGTACTCCCAGCGCCAGCGCTCTCTGCAGTTGAAACCAGTCCGGACTTGTGCGGCTGCCACTGTTCCTCCTCACAATAAGATTATTGATGCATAACAGCATTTCATGATGGCAGGGAGGAAAAGGGAAAAAAGCCAAAGCAAGAGAAGAAGGAAAGGGGAGGGGAGGCATGACTCCCCAGCCCAAATCTCACCTTTTATTTGGGCTTCATATTCGGCAATGATCTCTTTGTCTTTCTTGAACTTAGTTTGAGATGACATCTTCCAATGTGGCCAAAGGCACTGACAGGCTGTTGGATTTATTGCTCCTTTTCTTCCCGAGTCCTCGCTCCAGCCCTGGTAATCACACGGCTCTGGTCGATTTCACAGGTGTAGGGACAAATCTCTTTCACTGGCTGCAGAGCCAGGGGAAAAAATCCCTCTTGTTCTCAGAGGAAAATTCTCTTTACTCGCTGAAAAATGTCTGTAGTAGCTTGGTCTGGCCAAGTCCTCTTGACCAGAAGAAGAACCACCACCCCAGGAGCACGGTAACCTGCCTGATATTTTCAAGATTTTTCTTCCAAAAAAATAATATAACCGAGAGCACTCACTCACCCCACTCACACACACACACACACACACACACACACACAAACACACTTATGGGTGTACTCACACACTCATCCGGACATGCACACACACAGTTGTGAAGCACACACACACCCTCACACCCGCTCACCCGCTCTCACACACACACACACACACACACACACACATCCACGAGAGGCGCGGCACCTCCTTGGTCCTGCAGTCAGCCTCCGGCTGGCTTTCGAAAGCTCTCTGCTAAGGAGATGGTCAGGTTGCCAAAGAGCCGGTCATCTCGCATCCTCCCTCCCTTCTGCGCCTTTGGTCCGATGTACAGTGAGGCTCAAAGCCAGGAGAGCGAGGTGGAAGTTCTCCTGCTGCAAGGCTTAAGCTCGGGGTGAACAGGGGGCCGGACTGCTCGCCCTGCGGGGCTGGCCAAGCGCTCCCCCCACCGCTCTCGTCACCAAGCTCCACCTCCCGGATTTTATAACAACTGACACATTGTAGCCTACAGGAGAGCAGAACTCACTGCAAGCAAAAAAGGGAAGAAACATTCACAAAAGGGAAGGAGACAGGAAAAAGAACCGGGCTGGGGAGGCCTGAGAGGCCCCTGCAAACTCCTACCATTAGCAGTTGGGTTAGGGATTTTTCCTCCAAAAACTCCAAAAGGTCCACCTTTTCTTTGCAACATGCAATTTAATTCAATTTCTCAAAGCAATGGCTATGTGACAGTTTGTCACTCTGCCGGATCGTCTAGCAGAGGAGAGGGGCTGACCCATGTAGGCAACCTCATTAATATTTGTTGAGCATTATGGGGTGGCAGGGACAATGCCAGGCGTCTCAGACACACAGCTTTGCACAGCTGTTGGGAGCAGGCTTGCTGGAAACCTAGCCACCTCAGGGTCTTGTGGGGCTTTGGGCAAATCAATAACTCATTGAGCCTCAGTTTCCTCACCAGTAAAATGGGTTCTTTTTGGGGGCTTTTTCATTCTTTCTTTCAACAAATATTTACTTTACGCTTAATACAGGTCAGGCACCGTTCTGGGTATGGGAACACAGCAATGATCAAACTAGGCCCCCCCCCCCAAAAAAAAGAAAAAAAATCCCCACCCTCCTGGAGCTCCAGGGTGTCCACATCACCCAACTCTGGGAAGTCAACACCAGTCATGGTAATATTCTCAGTAAAAGCAGCCCCGAGCAGAACTCAGAATGCATTGTGAATGGTGCCTCCTGGAGTTGTGCAAGGCGAGAGGCCCTGGGAGGGGAAGATGAAAGATAAACAAGATGAGAAAGTTATATAATATGGTAGAAGATGATAAGTGCTGTGAGGAAAAAACATTACAGGGTAAGGGCCTTCCGGAAAGAGGGAGCTCTTGGAGGCTCAAGTAAGAATGTGAGGCTGAGCTTAGTGCAGAGCCTGGTAATAAGTGAGTGAGAGCAATTCTTATTAACCATGATATCCCTCAACAACCTCACAGCATAGTATATGTGAAGGAACAGAGGCACAGGTATGGGAGGTGACTTACCCAAAGTCACCAGCATTCAAACCTAGGCTGTCTGACCCCAGATTCTGCCCATGCAGATGTGCAAAGTCTCCTGCATTCTACTAGAGATTAAACCCATTTCACATGCAGTTAAGGCAGAATAAGATCTGTTCTGTAAAAATGAAATCAAGCACTACAGGGTTGCTGCCACTGGAATTTCACATATTAAGATGGTCCTTAACATGTATTGTCCCCCGAATGTCGTATTTTCACAAATTTCTCAAAATAATCTTCCATTTGTCTTTTTCTGAGTGCATAATGAATGACTTGATTTGGGTTCAGAAGTAAATAGCTTATCCATGCCAGTCCATTGAGGTTTCCTAGAGAAAGTGACAGCTGCAGCCATTCTCCCCAGGTCAGCATGGGGAGGTGAGGGGCACTCAGTACGAGCTGGAGCAAACAGTACAAGCCACAGTTGGGAATGCACAAGATCTGCTTGGAAAAAGCAAGCGAGAAGTCCAGCTGGCGAACCACAGGGCTTATTATAGCTTTGTGCCCAGCGACAGGAGGTCACAGAGTTCACAGGTAGATGCCACTGGCCCACAGCCATCACCACTACCCCCCGCCTCTCCCTTCCCATAGGCACACTCAGGCCCTCTGCTGTCACCCTTTGGACCATTTTAAAACAGTGAAAGCCACACATGTTACCTGAGAAAGATGTGCTCAGAGATTAGCATCCCTGCCTCAAGCCTAGACTCTCAAAGGAAAATGGGAGCTAGTATCATGCATTTGGGGATGTGACAAACTGGATTCCCTGCCTGGCTCTGCCACTGACCAGCTCTGAACACTAGAGCAAGTGACTTAAACTGCTTGTTGCCTATTTGAGGCAGGAACTAGCAAATGTCAGCTATTCTCTTCATTACTAAAATTTAAAATCCACAAAGATTTCTGGGAGACCCATGTGTAAGGACCTGAGCCACAGAAATGTCGCAATAAGCCATATAAAACTGAAATGAAGTATGGTATAGAGCTAGGTGCTGAACAACAGAAGAGGCTGGGCTTTGGCATAAGACAGGTGGTGGGGCTTCCCTGGTGGTGCAGTGGTTGAGAGTCCGCCTGCCGATGCAGGGAACACAGGTTCGTGCCCCGGTCTGGGAAGATCCCACATGCCGCGGAGCGGCTGGGCCCGTGAGCCATGGCCACTGGGCCTGCGCTCTGGAGTATGTGCTTCGCAACGGGAGAGGCCACAACAGTGAGAGGCCTGCGTACCGCAAAAAAAAAAAAAAAAAGACAGGTGGTGGTTTAAATTCTGGCTCTGCCATTCCAGCGTGTTGAGGGGCCTTAGGTAGCTTCTGTGCCTTCACTGAGTCTCAGTTTCCTCGTCCGTAAAATGGTGGGGATCTCACTCTTTGCACAGGATCCAGTGTAATCATGGGTTTAAAGTGCCTGGCACATAACAGAGGTCCCATGCAGTATTTCTTTTTAGGGTTCAACTATGCTGGGTCTAGGACCAGAGATGGGGCTCCACACATGCCTGGGTTGGAAGCAGGAAGGGAGGAAAAAGAAAAAGGGAAAAAGAAAAAAAGCGTTGTGCCCCCTGCGAATACATCATAACACACCGTGAACCCACAGCATCCAGAATCTTCCTTCCCCAAGAAGAGGTGGTATGACCTGCTCTTTTCCTTCCACTCCTCCCCACAGCTCACCCCAATCTCCCAGCTGCCCTCTGTGACATTCTCTTCCATGTGGCCACTTCTTCCTCGCTATATGAGAACCAACTGCCATTCCTGATAATTATCCTTCACATGGAAGAAACAGAAACCAGATTGCTCCAAAAATAAATGTGGTAGGCGGCAGGGCCAGGGGCTCTGCCATGTGATTTGATCTGTGCCAGCCCCACGCCCCAAGGATGGGAATAGCCCCTGGAGGGTACAGTTTACTTCCCTCAGGCTCATTTCCTGGATTCTTTTAGATATTCCTGAATTATACTAATAGCTAATATTTATCAAGCCCTCACTCCATACAGGCACTGGGCCAAGTATTCTATATAGGTTTTATCACTGACATAGATTTTATCACTGGGTCATGTGCTGTAATCACCCTTGTTTTACAGATGGGGAAACAGGGGGACAGAGCAGTGAAGCAATTTGCCCAGGATCACACAACTGAATTGCATGCAAGCCCACATCCGGCCATATCAGAGCCCAAGGACTCAACCAGTACCCAATTCTATCCCAGAGCAATCAGCGTAGGAATAATTGCTGTCAAGTAGTAACACTTTTCTTCAATCAATATAGTGTTCAACCTGAAGTCTGCCATTAAAGAAAGAATTTAGAGTTTAAAATATAAGGAAAACATGTCACAAACAGCCATTGATGAAGCTTAAATCACAATTACAGCTGAATAACACAAAACCCACTGAACTGGTTTCTTTTCCTGGTAGGAAAAAAAAAGACTCTACTTGGAGGAAGAATGACCAGAATAGTTTTTAGTTTAAGGCAATTTTATTTTTCTGGTCAAATATGAAACACTCCCAAGATGACTAATAAGAGTTGATATCTTTTGTGACATTCTCCAATGCTACCAATTAATGCATCCTTGGCTGGCTTGGTAAATAATTCTGCCCTTCAATCTCTGCTCTGCAAAATGAAAGCAACAGCAGAACTCAGCTAGTTAGTGCCAGAATTTGATACAGTTAATAGTGACGATAATAACATGTCTTGTCTGTATATATATACTGCTTTATATTTTATAAAGCCCTTTCATATCGTTTCTCTTATTTGGTCCTCACAGTAACTCGGGGTGGAGTGGGGGTGGGGGGAAGAGGGGGGCAAGTGCAGCTGTTTTTAATCCCTGTTTGATAGGAGTAGATAAGTTGCAGGGTTTTGTTTGTTTATTTGTTTGTTTTTGCGATACACGGGACTCTCACTGTTGTGGCCTCTTCCGTTGCGGAGCACAGGCTCCAGACGCGCAGGCTCAGCGGCCATGGCTCATGGGCCCAGCCGCTCCGCGGCATGTGGGATCTTCCCAGACCAGGGCACGAACCCGTGTCCCCTGCATCGGCAAGCGGACTCTCAACCACTGCGCCACCAGGGAAGCCCAAGTTGCAGTTTTAATGGAAGAATTATTTTATAACCTCAAGTATAATGATGGCCTTCCTGGGACTTCCCTGGCAGTCCAGTGGTTAAGACTCTGCACCTCCAATGCAGGAGGCATGGCTTTGAACCCTGGTGGGGGAACTAAGATCCTGCATGCTACACAGTGCAGCTTAAAAAAAAAATAAAAAGTTAAAAAATAATGGCCTTCCTAACTGTGTCACAAAACCCATAAGCCATAAAAGCCTGAAAGATTCAACTACATAACAATTGTTTCAAAATTCTGCCTGGCCAAAATCACAAGCAAAGTCAAAGACAAACTGCAAACTGAGAAAGCATGTTTGCAACACCTGTCACAGGCCAAGGACTAATTTTCCTAATATACAGTTCAAGCAAATACTTGTACATGAATGTTCTAGCAGCACTGTTCACCATAGCCAAAAGGTGGAAATAATCCAAATGTCCATCAACAGATGAATGGATAAGTAAATCACGTTCTATATGTATAATGGAATATCATTCAGCCATAAAGAGGAATGAAACACTGATGATGCTACAATCTGGATGAATCTTTGACACATTATGCTAAGTGAAAGAAGACAGACACAAAAGGT
Organism: Neophocaena asiaeorientalis asiaeorientalis; assembly: GCF_003031525.2. NCBI lineage: Eukaryota > Metazoa > Chordata > Mammalia > Artiodactyla > Phocoenidae > Neophocaena > Neophocaena asiaeorientalis. The sequence goes on from NW_020172742.1 coordinate 1,688,787, forward strand.
CTCATATTGTATGAGTCCATTTATATGAAATATCCAGAAAAAATAAACCCATAGAGATAGAAAGTAGGTTAGTGGTTGCCAAGAGCTGAGGGAGGTGGAGAATGGGGAGTGACTGCTTAATGGATACAATTTGGTGATGATGAAAATTCTTTGGTACTAGATAGAAGTGATGGTTGCACACCATTGTGAATGTACTAAATGCCACCAAATTGTACACTTTAAAGTGGTTAATTTTATCTTCTGTGAATTTCAGTTCAATATAAAATAAATACCAAAAAATGTTCCTTCAAATCTATGAGAAAAACACCAACAGTCCATTAGAAAAATCAGTAAAGAATATGAATAACAGTTCATAGAAAGAGAAAAACATATGAAATGCTACTCAACCTCATTCATAATGAACATAAATCAGGCATGGCTGGGTCCAGGAGCTCTAACAATTTCAAGAGGACACACCTTTCTCCAACTCACCATTCTGCTTTCCTGTATAGTGGCAGACTCTCCCCGTAAGATGGCAAAGGTGGCCCCCAACAGTCCAGGCGTACATTCTTCAAGCTGGCAATTCTGGCAAAGAAGGCAAAGTGCTTCCCAGGAATTCCAGCAAAAGCCCCAAGAATGGTCAGTTGAGCCAAGCTGGGGCCCATGGCTATGCTTGAACCAATTAGTATGGCCAGAGGGATAGAATATTCTGCTTGGTCAGGCCTGGATCATGGGCTTGCCCAAGGATCTGTAGGATGGGTCAGATCCAAACAATCCACATGGCCCAAGAGATTCCCAAAGAAGAATCAGGGTGCCATTCCAGAAGAAGGAAGAATGGATGCTGGATGAGCAATCAACCTGTGTCTGCTATGAAAAGGATGTGGGAAAGAAGAAAGGGGGATTCACATTAAAGATCCTTGAGAAATGTGATAAAGCAGCTTGAAATTACCCAGCTTTGTTGTTTATAAAGCACATTCTCATCCATTATCTTGATCCTCACACAGCCCTTTGAGATAGGTAATATCACTCCCATTTTATAGATGAGGAAATGAAGGCACAAGGAGGCTGAATGACTTTCTCAACCTCCCATGGCTAATAAATGGGAGCCTGGCAAGAAACCAGGACACCTGACCCCACATCTGATGTTCTTTCCCCACCCATATAGGCGCCAGACCCTAGGAGAGACACTGAGATACACACAGGAACCCTCAAGCCTCAGGCACATGCCCACTTGGCTCTGTTAAGAAAAGGGGAGACTTAATCAGTCTCTTAGCAATCAGGACCTTTCACTAAGCCTGAGGAGGGCTGCTACGTGATGCTACAGAAGTCCTCTGGCTTTTTAAGAAGAGCAGTTCCTGATATGCAGCCCAGCTGTCCTCTTGTCCATCCAAAGGCTAGGCAGTCACAGGAACAGTGATTCACAGCTAGGCCTCAGAATCCTAATTCTGGAAGAACAGAAAGAAGGACTTGAAAACACTTGAGCCCTTGACTCATTGCCAGCAGAGTTTGCTCACTTCCAAGGATGATGAGGCATTTGGTCCACAGCCTCCATGGGGTTCGGGGGAACATTTATTCCACCTGGAGAGACCTTAGTTCAGTGAACACTTTGGCCATTCTCCCCATCTCTCACCTACTCCTCCCTAGAGGAGGAAAAGTGACTTAGCAGATTGGTAAATTTGGAAGGAGAGACTGAACTCACCCCCTTAATCTTCTCTTTTCAGGTCTGCCTGCTTATAGGAAGGACCAAACTTGCAGTAGGAGAAGCAGGGCTAGCTCCTCCATAGTGGAGACACCTATGGGGGCCACAACCAGCTGGGAGAATCTAATTCAGGAATAGAGAGTTAATTCGCCATTTTGGACATGCACCTAATCCCTGTCCTCCACTGTAGCTTTATCGTGAACAAAGCTTACGATTTAAGAAGTAGAATAACAAGTTTCTGGAGCTGGGTTGGAAGCCTGGTTCTACCACCTACTAGCTGTGTGACCATGGGCAAGTTGCTGGCTGGCACCTAGTAAGTCATATATGTGCTTGTTACATAAATAACAAGATAACCCTCTGCCTTTCTCCTTTATCTACTTCTCAGTCGGTTCAAAACTTGAAAGGGGAAGAATTGGGTTTGATAATACTGACCCTATGAAAGTCCACACTAGAGAACTTATACCTTTTAAAGTATTTAAATTCTAAGTTATGGGGAAAATCACAGCAATGCATAGTCACAGGTGCTTGGTCAGGTAGCCCAAAGTCTTAGTCTGTTCAGGCACTATAACAAAACACCACAGACTGGGTGGCTGATAAACAACAAACATTTATTTCTCACAGTTCTGGAGACTGGAAGTTTGAGATGAGGGTGCCAGCATGGTTGCCTGAGGGCCCTCTTCCAAGTCAGACTTCTCATGTATCCTCAGTAGGCAGAAGGAACTAGGGAGCTCTCTCGGGTCTCTAATATAAGGGCACTAATCCCATTTCTTAGGGCTCCACCCTCATGACCTAATCACCTCCCCAAAACCCCACCTCCTAATGCCATCACATTTGGTGTTAGGATTCCAACATGTGAATTTGGGGGAGACACAAACATTCAGACCACAGCACCAACCTACAAGGACTCAGGCCAGAGACTGCAGACCAACAGATGCCTGCCCAGGTCACAAGTCCTCAAGATCGGACAGGGCATGAGGAGTGAAACAGGAGGCCATGAAACAAAAGCAGAAGGACAATATTCCAGGATGAGGACAAAGGGACTACTGGGGACTCCCAGAGACTCAGCCTTCTCATCTCTGCAATGGGAAAACAATATGAATTCTTAGGGTTCTTGGGAGGATTAAATGAGATAATGAATGAGAGGTCTTATGCTGTTGATGTGAGGAATTATTGAAGTACCCACTGAGCCTGTATATGTGGTTAACAAGTGTGTCCTGACCATCTTAAATACCCTCTATTGAGTACTGGGAGAAGAAAGAGATGATGTGACTTGATCAAGGTGTTACAATTCATAAATGCTGGAGCTGGGCTCTAAACCTAGGTCATCTAACTACTATTGAATACATCATGCAGGCCATCAGCTGCCAGTGGATTCCAGGGTAGGAAGTAGGGAACCCGTGTCAAATTCTCACCTCGTCTTAGAGTTATAAACTGAATGTTTGTAACATCCTCCAAATTCATATGTTGAAGCCCTAACCCCCACTGTGATGGTATTTGAAAGTGGGGCCTTTGGGAGATACTTAAGGTTAGATGAGGTCATGAGGGTGGGGCCTCACGATGGGATTAGTGCCTTACAAGAAGAGACGCCAGAGAGCTCTCTCGGCAACACTCTCTCTCTCTCAGTCTCTCTCACTCTCTTTCTCTCTCTTCCCCCAAACCCCTCCGGTGTGTGAAAACACAGCAAGAAGGTAGCTGTCTGCAAGCCAGGAGAAGGTCCTAATGAAAACCAGACCATGCTCACACCTAATCTTGGCCCTCCAGCCTCCAGAACTAGGAGAACATAAATATCTGTTGTTTAAGCCACTCAGTATGGTATTTTGTTACGGTAGCCTGAGCTAAGACACTAAGGTTAGGAAGCCTGAAGAATGGCTGATTCAAAATAATAATAATAATGGAAAAAAGAAGGATAAAGAGAATGAAATTAGCTATACTAAGGGATATGAATTGAAAATTTTTATTAACTCATACACTTACTCATTCAACAAACATATCTTAAACATTTCATATGAGCTAAGCATACAAAGAGCTAGACACAATCACAGACCAGATGGACATAGTCCCAACTGACATGGGGATCTTAGTTTAATTGAGGAGACAGGTAAACAAGCAATTATAACTAAACATGAGGAAAAAATACAGGGTTCCATGGGATCTCATGGTAAATGCACCTGACCTACACTTGGAGAGCCAGAGATGGCTTCTCAGAGGTGGAAATTTCTAAGCTGAGCCTAGAAAGAGAGAGAGCTGAAGACAGCAAGTCCAAGACAGAGAGGGAAAGTGTTTTGGGCAGGTGGAGTGGCACGAGCTAAAAGGTGATGATCAGTGTAGGTGGAGTCTGAGCTCAAGGTGGAGCCTGAAGGATATGATCCCAGAAAGGAACATGGGCCACAGTGTGAAGAGCCTCCTAAGCCATGTTAACAAGTTTCAAGTTTAGCTGAGGTTTAGTCGGGAGCCTCTGAAGGGAACTAACCTCAACAGATTGGCCTTTCCGAAAAGGTGACTCCAGTGACAGTGTGGAAACTGGGCTAGAATAGGCAAGACAAGGAACTAGAAAGCAGAGGAGAGGCTGTTAGCATCATCTAGGAGAGCTATAAAGGGAGTAAGACAAGGTAATGCCACGTACTGCGGTGCTCTGAAGACTGGGTCCGTCACAAATGTTGCTTCACTGTATCCTTGCATCAGTGACAGCATACACTGGGTACTATTATTGCACCCATATTTTCAGATGAGGAATTATCTCCTACAGAGCTACCCTTCCGGGGTTAGCTGCCTTAATAGCCTCCTTCCTGGTCCCTCTGCCTCCAGTCTAGCCTCCATACAATCCATGATCAACCCAGAAGCCAGAGTGAGCTTGTAACATATAAATCAGATCCTGATGCTTCCCTCTAAATACCCTGCAATAGCCTCCCATCACACTCTTCCCCATGACCCACGCAACTGGACCTCTGCCTTGCCCCTGACCCCACACTGCTCCCCCTCTGGCTCCCTACGCCAAGCCACAGCAGCTTTCTTACACTTCCGGAATGATCCAAGGACTTGCTGTTCACCCAGCTCCCTCCAGGGTCACCCAGCTCCCTCCAGGACCTTGGCCCGTGTGTCAAGGCATACAGGGGCTCAGTGGACACTTCAATAATTCTCAGAGAAGCCCACCCAAACCACCCTACTCAAAAGGCAACTCTAGCCCATTCCCCTGTTTTGTTTTCTTCATAGTGTCACTACATCTGACGTTACCTTACTTACCTATATGATTGTTCACTTAATGACCCTCTGCACCCCACCCACTCTATTCCAGTGGGTCTGATGGACCTTTCTGCGGTGGCAGAAATGTTCTTTACCTGTACTGATCGATACAATGACCATTAGCCTATGAGCACTTGAAATGTGCACATGTGCCTGAAAAACTGAATTTTCAATTTGATTTTGTTTTAATGAGTTTATATTTAAATTTCATGGTTATCGTATTGGACAGAGCGGCTCTAGAGTATAAGCTCTCAGAAGGCAGGGACCACGTCTCCTGTGCCTAAACAGTACCCGACATTTAGTAGGTGCTCAATAAAAAATTCTTGAGTGAATGGACAAAGATATGAACAAGTGAACAATGAAATCCCTTCTGACCTCCTCTTGGCTCTGCTTTCCACCTCTCACTAGAGGCCCTGAGGCTTCCCTCCACCCAGCTCAGGACAGGCGGTTTCTTTGCTGCAGGGACCTCAGGCATTTGGCAGAAACACCAGGTGCCAGAGCAGCAGAGTCAATTACTCCCTCCACTGCACTCCATTTGGAGCTGAACACCCGCTGTGAGGAGGTGGGATGGTAATGAGGCCTCATGAGGCCCCAGTAAATACTGCAGCTGTTTCTTATACAGCCATTCCGGCTTTAAGGAATGTGGAAGTGGTTCGGCCTATAAATCCATGTGAATCTCTTTATTTGTCTATTTCTCCTCCTCCTCCCTTGTCTAATGTTGGAAGGCACTGGGAGGGAGAACCAAGTCAGTGTCAGGTCAAGAGGCTGAATTCAATTAAAGTCTTATTTGGACCCAATCTCTTTTAGGAAATGAAATCAGCATTCAGCTGAATAATATATTTTTTGCAAGTTAGGGTCCCTCCTGGGCTCCATTTAGGCAGAAAGATAATTCAGAACAGACATTCAGTCTAGTCTTATTTCTGCAGAGTGAGGATTAGGACATCTACATGATCCCGTGGCAATAAGACAAAGTCATACTTCCCCCTGTAATAGCCCCAAATGATGATTGAGAAAGATACGGCTTCCAAGGCCTCTGGAAAGCACTGCTTCACCTTGTTAACTGTGCCAGGATTGGATGGGAAAGGAGCAGACACTATGCTTTGAGACAGTACCAAATATGAGACCGAGAACAGACAATGGTTTAAGAGACAGGATAAACTGAGGTGGACTAAGTGAAGGTGGCTCAAGTTGAACTTCCTGGAGAATCCGTGTCATGCACGGGTAGTGGATGCTGTAAGGGGTCTGGTTTCTAGGGGTGTGAAAGGAAACTCTTGGGCCTGCTCTAAGAGGCTGACATGGAGGGACAAAAAAAGGTATGACTACTGTATACTTCATGGCACATCTCTGAGAACTGCCAGTCCAGTGGTCTGAGATGCTTCAGGAAATAAACTGCATTTTCTCTGTGGTTTAGAAACTGTCCTTAACCTGGGGAAGACTCTGTTATAGCAGGAGACAGGGGACATATCCTCATATGCAATCTGGACAATGGCCAGGCTCTAGAGTATCAGATGCTCAAAAAATTATAATAACAGTAATAATAGTTACCATTTAGGAAGCCCCAACAAGATGCCAGCCTCTGTGCAAAGCTATTTTCTACATTATGTCAATGAATTATCACAGCAACTCTCGAAGAGCTATAACCGTCCCCATTGCATAGGGTAAAAAGGGGGATGATTCAGAGAAGTTAAGTCATCTGTCTTGTTGGAGAGGCCCATGTGGAAGTAACAGAGGGTGACCTCTAATTGACAGGCAGCAAGGAACTGAGGGCCTTAGTCCAACAACCCATAAGGAACTGAGTCCTACCAACAACCACACAAGCTTAGGAGTGGATCTGCTATGGACTCAACTGTGTTCCCCCAAAATCCATACGCTGAGGCCCTAACCCCCAAAGTGCTAGTGTCTGGATATGGGACCTTTGGAAGGTAAATTAGATTTAGATGAGCTCGTGAGTGTAGGGCTCTCATGAAGGGACTAGTATCCTTATAAGAGACCAGAGATCTTGCTCTCTCTCCCTCCACCATGTGAGGACACAGCAAGAAGGTGGCTGTCTGCAAGCCAGGAACAGAGCTCTCACCAGAGCCCACCTGGCCCCCTGACCTCAGACTTCCAGGCTCTGGAACTGTGAATGTCTGCTGTTTAAGCAACCCAGTCTGTGGTACTTTGTTATGGCAGCCCGAGTTGATTAATATAAGACCCTTCCCCAGTTGAGTCTTCATATGAGACCTCAGCACCAACTGACCACCTCAACTGCAGCCTCACGAGAGCTCCTAAAGCAGAAGACCCAGGGAAACCAAACCTGGATTGTTGATCCACAAAAACTGTGAGATAATAAATGTGGGTGTTTTATGCCACATTTTGGGGGATAATTTGTTACTCAGCTACAGATAACTGATACAGTCACACAACCCATAAGTGCCGTATCTCTGACTCTAAATCAAATCAACATAGTTCCAAAACCCACTCACTCTGCCTTTCATGTTTTCTTCTATCACTTTCCCCAGAAGTGTCAATATAGGTACCTAATGCCCTGAAACAGTCTGACACTGCCCCCTTTCCTGATGCCCTGTCCACCAGGCATAGGAAAAGGACCATATACTCTCCAGAAGGCAGCACCAAGAGCAGAAAGCAGGCAGAATCTGGAGTTAGGTGATTTAGATTGGAATCACAGCATTGCCAACACACCCCAACTATGTGACCTTGGGTAAGTTACTTTCCCAATCTGAGTCCTCAAGGCCATCTCTTTAAAGATAATTTCTTGTAAGATGACTATAAAGCCTTTATATGGAGGGATATACTCTGGACAACTGAGGATAAGGCCTGCCAGTCTGGAGTCTCCCACTGGACATAGTGCTCCTTAGTAGGGCTGGCTCATGAGGCAAGAGGGAGGGTTATTGTTCAACTATAACCAAGGACCCAGACAGTGTCCCCAACAGAGCCACATAGCTACCTTTCCTTCAAGATGTCTCCTCTGTCATTGGCATGTCTGTGTCTGCCCACCTAGACTTCAGAAGACCAACACTTATTTGGGAACGACAAGTGTCAGTCCTCTGCATCATTTGCCTGGATGAAATTGCTACTCACCAGACCTACACCAGACGAGGTCTGTCTGTAAATCTTCCCAAGTTCAACTGGAATCATTGCACCCAAACACATTTCCAGCACCATCATGCTAAATGGTGATGAGAGCCAGTAAAGGAAGCTGCCCACAAATGCGGTTGAGTTGGGAAGTAGATATCCCAAGAGAAGGCAAAAGCCAAAACAGGCCACATTTAGCTTCATTACTATACTTACATACCATACAAATTTTTCTTAGTGTGGATAAGTTAACTCATTAACTGTCATAACATAGTAATGTTTCCGATAAATTGTTACATGAAAAGGTAGAACGTAAAAATGTTAGCACGGCATGATCTCATCTAAGAAAGAAAGGAAAGAAAGAGAAAAACATTATAAGGAAATGGTTCTCAAATACTCATGTATCAGAGACACCTGGAGGACTTCCTTAAACGCTGCTGGGCGCTACCTGCAAAGTTTCTGACTCAGAGGGCCTGGGATGAGGCTAGAAATTTTGCATTTCTAACAAGTTCTCTGATGTTGTTAGCCTGGAGACTAGACTTTGAAAACCACTGCTGTAAGGAAATATGCCAAGATTCAGCGGTTACCTATGGAGAGTGGATCTAAGGACAATAATTTTTAATGCTGCATAATATTATTCTATATTTTCAAATGTTGATAATAAAAAGATATACTTTTCACATCCAGAAAAATACATTAGTATAAAGAACAGGGAAAAGTTGATTCTTAAAATGTGTTTGTATCAAGAGTCAATCCTCTAGGCTTCCTTTTATGTAAAATTCAAAAACAGAAAAAACTAACCCATGATGATAAAAATCAGAGTCTTGGCAATGATTTTCAGGCTATGACACCTACAGCACAATCAACAAAGTAAAAAATAAATAAGAGGACTAAAAAATGCTTCTGCACAACAAAGGAAACCATCAACAAAATGAAAAGGCAGGGCTTCCCTGGTGGCGCAGTGGTTAAGAATCCGCCTGCCAATGCAGGGGACACAGGTTTGAGCCCTGGTCTGAGAAGATCCCACATGCCGCAGAGCAACTAAGCCCGTGTGCCACAACTACTGAGCCTGCACTCTAGAGCCCATGAGCCACAACTACTGAGCCCATGTGCCACAACTAATGAAGCCTGTGTGCCTAGAGCCCCTGTTCCGCAACAAGAGAAGTCACTGCAATGAGAAGCCCATGCACCGCAACAAAGAGTAGCCCCTGCTCGCCACAACTAGAGAAAGCCCGTGCACAGCAACGAAGGCCCAATGCAGCCAAAAATAAATAAATTTATTTTTTTTAAAAATGAAAAGGCAACCAACAGAATGGATGAAAATATTTGCAAATCACCTCTCTGATAAGGTGTTAATATCCAAAATATATGAAGAACTCACACAACTCAATAGCAAAAAACCAAATAATCCAATTAAAACTGGGAAAAGGACCTGAATAGACATTTCTCCAGAGAAGATATACAAATGGCCTACAGGTATATGAAAAGCGCTCTCAACATCTTTAATCATTACAGAAATGCAAATCAAAACCACACTGAGATACCACCTCATGCCTGTTAGAATGACTATTATAAAAAAGATAAGATGGGCTTCCCTGGTGGCGCAGTGGTTGAGAGCCCGCCTGCCGATGCAGGGGACACGGGTTCGTGCCCCGATCCAGGAAGATTCCACATGCCGTGGAGTGGCTAGGCCTGTGAGCCATGGCCACTGAGCCTGCGCTCCGCGACGGGAGAGGCCACAACAGTGAGAGGCCCGCATACCGAAAAAAAAAAAAAGACAAGAGATAACAAATTTCTGGCCAGGGTGTAGAGGAAAGGAAACCCTTGTGCACTGTTGGTGGGAAAGTAAATTGGTGCAGCCACTATGGAAAACATTATGGAGGTTCCTCAAAAAATTAAAAATAGGGCTTCCCTGGTGGTGCAGTGGTTAAGAAACCGCCTGCCGATGCTGGGGACACAGGTTCGAGCCCTGGTCCGGGAAGATCCCACATGACGCGGAGCAGCTAAGGCCGTGTGCCACAACTACTGAGCCTGTGGTCTAGAGCCTGCAAGACACAACTACTGAAGCCCGCATGCCTAGAGCCCGTGCTCCGCAACAAGAGAAGCTTCCGCAACAAGAAGCCTGCACACCGCAATGAAGAGTAGCCCCCGCACGTAGCAACTTGAGAAAGTCCGCATGCAACAACAAAGACCCAACGCAGCCCAAGATAAATAAATAAACTACATTTAAAAAAAATTAAAAATAGAACTAGCATATGATACAGTAATTCCACTTCTAGGAATGTATCTGATGGAAACAAAAACACTATGTCAAAAAGATATCTGCTCCCATTTCCTAGCAGCATTATTTACAGTAGCCAAGATCTGGAAACAATCTGAGTGCTGAATAGATAAAGAATGGATAAGGGACTTCCCTGGTGGCGCAGTGGTTAAGAATCCACCTGCCAATGCAGGGGACACAGGTTCCACCCCTGGTCTGGGAAGATCCCACATGCCTCAGAGCAACTAAGGCCGTGAGCCACAACTACTTAGCCTGTGCCCTAGAGCCCGCACACCACGACTACTGAGCCTACGTGCTGCAACTACTGAGGCCTGTGCCCCTAGAACACATGCTCCACAACAAGAAAAGCCATCACAATGAGAAGCCCACACACCGCAACAACAAAAAGTAGCCCCCACTCGCCGCAACTACAGAAAGCCCGCATGCAGCAACAAAGACTCAACACAGCCAAAAACAAATTAAACAAAAAGAATGGATAAAGAAGTTGTGGTATTTACATAAAATGAAATATTAATCGGCCATAAAAAAGAAAGAAATCTTGTGGAATCTAAAAACAACAATAACAAAACCAAACTCAGGAAAAAGAGATCAGATTTGTGGTTACCAGAGATACAGGGGGTGAGATGGGGGGATTGGAGGAAGGTGGTCAAAAGGTACAAACTTCCACTTATAAGATACATAAGTACTGAGGATGTAATGTACAACATTGATGACTATAGCTAACACAGCTACAGAGTATATCTGAAAGTTAAGAGAGTAAATCCTAAGAGTTCTCATCACAAGGGAAATTTTTTTTCCTTTTTTTTGTATCTGTATGAGATGATGGATAACTAAACTTGCAGCAATCATTTCACAACATATGTAAGTCAAGTCACTATGCTATATACCTTAAAGTTATACAGTGCTATATGCCAATTATATCTCAATAGAACTGGAAAAAAATTTTTTTTAATAAATCAGAACAGGAGTTGCCTATGGGGACGGAAACTGACCAGGTGAGGTCACCAGGAACTTTTCAGAGTGATGGAAATGTTTCCTTGACTGGGGTGGTAGTTACTCAGGTGTATACATTTATCAAAACTAGTCTAATTGTATAATAAGATCTGTACATTTCTCTGTATGAAACTTAACTCATTTAAAAAGCACTATAGCCAGGAAAATACAGTGTTGTTTATACACATATAATACCTCATATATACACACATATACATAACACCTACAATCTTAACTATATAAAACTGGTATGTGCATAAGGCTAATGTGACCAGATAATAGCACAGCAAGTGAGAACAAGTAATTCAGAGGGAAGGCAGGGGGCTTCCCTGGTGGCGCAGTGGTTGAGAGTCCGCCTGCCGATGCAGGGGACCCGGGTTCGTGCCCCGGTGCGGGAAGATCCCACATGCCGCAGGAGCGGCTGGGCCCGTGAGCCATGGCCGCTGGGCCTGCGCGTCCAGAGACTGTGCTCAGCAACGGGAGAGGCCACAGCAGTGAGAGGCCTGCGTAACGCAAAAAAAAAAAAAAAAGAAGGAAGGCAGAGGTTTAAAATTTTATTTCTATTTTTGCTGTTATAATATTGTTTGAGCAAGAGATTTTTAAAAAGTTAACAAGAACTCAACTCTTGTTTTGTTCATGCTGCTGGTACTGTGTGCTACCTTTCCAGAAAATGGCCTAAATCTTGCACCAGGATTTCCTGAGGACCAAAGCAGAGTATCCATACAGTGCCTGTGAGTCTGCTGTGCCACCAGACCCCCATCAGGACTGAGGCACTCACTCCCCAAGTGCCCAGGAGTGCTGGCTGTTGAGGGCTCCCAGTTACAACTCCCCTCAGGCCTTGACCTCAGCCAAGGACACCACTCACTCCACATTAGGCCCCCTCCTCAGACACTTGCATCAATGACTGTGGCATAGGTGGTCCCACCACACTTTGGACAACTCTGAAGGATCATTCCAGCTTCAGAGATTCCCAGGGATTGATTCTGCTGCCCTCACTCCCTCAGAGGTGTTGTTGCTGAGAGCAGTTCCATAAACCTACACATAAACTTCCAAAAGCTTGGGACAATTGCTTTCCCCATTGAACAAAAGGTACCATTTTGTAGGCTGAATTTCCATCACATCAGCCTGGCTAACAAGGCAAAATGAACCCTACAGCCAAAGCATGATGCCAAAAGAAGAAAGCACAGAATGGCAGAGGATGGAGAGAAGAATTAGGAATGTACACCTCTGTCCTGTCTCCTGGAACATATGAAGTCCACAGGAAATATCTCAAGGCTGAGTGAACAGGGACTTCCCTGGTGGTCCAGTGGTAAAGAATCCACCTTACAATGCAGGGGACTCGGGTTCGATCTCTGGTCAGGGGATTAAAGATCTCACATGCCATGGGGAAACTAAGCCCACATGCCACAACTACTGAGCTTGCATGCCTCAACTAGAGAGCCTTCGTGCTGCAAACTACAGAGCCCACGAGCCCTGGAACCGGCGCGCCACAACTAGAGAGAAGCTTGTGCACCACAACAAAGAGCCTGAGCACCACAAGGAAAGATCCCGCATGCCTCAACAAAGATCCCACGTGCTGCAACTAAGACCCGACACAGCCAAAACTAAATTAAATAAATAATAAATAAATCTTAAAAAAAAAAAAAAAGACTGCGTGAACAAATAGGTACTATACACCTATCTCTTTCATGGTGCTTCTCATATTGCAATCACAGCAGAAGATCATTTGCATGGAAGGTCTTAGACCTGCTCCATTCTGACATTACAGTGGTTCTGGAGTTTCGATAAGTTAATGCCAAAATTTGTTTAGCTTGACAATGATCAAACTAAAGTCATTTTTACCTGCCACAACAGATGAATGTTCAAAAACTGTCACAATTTCTGTAGCCACAAGTCCATTGCAATGCCATGGCCATTGTCTATGACAATCTACCTCTGGGCAGCCAACACCAGTCATTCACAGTCCACCATATGGTAATTCTATCTTTACTCTTTTAAGGAACTGCCATACTGTTTTCCACAGTGGCTGTACCATTCTACATTTCCATTAACAGTGTACAAGGGTTCCAATTTCTCCCCATTCCCACTAACACTTATTTTCTGTTTTGATAGTAGCCATCTTAATGGGTATGAAGAGATACCTTATCATGGTTTTAATTTGCATTTCTCTAGTGATTTGTGATGTTTGGCATCTGTTCATGAGCTTACTGGCCATTTATTTTTCTTCTTTGGAGAAATGTCCTATGTCCATTTTTTTTTTAATATCTTTATTGGAGTATAATTGCTTTACAATGGTGTGTTCGTTTCTGCTGTATAACAAAGTGAATCAGCTATATGTATAATATATCCCCATATCCCCTCCCTCTTGCATCTCCCCCCCACCCTCCCTATCTCACCCCTCTAGGTGGACACAAAGCACTGAGCTGATCTCCCTGTGCTATGTGGCTGCTTCCCACTAGCTAGCTATTTTACATTGGGTAGTGTATGTATGTCCATGTCACTCTCTCACTTCATCCCAGCTTACCCTTCCCCCTCTCCGTGTCCTCAAGTCCTTTCTCTACGTCTGCGTCTTTATTCCTGTCTTATCTCTAGGCTATGTCCATTTTTTAATGAGGTTGTTTTTAATGTTGTTGTTGAGTTGTAGGAGTTCTTTATGTATTCTGGATATTAACCCTTTATCAGATAGATGATTTGCAAATATTTTTTCCCATTCTGTTCATTGCCTTTTCACTCTGTGGCCTTTGTTGCACATAAGTTTTAAATTTTGATGTAGTCCAATTTATCTATTTTTCTGTTGTTGCCTATGCTTTTGATGTCATATCCAAGAAATCACTGCCAAATTCAATGTCATGAAACTTTTCCCCTATGTTTTCTTCTAAGAGTTTTATAGTCTTAGCTCTTATATTTAGGTCTCGAATCCATTTTGAGGTGTTTTTTTTTTCATGTGGTATAAATCAAGGGTCCAATTTCATTCATTTGCAAGTCAATATCCAGTTTTCCCAAAACTCTTTGTTGAAAAGACTGTCCTTTCCCCATTGAATGGTATTCGAACCCTAGTTGAAAATCATTTGACCATATATATGAGGGTTTGTCTCTGGGCTCTTTATTCCATTGGTCCATATGTCTGTTTGTAAGTGAAAGACCACATTCAATATCCTTTTAGAACAACTCTGATGTTCAGCCTCCCAGATTAAAGTCTTCCGCTGAATCTGTTTCCATACATGCTTTTCCAAAAGACTGTACACTTCTTAGGAGCCAAGACCATGTCTAGTTTTTTTAACCTCAGTGCCTGGCACTATACCTGGCACATAGTAGGTGCTCCAAAAATATGTGTCCCAGATGTGGCAAGATCCCGGTGGGCAAGTTTTGCTCATCATACGCCCACCTTGAATGGGGACTCAGCATTTCAGTGCATTCTCGAAAGAGATTAAACTCTGCAACACATGAATAAGCAATGTCTATTTTACCAAAGAAGTGTTGGGGGGACAGAAAGGGAAGTTTACACTGCACATAGTGTGACGAGATTTCATAAAAGTTCCTTTAAATATTTTTCTTCTTTTCCCTCAAAGTCTTCTCCCCTGCAGTTAGTTCATTTTTGCTCCTTCTCTTCCTCTTCCTTTTTCTCAGCCTCTAAAAACTATGCTCTATTGTCCCAAAGCTATTCGGTTCTCGGCCTTAGAGTACCAACCCACTCAACCAAATATGAGCCTGGTGGTTAGTTAATGGAGCAGAACCATCTATATATTGTTCTTCAAGCTTAATGCTTAGGAACTCATCTTCACCCCCACCCCAAGCAGCTGATCAAAGTGTTCACCCACCTACATACGTTTCCTGAAATGAGGAAGGACGGGCAGTCCTAAGTGAGGAAAGAATCTACTGCTAAGAAAATAAGACTTTTTTCCATTGGGTTACAAAGATATATTGAGTGAATGAGTTGAGATTATCACTATCAAGCCTCAGTCAAGGTCAAGATACAGATGCCTGCCAGAAGCTGCAGTTCCACCTAATCCTAACCCCTTCTCCTGCAGGGCCCTGGTCAACTACTCTTCAGTGGGTTCCTGGCTTAACAGAAACCACAGCAAAGCTCTCAGCCTGAAATAAAGAGCCTTCTGGGTCACTACGGTGTCTCCTAGTGTGCTTTCTCTGGCTCTGTGGGTCTCTAGTTCCTAAGCCCACCTGTCTTGCTGGGCCCTCCTTTATTGGCATCCAGGCCCTCACCTGTCTTCCTTGTCTCTGATCCATGTAAGTGCTCTGACCGTTATTACCTCCCTGGTATAGCCTCCAGCCTACTCTGATCTGTCTACCAGACATGGCCCTCTTCCACCCTAGATCCACTGCTTCAGTTCTTTCCTGAAACCGGATACTGAACTTTTCAGAGAAATAGGAGTAGGATACAGAGTAATTCTGTTATTTAAACACTTACTCTGTGCTGAGTGCTGTGATTAAGAGTTCTTAACCAGCATGTTTGGGTTGAATGCTGCTCTGCCACTCATAAGATATGTGACCTTGGGCAAGTCACTTGACCTTTCTGTACCTCGGTTTTCTCATTTGGAATATAGAGATAATAATATTAAATAATATAGTAAATGTTCAATTCACGTTCATTGTTGATATTATTATTATTACTGCTCACATGCACTGGCTTCATTTAATCCTCACAAAAATCTTGTAAAGTAAGTAGTATTCTCCCTGACTCATAGGTTTTACAAAAGAGGAAACTAGAGTTCAGAATAAAGTGAGTAACTTGCCCATGGTTACAGAGTCAGTAAGTGGTAGAAGCAAGATCTAAACGTGGATCTGTTTGACTCCCAGACCCCATGCCCTTGCCATCGTGTCAGACCTCCTCCAAAGGCAACTACCTCCAAAGAGTGGTCAAGCCTCCTTGGGGAAAAGAAGGAGACAAGAGGCCAGCAGCTGGGGCAATTCAGGGAGTGATGGAGAGAGGTGGAATGAATATTAAACCAGAGTTAAAGTAAGCAGCCCCACTTAGTCACTCACTAAGTGCACACGCAACCAGTCTTCAATACCCTCATCTAGAAAATGGGAATGATAGTACTGTGTTTATAACAATAAAAATAATTAGCCCTGTGCTGGGAGCAGTAAATTGGTGTGTGGTATAAGTCATGTGAAAGTACTCTGCATGTTGTGAAATGTATCACAAATGTAAGACTACTATTCAAAGTCAGTATGGGATAGTGGAAGAGACAGTCTTTGGAGTCAAGAGAAATGGGGTCACACTGCAGTAGCTGGGTATCCTGGACAGGTTATTTCACTTCTCTGAGCCTCGATGTCCTCTTGAATAGGGATATATCAGACTCTGTCACTTGGAAGTGACAGAAAACCCAACTCAAACAGGCATTTGCATAAAAAGGGAGTTTTTTCTGACTCAAGTATTTGGTTTACAGCTGAGGCACACAATGTCGCCAAGTCACAGGTTCTCTCTTAACCTCTTAATTCTATTCTCTGCATTGCTTCATTCTTCCTAAGTTGTAGGCCCCCCATACCAGCACATCAAGATTACATCTAACACCCTAAACAAGAGCAAAAAAACTTCTTTCTTGTGCAAGTTCTGTAATTAATTCTCACTGACCTGGCTTGGATCATGTGATGAATCCCTGGACCAACCATTGAAGCTAGGAGATAAGAATATTCTGATTGGCCAGGCCCTGGAATAAGAGTGGTGGGATGAGCCCCACTAGAGCTGAGAATGGGGAAAAGGGAGCGGTTCCCCAAAAGACAAAATGCTATTGCCTGGAAAGGGGGGAATGGATGCTGGGCCAGCAGCAACAGATGTCTGTTACAGGGGATGCAATGGCCACCTCATGGAGTTGTCTCGAGGTTTAAACGAGCCGTGCATATAAGTAGGAGATTGAGATGATTGTAGAGGAAGACAGGGCTCTACGAAGTAACATCCAAGCTACTGAGAAATCAGTGTGATTAGAACAAAATCAGTGCCCTGATGAGGCCAACGGAAAGTCCCAGGATAGGCAGTAAGGTGGTGGAACCCACACTGGACTGGTGCTGGGGCAAAAGTCAAGGTCAGCCCCACAAGGGGTGAGGTTTAGGGCTCAGAATGGGCAGGTGATGAGATGTGGTTGGGATTGTGGCCAAAAGGCCAATGCTGGCAGAGCTGTGCCCCTGGCTTTCGGCTGAGTGGACAGCCTGTCCCCCTAAAAAGGCCAGGCCCAGCAGGCGAAGGAAACCATGGCAACCACAAGTTAAGGAAGGCAGATGAAAAGCTTGTAAACACAGCTTCCAGCCATGTGGCATAACTTTGGGCTCCTAGGAGACAGCCACATAAAGACCAGTCTGGCTCATGGCGACCAGGCAAAGGGGACTATTTCTGGACTCAACTGTGGGCTGACGCAGTCTGCAAACTAGACAAGCAAACAGGCAGCACAAACAGACATCACTACTACAAAAGCAGAGTCTCCATGTAGCGCACTTCCAGTTGCTTACGTGTGCGGA
This sequence comes from Neophocaena asiaeorientalis asiaeorientalis, assembly GCF_003031525.2. Taxonomy (NCBI): domain Eukaryota; kingdom Metazoa; phylum Chordata; class Mammalia; order Artiodactyla; family Phocoenidae; genus Neophocaena; species Neophocaena asiaeorientalis. The sequence goes on from NW_020172742.1 coordinate 1,706,522, forward strand.
GCAGCAGGTTGGCTCTCTTTGCCCACACCATTTCATGCCCTGCTCCCCTTCCCATCTCCATGAAAACTTCTGACCCAGCCTCAGTGCTGGGTGGAAAGTGACTGTTTATAGAGTGGCAGCAACTGGGAAACCTACTAAGAAGCTCTGTGCTTCTCTGTCATAAATAACCGGCTGTCTCGTGCAATTTCCTGAGCTGCACAAGCAGCAACGACAACCTGCCTTTCCATGCACCATCAGGCAGTGACTGTGGGTCCTCAGCATGATGCTGACAAGCCCATTTTTCAAGGCCATGGCCAAGCCCGCTTTTCACTACTGCAGACTTAACCGTAACTCTGCAATACCGGGTATGACAGTACCCACCCAGAAAAGACATTTAATAGGAAAAAAAATCCGTTTTTTCTCCAATCTGATGTTCCAAAGAGAAAAATCAGCAAACTCTTTTTTTCCTGATAAATCCTTGAAATTTTAGGTGCACAGAACCCAAACAGTAACTATGGCAACACAAGCCACTCCAATAAGACTAACGCAGATTATTTCCAGCACAATAGCCTGGCTTGTGCTCAGAAAGCAGAGGTAATGTTGGCTGAAAGCAATTCCTGAATTGGTGGGGGGGATAAAATCCTCTGGCAGTGGAAGCTTCATGCTTAGGTTTCTGGTTTCAGGCCCCTAGGATTCAGTGGCAAGATGAATTAACTACTGGATTAATATCTTGCCACTCCACACTATTGAACTGGCAGCCTCTTCACCCTCTGCTTGGACTTCTTCACTTCCAACCACAAAGCCATTCAAACCCCAGGACTCACAGCGACAGCAAAAAGAATATGGGCTGTGAAAAGTACAGAATCAGGCAATTTGAACAGACGTTAGAGATCACCTGGACTGGGAGCCTCTTGAAGTCAGGAGAATATGCTACATGTTCTGCACAGAGCTGAGGACCTGACCCAAGGTGGGTGAAGCTCTGTCTAACCTCATTTGTTTTACAGATGAGGAAACCAAGACCCAGGACTTGGCCATGCTCACTCAGAATCAGGAGATGACAGGGACTCCTGGTTAAGCCCACTGGCTGTGGAACAGGACAGAGCGGGGTCTGCATCATGGCTGTTAGATTCTGGGCAAGTCACTTAACTTCTTTGAACCTGGGTTTACTTAAGAATAACAATAATTACAATGACAATAATAATAATAAGGCCTACCTTTTAAGGTTGTTGTAGGAATAAATGAAGTAATCCATGTAGATCCATGTAGTATATTTAGCATACAATAGGGCCTCCCAATATAACTAATACTATTATTATTAATGGCAAAGCCAGAACTAGACCAGTTTCCCCCCAGAAGACTTGTGCATAATGCAAGAGGAAATCCAACTTCATCTTAATCTATAGGACCACTTCTTTCCATACCCCATCTTCTTCTGACATAAACTGACCACTTAACCTATTCACATTTAACAATCTTCCCTTGTGCAGTGGTTCTCAAACATTTTGGTGTCAGGATCCTTTTCCACACTTAAAAATTATTGAAGAGTCCCAAAGAGCTTTTGTTTTTATGGGTTTTCAAAACTATTTATTAGTCTATTTAAAAATAACAATAATGACCTCATTACATTACATATTTTCATGAAATATAACTATTTTCCAAAACAAAAAAAAATGTAATGAGAAGAGTGGCATTGCTTTACATTCATGCGAATTTCTTTAATGTCTGGCTTGATAGAGAGCAGCTAGGTTCTCATATCTGTGTCTGCATTCAATCTATTGTAATGAGTTGTTTGGATTGAAGTATATGAAGAAAATACAGTCTCACACAGATATATAGTTGGAATAGGAAAGAATACTTTATAGACTTCAGATAATTGTGAATTTTCTTCTTTGATGATCGACTACATCAAAACTCAGCAACTGTTAGTTTCTTAAAGATTAGTTGCATGTAGAATCTGAAACCATATCAGGAACTCTGTTATATTAAATTCTATCAGCTTTCATGCACTTTGAATGGATTTCCTTTTTACCTATGCATGATTCTTTAACATCATGCATTGGTCATTTGGAAAATACTGGCTCACTGAGTTATGCAGACCTTCCAAATGTTGTCACATTTCACTATACAAGATCACATTCATTAACATCACTGCCAGTCTCAGGAGATAAGTCTTTAAGTGTTAGGAAGCTGTCAAGTTAATAGTGGAAGATATTCTAATTTTTCCTTGAAAGCTTGAATTTGATCTTTGATAACAAATACTGTCAGTGTTTTCCTTGACAGGCTAATTTCAATTATTTTTGAGAAATTTTCTGCCACATACCTAAGCTGGAGTAACTATAGTTTTTTGTTAAAAGATAATTTTTTGAAAAGGTAAAACTGTAACTCTCATACAGATAAAAAACGACCACATGTTAAAGGTTTTATTTAAATCATAATGAGAGAATCAAGCAGATGTTTGAACCAGTTCAAAGGAGAAGCTAAAGAAGCACAAATTTATAATGAATAAAAGAATGTTGAAATGAATGCGCACATGGCACAGAACTGGCTTTTTCATAGAGGGGGTTGGGGTATCCCTCCACCAGACACAAGTAATTTGCATATCTATAGAAAAGAATTATTTCACATTGCTATCAGTTAACCACAACTTACAGAGTTGCAAAATAGCTCCATAGAATCCTAACCAGCTAAGTATGTGCTATACACAACGCACGGTTTTCCTTTGAAGCATAAACCTTCCCTACAGTCTTCTGTCACTCATTCTTTCAAGTGAAAAAATGGTGTTTTGTGAAACAAGCAGCTAGTTCAACTCACAGCTCAACAGTTGCACAAGGACTCTTCCTGAGACAATCATCCTACTTTGGTATGCAACACAAGTAACACTAGGAAAGACTGGTGCCACTGCCTTGATTTCTGCTAAGGTGCCAGTGGTTTTAGCCACCATCGCTTTTGCACCATTAGTGCAAATGTCAACGTGGTGAAATGGCAAATGATAGTCTTAGTATTAATCTAAGGATATTTTTTACCTTGAGGACCCCCTGACAGGGTCATGAGGAATCTCAGGGTTCCGTGAATGTTCTAGAATCACTGCCCTGAAGTATGCTGTTGATCAAGGTAATGACCTAAAGAAGAATGAGCAAATAGCAAAAAGCCGGACATCTGCAAATTGAAAAATCAGACCTCACATGGGTCACTGCTTGGGGAGGGAAAAGCTATCAGTGAGAATCTGGGAACAGTGCCATGGAGTTGGGGGAATGGAGAATTTAAACAATAATAAAACCCACTAAAAGTTGGTATGCTTTGTTGTTAGTGTACTGGCAATTCCAAACAATGCCACTGATGAAATACTCCTCCCCACGTGGGCAGACCATTCGCATTGCTCCCCACTTGTTCACCACTGTCCAGAAGTACAGACCCAAGTGAGACACAGGAGCTCATTAGCATTAGAGCTGCAGACTGTATAGGGGAGAGACGGCAGCCATTCTGTTCCTATTCTTTTAGTAACTGACAAGTAATCTGACAAGCATGGATGCTTGTCAAAATCCAAATCGATCAGTATCTTGATCCTCCTCTCCTCCCCAAAAATAAGGATTATAACTCTTCAACTTTAATCACATTCTCCCCAAATTTTGAACCATTATTATCATAAACCTGTTTTATCTTGGTTTTTTTAATCTTACAAGACATTGTTTTTGTCTTATAGAGTTGACTTTTTTATCCATCCACATATTTATCATTTTCTTTGCTCTTCATTCCTTCTTGCACCTCAGACCTTCCTTCTGCCTAAAGTATATTCTTTAGAATTTCCTTTGGTGAGTCTGCTGGTGATGACTTCTCACAGATTTTGTCTGCATATCCTCGTTTAAAAATAGTTTTGCTACATATATAATCGTAGGTTCACAGTTCTTTTTCTCTCAGAACATTTAAGATATTTCAATGGTTTCTACTATTGCTGTTGAGAGGACAACTGTCAGGATAACTACCATTCTTTAAAGATGATCTGTCTTTCTCTCTGACTGCTTTAAGATCTTCTCTTTGTCTTAGTGTTCTGCAGTTTCATTTATGCTATGTGCAGGTGTGGATTTCTTTTTATCTTACATGAGATTCACTGGGCTTCCTGAATGTGTGAACAGGTGTCTTTCAGCAACACTGAAAAATTCTCAACTAACATCTGTTCAAATATTGTCTCTGCAACATTCTTTCTCCCCTCTTCTTCCGGAACACCAATTATACGTGTATAAAATTATTTAATTCTATCTTCCAAATCACTTAATCTCTCATATTTTCCATCCCTTTGTGTCTCTGTGCTGCATTCTGAACATATTTTTTAGAACTCTCCCCCAGGTTACTGATTCTCTCCTCAATGTTGCCTAATTAACTGCTGAATCCATAATCACTTATTTCTAGAAATTCTTTTTTTAATATACTTTGTCAGTTTTACAGTCTGATTCTTTATTTGTAATTTTATTTCTTATTTCTTTAAACATATTAAAATACTTCTTTTATATTCTGTGATAATTCCACTATCTATAGTCTTCATGGGTCTGATTCTGCTGTCTGTTGTTTCTGCTGGCTCAGTACTCATGTTGCCTCGCTTCCTTATGTATTTTTACCATTTTTGATCATGAGCTGAAATTTCTTAAAACTTTACCATGAAGAATTCCTTGAGGCCTGAGGAAGACAGGTTCCTCTACGGGGTGTGCATTTGGTTCTGCTAGGAACCTCAAGGATACTACTAACCTAGAATCTCTTTGGTTGTGTGAATTCATGCTATAGATCCTTATAAGGATTGACTTATGATTATAAATTTTCAGGGAAGATTTTTTTTGACCCTCCACCCAGGCCCAGTGTTCAGGATAAGCAACTATTTTTATTCTTCAGGTGACAGGTTTATTTCTAAATCACCCTTGCACTAAACTGCCTTTACAGGGAGGTATGGCCATTTGAGGTCCTCACTTTAAGGAAGGGGTCCTATTAGACCCCTACCTTAGGCAGGTTCTAGGCTTCACTTTCTGTCTCCCCATGAAAAACTAAAGCTCAAAAATCAGCCAGTTCAGATGGGAACATACTGTATAGCACAGGGAACTCTACCTAATGCACTGTGGTAACCGAAATGGGAGGGAAGTCCAGAAGGGAGGGGATATCTGTATGTGTATGACTGAATCATTTCGTTGTGCACTGGAGGCTAACACAACATTGTAAAGCAACCATACTCCAATAAAAATTAATTTTAAAAAAATCAGCATGTTCAGCAAGTATCTTTGAGGCAAAAGCCAGCTTTGGGGTCCTGCTTACTTTACTTATTTAGTTTTTGGTCTTTGAGGATTCCTTAATAACTTGCTGGCTCATGAACACATTTTTTAATGGTTTTTTATGTCATCTAGCACATTTAGTTCTTTTCAGCGGGAGGATCAGTCAGGGTAAGCCATTCCACTATACTGCAAGAAATGAAAGTCTACATAAAAGCATGTGGTGCATAAATGATTTATCTGATGCAGTTTGGTTGTGTGGAACAGGAGCGAGGGAGAGCAGCAAGGTCACAGCTGGGTTTATACTTGAAAAGCTCAGCAGGGGCTAGCGCAAGAAGGGCCTTGAATGTCATTCTATATTTCAACTTTATTGAGTAGGTAATGGAAGTTCTTCCAACTCTGGACTATAAGATTCATAAAGTTTTTCATATACTAACACCTTAGGCTTCTATTATTGTTTCCTTGAAAGTAGTGTTTCTCAAAGTGTGGCCAAGTTCCACCTGCATCAGAATCCTCTAGGTAACTTATCAAAACTTGCAGATTTCCAAGCCCCATCCCAAACCTACTGAATCAGTATCCTCAGAGAAGGAAGGTGGGAAAGAGACCACTAAAGGATTGGAAAATCATTTTAATAAGATAGAATAAAAACTTGCAGAGCATGTCTCTTGCTATAAGGATGAGTATTATTTCATTAAACCTTTATTTAGGTGTTATAAAGTGTGTGTGTGTGTGTGTGTGTACCTGTGTGTGCACACACACACTGGGCCAACCTGTAAAATGTATTTCATGCATTGAGGTCAAAAAAGTTGAGGTCAAAAAAGCTGTAAAATGTGTTTCATGCATTGATGTCAAAAAAGTTAGACAATCATTATCTTAGAGGATGCCCTTTATATTATTTTTCATCAGACTTTACCTGTAATTAAAATATTGTAAGAAAAGGAATGCAGTATAATTTCCCCCTGAATAACCCTACCCATAGCATGCTGGGACACATCTATGTTTGTATATAAATCAATTAACTTGGGCACTTCTTGACTCAAAATGAAGTGATGAAAAAGCATCTCTATGAATCTGGTATGGGTGGAAACATGATGTTAATTGTCACCTATGCAAGAACTGTTTTCTTCTTTTTCTCAAGAGATTACAAAGCCTGTGTTCCGGCTCTCATCACATCTCAACAACCCTGTACTTCAGGAAATGAAGTATCACAAAATCCTGGCACAACTGACCCCAAAGGACTGAGTGGCTCCTTTTGCCGTGGAGGATTTTGTTGTACTAGGTATTGCTCCCACAAGTGGTCGTAGGTTGTTGCCTGGAATGCCTTTTGCTATTTGGATACTTTTTTCCTTTGTACTTGTACTTGCTTCAATCTGTGGCTTATTCTCCCAAAACACCAATAAACAAGGAAAAATATAAATTTATCCATTCAAGCATCAATGCCAAACACACACACACAAATTGTTGTCTTAAATAGACTTAATTTCAATCATTCACATAATGCCTTGAGTATGTTTTCCATTTCCACATACCTCTAGTACTTTTACCTTTTTTCTTTAAATCCAATCACATTTATAGATTAAAAAAAGTTTTCATAAGGAATACTTTATACTCCTTTTGCAAAAGGAAAACTAGCATCACTTGCCAAAAGGGAAGGTAACTAAAAATAAATGGGAGGGAAGGAAAACCAAGTTATCAGCGTCAAGTTAGATTCCGTCACCTGCCAGGCCTTTGAACCTGAATGCAGCCTGTTCTCCTTGTTTGAAAAACAGATGCGAATGAGGACAAGACTCTTGCTCTGTGATGCTATCAAAAGGCATGAGAGATTGGAAAAGGAAATAACTTTCTTGATAGTGATTCATTTTGTTTTAAGGCTGAGCAGGTAGTTCTTAGAATTGTCTCCTGTTTCATTAGTATTTCAAATTTTAGGAAAGGATGGTATAGATTTGGTTCTCAAACTGTAGTGTAAATCAGAATCACCTGAAGACCACAGATAGACCACAGATAGCTGGGCATCATTCCCAGTTTCCGATTCAGCAGGTGAGACCCAAGAATTTGTATTTCTAACAAGTTTCCAGGTGGTGCTGATGCTGTGGGTGCAGACCACGCTTTGGGAACCACTGCACAGGTAAATCCTACACATCTTTCACAACCTTGTTTATGAGGGTCCCTCCTTCTCTGCACTCTCTATCCATGTTAAACTGCTCCTAACCACTTCCTGTTCATCTTCCTCATTCCCAGTCTTTTCACCCAAACCATTTTATTATCCTCCCTTCACAAATCCCATGCTTTGAAATACTTTTTATCTATCAAACAAAACATACTTATCAAGCAATAATTCATTTTCTCATGTTTTATTAATCAAAGACAAGGGTAGGGCTTCCCTGGTGGCGCAGTGGTTGAGAGTCTGCCTGCTAATGCAGGGGACACGGGTTCGAGCCCTGGTCTGGGAGGATCCCACATGCCGCGGAGCAACTAGGCCCGTGAGCCACAACTACTGAGCCTGCGCGTCTGGAGCCTGTGCTCCGCAACAAGAGAGGCCGCGATAGTGAGAGGCCCGCGCAGTGCGATGAAGAGTGGCCCCCGCTTGCCACAACTAGAGAAAGCTCTCGCACAGAAACGAAGACCCAACACAGCAAAAAGTAATTAATCAATTAATTAATTCCTACCCCCAACATCTTCAAAGAAAACCACAGCTTAAAAAAAAAAAAAAAAAAAAAAAAAGACAAGGGTAACTACCAATCAGAGCTTCCAATCAGCATGGGGTAACTGGTATTTCTATTCTATAACTGACTTGTTATAATTCTAGCCCAGAACAAAGAAACCTGATGTTTTGGTTTAAATAGCCTGTGCATCTAATCTCTGGTATATATGAGCTTTTTTGGTTACTCTTTTTTGAAGTCCTGAAAATAACTCACAGGCACCCCCTCCCTGCTTCCCTCATTACCCCGTGGGGCTGGGAAGCTCAGGTTGGGACCACCTGGTATCTATCACTCATCTGGTAATTAATCACTGATTATCTTCTGTTATTTCTTCTATTGCTGTCCCTTAACAGCATGAAAGGACTGCATCTGGCCCTTCTTTGTAAACCGCATGGTACCTTGCTTAGGGCTTTAGAATGTTAGCATCTCCCCAAAAAAGGAAGAAACAAAAAAACCAAAAACGATTTATTTCATGTTTGACTATATATACTACAATTGTATCCAGGGGAGAACAACAAAATGAAAGAATATTTGCAGTAAAGTAGACCAGTATTGTAAATAGGTGACAAACTCAAAAGTTACCCTTTGGGGAAGGAAAGTGAGTCAACAAAACAATTAATTTCCAGAGGTGGTAAAGAGACTTGAAAATAAATACTTGCCTTCTTAAGTTCACCAGGATATGATTCCATTGGATTGCTCTGCCTGGGGCCTCCTGGAAGGCTGTTAGGAGGAAATGTTGGAAATGAGTCTGATTTAACCACAAGCAGACAAACTGAGGATTTGGAGTGATGCTAAGGTCTTAATGAATCAGACACAACTCTGCCTTCCTCAAGAGTATGTGACTCTTCCTTTTTCCAAAACGCCACTTAAAGCTCGTGTCCTCCTGGAAGCCATCCCTGGTGGTGATTACTACCACCCCACCCCCACCTGATTCTGATCACATTTTATTTTGAACTCTCTTAGCAATATGGACTCTGCATGTTGCTTTGAAATTGCTACTGAAGCTTTTTCAAGCGGGTATGTGGGTGTGGGTGTGGATGTGAGTGTGTGTATGTGTGTGTTTGGGAAGGCACCCTTCTTCCCTCCAAAAAATAGCTCCCCACCCACCTGTGACAAAGACCTAAAGCTTGCCTATGATAATTTCTTTGATGACCTTGTTTATGCCAGGCATCTTCTTTCAACATGCCAGTGACAGTAAGCTGTTATCCATCATTAATCTGTTGGTGCCCCTTCCTGCCCTTTGCTGATGACGCTCAAAGAGTACTGCTAGCACTGCTTTGGAGAGTTCCACCAAGGAAATTCCAAGGAAATCCTTTGACTACTGATGACTCCAGAAAGATGCAAAAAGCAAGGTTTTAGGTTGTTGTTTTACTTGTTCCAATGACTTATTAGATTTAGCTAATTACACAGCTTATCAAAATAAAAGATCTTCTGTGTGCCATGTGATGGTCTACCCCATCATTCATGCCTGATTGAATAACATGGTTAAAATCCAAGGAGCTCCTCCTCTAATGAAGTTCCTGCTCTGTCCGTTGCTACGGCAACTTAGGGCCATGGTCCAAGAAGACAGCAAATATATTAAATATTGCAGCAAATCCATTTTCTCCCTGCTTTAGTGACCTCAGAGCCAAGACTGTATTTGACAGTGTACAAGTATAGAAGAAGTATTGTGCCTGCGATTTTTTTTCTTTTTCAACATGGAAACCAATCACATTTATATTCACAAGCACAGTGTCATCCATGTAGCAAGCACTGAAAAAATACTTGAGGGAAATTAGTTATACATGATGCATTAACTACACACATATATTGTCTCTTTTTCCTGAGACCCCACCAAAATGACGGTAAAAGAATTAAAAAGGAGTATGTTCACATAGATGAAGAAAATGGGACATGATACCACAGTAAGCAAGTGATTTCCATTTTTTCAGCTTTTTTAAAAACTGGTAAAATATACACAACATAAAATTTACTATTTTAGTCATATTTAAGTGTATAGTTCAGTGGCATTTAGTACATTCACATTATTGTGCAACCATCATCACCATCCATCTCCAGAACTTTCTCATCATCCCAAACTGAAACCCTGGAGCCATTAAATAATAACTCCCTATCCCCCCTCCCTCAGCCCATGGTAAACCCTATTCTATTTTTTGTCTCTACATCTTTGACTACCCTAAGTAGTGGAATATAAGTGGAATCAGATAATATTTGTCCTGTTGTCACTGGCTTATTTCACTTAACATAATGTCTTTAAGGCTTAGCCATGTTATAGCATGTGCCAGAATTTCATTCCTTTTTTATCCCCTACAAAATCAGACTATATTTCATTTTCAGCTTTACTGAGGAATAACTGATACAATCTTATTCCTTTTTGAGGCTGAATAATATTCCACTGTATGGATATTACTACCCTTTGTTTATCCATTCATTGATCAATGGACATTCTGGCAGTTTCCACCTTTTGGCTATAGTGAATACTGCTGCCATGAACACTGGTGTGCAAATATTTATTCAAGTCCCTGCTTTCAAAACTTTTGTGTATATACCCAGAAGTGGAACTGCTGAATCAAATGGTAATTCTATGTTTAACTTTTTTGAGGAAACATTATTTTCCACAGCAGCTGCACCATTTCACATTCACACCAACAATGTGCAAGGGTTCCAATTTCTCCATATCCACCCCAACACTGTTAGTTTTTGTTTTGGGTTTTTTTTTTAATAATAAGCCAGCCTAATGGGTATGAAGTGGCATTTCATTGTGGTTTTGATTTGCATTTCCCTGATGGTTGGTGATGTGCAGCAGCTTTTTATGTGCTTATTGGCATTTATTCTGTTCCTTTTTAAAAGACGGAAAGCAGATGGAGGAATGGTAACATCATAGCAGAGCAAGGCAGGGGGAGTGGGGAAGGGGGTTACAGGTGAGAAGCAAACTCACTGCCCCACAAAACCTCTGAAAAATTTGGCCCATGATAAAAGGATGGAACACAGGGCTTCCCTGGTGGCGCAGTGGTTGAGAGTCCGCCTGCCGATGCAGGGGACACGGGTTCGTGACCCGGTCCAGGAAGATCCCACATGCCGCGGAGCGGCTGGGCCTGTGAGCCATGGCCGCTGAGCCTGCACATCCGGAGCCTGTGCTCCGCAACGGGAGAGGCCAGAGCACGGAGAGGCCCACATACCGCAAAAAAAAAAAAAAAAAGGATGGAACACAGTAAGGATCAGAGCTGAAAACATCCTCTGACCCAGAAGCCGAGCAGTTACTCTTTACCCAAGCAGGAGAATGGAAGCTTGATCCCTGGCGGATCTGAACTGGGGAGGCCCTAGATTCCAGTACAAGTGGCACAGTAGCCAGCAGGAGTGAGGTAAGGTCTGGAAATAGGGAGACTCAGCGAGAGTGCATCCTGAGCAGTGGGAACCCCAGTCCTCTTCCTCGACTCTGCTCCCCAAATGCAGGCAACGTGTGTTACCCCTAGACAGCAGATGAGAGGATTCTTCTCCTAAGAAACTGAACTGCCCCAGAGGAAGAAAACCATAGATAATAACATCTGGGGTTCCCCTAACAAAACAGCAAGACCCCCACCAAAAACCCAACAGTAAAGGCTTCCACTTGATAAGTTCTGTATGTACACATAGGGCTTACAGTTAGGTCTTTCTTTTGCCTTTTTTAATTGAAATATAGTTGATTTACAGTGTGTCAGTTTCAAGTGTACAGCAAGGTGATTCAGTTATATATACGGAAAAGAATTTTTATATATGTATATATTTATGTATATTTATGTTCTTTTTAAATTTTCCATTATAGGTTATTACAAGATACTAACTTTAGTTCCCTGTGCTATAAGTAGGTCCTTGTTGGTTATCTATTTTATATATAGTAGTGTTTATATTTTAATCCCAAACTCCGAATTTATCCCTCCCCCCTCCAATTAGGTCTTGTGCCTTACTCTAAAACATGAAGTGATAACTAAGGGTCACCAGACACTGGAGGAAAGCCCCCATCATGAAAGACAGAGAGCAAAACAAACCACCCCCCCAAAAAAAAATTGGATCAGCAAGAAACAGATCATGCCAGAAACAGAAGAAAGCTTCAAATAAAAATTAAAATTAATACTCCTAGAGAGTTCAGAGAAGATATTGCATCCATCAATTTTTTATTTTTCTTTTAATTTTATTTATTTATTTTTGGCTGTGTTGGGTCTTCATTGCAGTGCGCAGGCTACTCAATGCGATGGCTTCTCTTGTTGCAGAGCACGGCCTCTGGGCGCATAGGCTTCAGTAGTTGTGGCTCGCGGGCCCTAGAGAGCAGGCCCAGTAGTTTTGGCGGATGGGCTTAGTTACTCCGTGGCATGTGGGATCTTCCCAGACCAGGGCTCAAACCCGTGTCCCCTGCATTGGCAGGCGGATTCTTAACCACTGCGCCACCAGGGAAGTCCCATCAATTTTTTAAAAGCAGTATATTATCAAAAATAAAAAGAGCCCTTGGAAATCAAAAGTGATCATCAATGTTAAAAAGTTAATAGACAGGCTGGAAGTAATAAAAAGGCAAAATGATGGAAAATAATAAGGATAGTATAAGGATAAAATATTTAGGGAATCATTTGAATTCAACATCCAAATAAGAAAACAGAGGAGGAAAAGATTATCAAAGAAATAATTTAAGAAAAATTTCCTGGAACTGAAGGACCCAAGTCTCCAACTGAAAGCCTAATGAATGAAGAAGGATGAATGCCAAGTTTCAGCATACCAGGGATACAGAGAAGAACTAGAAGTGTCCAGAAAGATAAGTCACATACAAAGAAATAGGATTGAAAATGGCATTGGACTTCTCAAAAATGACTCTAGAAGCTAGAAGACAATGGAACAATGTCTTTAAGGGAAAATAATTTGCAACCCGAATTCTATATGGCCAAACGGCAAATCCAGAGTGAGGGTAGAAAAAAAGACATTTTCAAATAAGCAAGAACTCAAAAAAATATATCTCCCATGTATCATTTCTTAGAAAGCAACAGAAGGAGAAGTGTCACCAAAACCAGGAAGTAAAGAAAGACCTGGGACCCAGGAAACAGGGGTTCCAACATAAAAGAAAAGAGAACTCCCAGAATAATAGTTATTATTTAATTTATCATTACTTTAGGTGAAAGGCATAAAGTAAAACCTGTCTGTACTGGAGGAGGAGGGCTTCAAGGAGGAAAGTTCCAGATAGAAGGGGTATACACACTTGAGCATGAAAAACTATTGATAGGACATGAAAGTTCTAATTAGAAAGAAAAGGACAGGTACATAGAAAATAATGCAAGTAAAACAAACAAACAGGGACTTCCCTGGTGGCACAGTGGTTAAGAATCCACCTGCCAATGCAGGAGACACGGGTTCGAGCCCTGGTCCAGGAAGATCCCACATGCCGCGGAGCAACTAAGCCTGTGAGCCACAACTACTAGTCCTGAGCTCTAGAGCCCGTGAGCCACAACTACTGAGCCTGTGTGCCACAACTACTGAAGCCCGCGCTCCTAGAGCCCTTGCTCTGCAACAAGAGAAGCCACTGCAATGAGGAGCCTGCGCACCTCAACGAAGAGTAGCCCCCGCTCGCCACAACTAGAGAAAGCCTGTGCCCAGCAGTGAAAACGCAACGCAGCCTAAATAAATTAATTAATTAAATAAATAAATTTATTTTTTTAAAAAAAGCAATCAAATATTATCAACTCCAGTAAAAACAAAAAAGTATACAAGGAAGGAAATGTAATCCCAGTATACTTTTTGGCTTTGCAATGGACAAAAATTACATAAATATAATATGATATCAAAAATATTGATTATAGGGTTTTGCAGGAAAAGATAGAAGGCAAATAACTGACAGACATTTTAATCTCAGATAACACCAAGTCAGTAAGTGATTTCTATAATTGATAAATCAAGAAACAGTATCAGTATTTTATTTTGATATGTAGCAATAAACATCTTGATGGTTGAAATTGAAAACTTTTGGGTAAATGATGGCCTAATGGGTCTTCTCTGACTTAGATTCTTTTTTGTGGAAATAGTGTAGACTCATTCTTTTTTTTGACTGAAGTACAGTTGATGTACAATATCATATAAGATACAGGTGTACAATACAGTGATTCACAATTGTCAAAAGTTATACTCCATTTATAGTTACTATAAAATACTGACTATACTCTCTGTTTCATACAGTGCATCCTTGTAGCTTATTTTATACATACTAGTTTGCATCTCTTAATACCCTATCCCTGTATTGCCCCTCCCCCCTTTCCTCTCCCCACTGATAACCACTAGTTTGTTCTCTAAATCTCTGAGTCTGTTTCTTTCTTGTTATATTCACTAGTTTGCGGTATTTTTTAGATTCCACATACAAGTGATATCATACAGTATTTGTCTTTCTCTGTATGACTTATTTCACTTAGCATAATGCCCTCCAAGTTCATCCATGTTGTTGCAAATGTCAAATTTTCATTCTTTTTTATGGCTGAGTAATATTCCATTGTGTGTGCATGCACACACGCGTGTGTGTGTCTGCGTGTATCACATCTGCTTCATCCATTCATCTGTTGATGGACACTTAGGTTGCTTCCATATCTTGGCTATTGTAAATAATGCTGCTATGAACACTGGGGTGCATGTATATTTTTGAATTAGTGGTTTTGTTTTTTCAGATATATACCCAGAAGGGGAATTGCTGGGTCATATGGTAGTTCTATTTTTAGTTTTTTGAGAAACCTCCATACTGTTTTCCAAAATGGCTGCACCAATTTACATTCCCAACAGCAGTGTACAAGGGTTTCCTTTTCTCCACATCCTCACCAACATTTGTTATTGGTGTTCTTTTTGATGATAGCTATTCTGACAACTATGAGGTGATATCTCATTGTGGTTTTGATTTGCATTTCCTTGATGATTAGTGATGTTAAGCATCTTTTCATGCGCCTGTTGGCCATCTCCATTTCCTCTTTATTAAAATGTCTATTCAGATCTTCTGCCCATGAAAGATATTGAAGACAACACAGACAGAAGGAAAGATATATCTTGTTCTTGGATTGGAAGAATTAATATTGTCAAAATGACCATACTACCCAAGGCAAACTACAGATTCAATGCAATACCTATCAAAACACCAATGGCATTTTTCACAGAACTAGAACAAATAGTTTTTAAATTTGTACGGAAACACAAAACACCCCGAATAGACAAAACAATCTTGAAAAAGAAGAATAGAGTTGGAAGAATCACGCTCCCTGACTTCACAACATACTACAAAGCTACAGTAATCAAAAGAGCATGATACTGGCACAAAAACAGACACGTACTCAGTGGACACAATAGACAGCCTAGAAATAAACCCATGTACTTACAGTCAATTAATCCATGACAAAGTAACAAAGTATATACAATGGAGAAAAGACAGTCTCTTCAATGAGTTGTGCTGGGAAAACTGGACAGCTACATGCAAAAGAATGAAATTAGAACATTCTCTAACACCATAAACAAAAATAAACTCAAAATGGGTTAAAGACCAAATGTAAGGCCAGAAACCATAAAACTCCTAGAAGCAAACAGTAAAACATAGGCAGAACACTCTTTGACATAAATCATAGCAATAATTTTTTGGATCTGTCTCCTAAAGCAAAGGAAATAAAAACAAAAATAAACAAATGGGACCTAGTTAAACTTAAAAGCTTTTGCACAGCAAAGGAGACCGCTAACAAAGTGAAAAGACAACCTACTGAATGAGAGAAAATATTTGCAAATGATATGACCAATAAGAGATTAATATCCAAAATATATAAACAGCTCATACAACTCGACATCAAAAAAACATTCTTTACCAGGTTCCCAGAGTCAGTATGGAAGAATAATAGTTAAGAGTACACATTCTGGATTCAGATGGCCTGAGTGCTCAGCTTGACTCTGCCACTTCTTATCAGCTGGGTGAATTGGGGCAGGTAAATGCACCACTTTGCCTCAGTTTCCCCATATGTAAAATAGGAAACATAACAATACCCACCTGACAGCATTATTGTGAGAATTAAATAATGCACGTAAAGCACTTAGCATTCTTCCGGGCACACTGTACACATTCATAAAGTGTTAGTGATCATTACTATCATCCCCTAGTATGATTCTATCAGGATATGCCACCCCCGCCACCTTTCAGTGCCCTTCTGAAAAGGTCACTATGATAGAGTGACAGGTGAAGGACACAGAACAGGTAAGTGGAATTCAACTCCTACTCCTCAGTTAGAAATAGCTAAGTCCTAAATGCAAAGCTCTACAGGCTTGGTGTCTTCCTCCACCTTGTTCTTTCCTGCTTGGGACAAGAACTGAAGACAATTTGGAGTAATACTATAAGGAGCAGTTAACAACAGGAGCCTGAAGTCAGACAGACCAGGTCAAATACTTGCTTCCCACCTATTAATCACATGAGCAGAGGCTAATTACCTGGCTCTATGGGCTGAATTGTGTCCCCTCAAAAATTGTTTGTTGCAGTCCTAACCCTCAGTACCTCAGAATGTGACTGTATTTGGAGACAGGCGATGAAGTGTGATGAAGGTAAAATGAGGTGATGAAGGTAAAATGAGGTCATGTGGGAGGCCCTAATCCTATAGGACTGGTGTCCTTCTAAAGAGAGGAGATCAGGACACAGACACACACAGAAGAAAGACCATGTGAGGACACAGGGAGAAGACAGCCATCTACAAGCCAAGGAGGGAGGCCTCGGAAGAAACCAACACTGCCAACACCTTATCTCGAGCGTCCAGCCTCCGGAACTGTGAGGAAATAAATTTCCGTTGTTTAAGCCACTCAGTCTGTGGTAGCTTTTTATGGCAGCCCAAGGTGACTGACACACCTGATCTCAGTTTTCTAGAAGGTAAAATAGGAATATACCTCATGAGCTAATTGTGAGGATTAATATGTGTAGAAAAGTACTTAAGACAGTGCTTGGCATACAATATGTGCTTAATAAATTGTAGGCTAGTATGATTATTGTGTTATTATTATTATTATTAAAACACAATTGGGACTTCCCTTGTGGCACAGTGGGTAAGACTCCGTGATCCCAAAGAAGGGGGCCCAGGTTCCATCCCTGGTCAGGGAATTAGATCCCACATGCCTGCCACAACTAAGAGTTCATATGCCACAACTAAGGAGCTGGCAAGCTGCAACTAAGGAGTCCGCCTGCCACAACTAAGGAGCCCACGTGCCACAACTAAGGAGTCAGCAAGCCGCAACCAAGGAGCCCTGGAGCCACAACTAAGGAGCCTGCCTGCTGCAACAAAGACCCAGTGCAACCAAATTAATTAATTAATAATTTTAAAAACACAATTACTCTGGTCTTTCCACAGTAACAGAAGAAAAGACAGACGCTGAATGACCAATTCAGCCAGAATTGTTGAAGCTGTTACAGTGACTTCATAATTCACCTTCATGTCTTTAGTCTTGCCCCCTTCAATCCACCTCCACAATGCTGCCAGAACATTCTTTCTAGAATAAAAATCTGGCTCTGATATCCAGTAGCCAAAAATGGCCTCAAACAATTCCTCCCTTCCCTCCCTATATGTGTGTGCCCCTCCTCCTACCAGATGTGGGCCCCGTGTCCCCTCCCTGTGAATCTGGGCTGTGCCTGTGACCACTTTGACTAGAATAATACTACAGAGGGGCTTCCCTGGTGACGCAGTGGGTGGGAGTTCGCCTGACGATACAGGGGACATGGGCTCGTGCCCCGGTCTGGGAAGATCCCACATGCCTTGGAGCGGCTGGGCCCGTAAGCCATGGCCACTGAGCCTGCGCGTCCGGACCCTGTGCTCCGCAATGGGAGAGGCCACAACAGTGAGAGGCCCGCGTACCGCAAAAAAAAAAAAAAAAAAAAAAAAAAAAAAAGAAAAACAATCATGAAAGGCCTGGCAGCTACTGAGCCACCAAGAAGAACAGGCTACTCTGCAAGAGAAAGTGGTCATGGGCAAAGGCCGAGAAAGAAGAAGAGAGAGGAGAGAGGCTACATGGAGGAACATCGAGGTGGCAGACATCCAGCCCCTCCTCACTGCTACTGCATGAGAGAGTTCAAGCCAGACCAGCAGAGGAACCACCCAGCTGAGCCCCAGCCAACCCACGAAATCATGAAATATAATAAAGTGCATTGGTTAAGCCAGTCACTTTGGGGTGGTTTTTTATGCAGCAAAAGGTAACTGAGACACTGATCATGACACTGCTCTACTTCAAAACCCTTGGATCTCATAACCAAATTTCCATCACCTCCCCAAGCTGTGTGGCTGGGGCAAGTTACCTAATCTCTCTGTGCATCATTTTTACCATCTATAAAGTAGAAGTAATAACAATAATACCTTCCTCAAAGGATTGCCCTGAAGATGAAGAAGCAATATACATAAGACACTTGGAACAGTATGGCATACAATAAGTGCTCAATATGAGTTAACCATCATCATTAGATGCCATATATTATGACATATAATAATGGTTAATATGAGTTAACCATCATCATTATCCTCTTCCTCATTCTTATTTTTTTTATTTTTTATTTTTTTGGCTGCATTTGGGTCTTCATTACTGCGCACGGCTTTTTTCTCTAGTTGTGGTGAGCGGGAGCTCCTCTTCATTGTGGTGCGTGGGCTTCTCACGGCAGTGGCTTCTCTTGTTGCAGAACACGGGTTCTAGGTGTGCCAGGCTTCAGTAGTTGCGGGGCATAGGCTCAGTAGTTGTGGTACACAGGTTCTAGGGCACACGGGCTTCAGTAGCTGTGGCTCACGGGCTCTAGAGCGCGGGCTCTAGAGCGCAGGCTCAGTAGTTGTGGCGCACGGGCTTAGCTGCTCCGCGGGATGTAGGATCTTCCTGGGCCAGGGATCGAACCCATGCCCACTGCATTGGCAGGAAGATTCTTAACCACTGTGCCACCACGGAAGTCCCACCCTCGTTATTCTTGCCTCACCCTCCTCCAGGCTGCTCCCTAACCACTCCCCATGTGCACTCTAGGACACGGTCACACTAGAATACTTTTTTCAGCCAACACGTCACACTTCACAACTCTTGACCTTTGTATATTCCATTCCTTCTGCCTGGAATGTTGTTCACCTGCCTTGCCTGCCTGGAAAATTGCCATGTCCTCCTATGAAGCCTTCTTGGATCTCCAGTCAGTGAAGCACCTGCCCTGTGCCCCTCAGAGAACCTAGTGCTTCTCTCTGTGGAAGGGCTTCCCGTACTCTGCCACCTGTGTGGCCCTGTCCATCTCCCCAGCTGGACTCTGAATGAGTCCTTCCTTTAAGGACAGAGCCCATGTTTGATTCATTTGCCAGCAGAGCATGGCCATAGTAAGCTTTTAATACATGTTTCCAGAAGAGAAGGAGCTGGTTTTTAGAACACTGGTTCTCAACAAGAGTGGGGAGCAGGAAGGGGGACATTTGGCAATGCCTGGAGACATTTTTGGTTGTCACACAACCGGGAGAGTGCTACTGGCATCTAGTGGGTAGAGGCCCAAGATGCTGCGAAACACGGGACAGCCCCCGAGACAAGGAATTATCCAGCCCCAAACGCCACTAGTGCTGAGGTTGAGAAAGCCTGTTTTACAGGATCATCACCTATGAGAGAGAGACAGCGAGCACTGAATGCACACATACTCAGTGGCCTAGATGCGCATTCCCACCCTGTCCCAGCTCAGCCCTCTCTCAGCACCTCTGGGAGCTGGGGGTACCAGGAAAGGTACCAAGGATAAATAAGGGCTTAAATCTGGGTACCTTCCTTCCTGCTCAACGAGATCCTGACCAAGAACCTTCTCTTGTCAGGATCCTTTTCTCCGCATCCTATGGTCCCTTCCAGCCCTGACTGACGTTCTGTGATTCTGTAATTATAGGTTGGTGCCTGCTGCTTCTTTCTTGGCTAAAAGATGTCAACACTGCAGGCTCTCTCACATGCCAAGAGAGGAAAAATCCCAGATAGGCTGGCCTGAGTCACTGAGAGCTCGTGTTACATCTGGATCACCCAGAACTCAGTGAATCCATGTGCCTGAGATGCAGGCAACCCACCCTGCCCAGGTAAGGGGCCTGCAGGCTGCAGAAGAAACAGGAGGCTGGGAAGGTGGCCCTTGAAGACTGTGTGGCTAACTCAGCTCTAATCTGAAGAGGGCTCTTTGCTTGTCGGTCAAAGTATGCTGTGTCTTTACCAGGAAGCAGGGAGACATCTGTGAAATCTGCTCCTTTGTCCCGAAGGATAAGAGTGGTAGGAGGGAGATGTAAGAGGGAAGAGATATGGGAACATATGTATATATATAACTGATTCATTTTGTTGTAAACCAGAAACTAACACACCATTGTAAAGCAATTATACTCCAATAAAGATGTTAAAAAAAAAAAAAAAAAAAAAAAAAGAGTGGTAGGAAACCTCACCCTGCAGGATTGCTTCTGAGAGAGATAGGTCCTGCAGAGAGGCGTGAGCAGAGCGGATGCCGGGGATCCTCCGGGGGCTTGATTTTATTGTTTTTAATTGGCTTCAAGAGGAGGTCAGACGGTGTAGTGGTAAAAAGCCTCAGCTTTGACATCACACAGGCCTGAGTGTGAGTCCAGGTCTGTCACTTTCTGTGTGAGTCTGGTAAATGCCTTAGTCTTGACTAAGCCTCATCTCTGAGTTGAGAACAATAATAGTATCCACGGGTTGTTCTGTGGGTTAACTGATATAGCAATCACAGGTTTAGCATACTGCGTAGCCTAACTGCGAGTAGATGGCACTTGTTATCATGAAAGGACACTACAGACGAGTGAATAGCTGAGGAGTGTGATGTATCACTGAAATTCTCACATCAACGCATATCCAGGTAGGATGCTGGTGAGATATAATACTGAGAACGAACACTTTTATAGCTCTTACCATGTGCTTACAACTGTTCCAAGTGCTTTGCACATATTAACTCGATCCTCACAAAGACCCTGTGGGATGGGTATTTTATAGCTCCTGTTTTATAGATGGGACAATGAGATGCAGGACTGGTAAGGGGAGGACAAGGGTTTGGACAAAGGCAGTTTAGTTCCTGGATCCCTGCCCTTAGCAGTGCACACACTACCCTGAATGATGCCAGAGAATGGTAAGAAATGGGGAGGGCTCCCCAACCTGCCACAACACCTGCCCTGCTCCCAAACACCTTCTCTACCCCCAGACAGCTGAGCCCTGCAAACGCCCAGCAGGGAAGCACCTAGCTCTGCAAGGGACAGTCCAGAAGTGGCTGCAGGGACGTGGGCAAGGGATGACACAAGGAGGCAAGAAGCAAATGAGATTTGGAAATGGGAAACTGGGACTCCATCCCAGCATCACCTGGTGACCATGGGTGAATCTGGGCCCAGATACATAATTCTCAGAGCTTTGTTTCTGTCCCTCTAAGAGAAGGGCTTAGACATGATCAAAATCCCTGCTAGCTCTAGAATGCTAGGTTCTTCTAGTTAGAAAAGGCTGCTGCTGGATCCTTGGCCAGATCCTATCCCGGGTGAAGAGCGTCCCCTGGCGGGCAGTTCCAAGAATGTCCCAGAACATTGGGTCGGGACTCAGAAAACCTGGTTCCTAGGGGCTGTTCTGCCCACATTCAGCTGTGTGGTCCCTGGCGAGGTGCTTCACCTCTCTGAATCTCAGAATTCTGATCAGTAAAATAACACATAAAAAACTAGCAACGGTGATAATATTTATAATAGCTAAGACTTTTTTCCCCCACATTTTTTCACCACTTTATTTTGAAATAGTAATGGGTTATAAACCAAGGTGAATGATAAATTTTAGAAGTGATGTATTTGTTCTGGGCACTCTAATAAGTTATAACGTCGCCTCTATTTTTCCTACATATATTTTTGTCCTCCATGGGTTTTTTTGTTTGCTTGTTGTTTTGTTTTTTTTTTTGCGGTACGCGGGCCTCTCACTGTTGTGGCCTCTCCCGTTGCGGAGCACAGGCTCTGGACGTGCAGGCTCAGCGGCCATGGCTCACGGGCCCAGCCACTCCGCGGCATGTGGGATCCTCCCGGACCGGGGCACGAACCCATGTCCCCTGCATCAGCAGGCGGACTCTGAATCACTGCGCCACCAGGGAAGCCCTGTTTGCTTGTTTTGATTTCAGTTTGGGGGAATTTATTTAATTGTGATAAGAACAATTTCTTACCACAAGAAGAATTTAATTGTGGTGAGATCTATTCTCTAAACAGGTTTCCAACTGTACAACACAGTGTTGTTAACTATAGGGGCTATGTTGTCTAGAACTTATTCATCTTGCATAACTGAAATTTTATACCCACTGATTTAGCCAAGACTTTTTGAGCATTTATGACATGATAGGCTCTGTTCTAATATTATATATATTTACTTAATCCTCCACATAACCACATAAGAAAGTTCAGAAGGACTGTACAGCTTGCTACATTAATCCACAAGAGACTACACCAATTAGAAAAGTCTACAATAATGACATTTGTAAGGTGATTTACATTTGATAAACATGACCCCATTGACTCCACACAACCACCCCTGAGATCAACGTTGTCATACTCGTTTACAGCAGGGAGACAGAAGACCACTCAGTCAACAAATATTTGCCTACGTGTGCGGAGCCCTGCGCCAGGCCCTGGGGGAGAACAGGAGCAGGGCGCTCATGGGCCACGTCCTCTCAGCATCCTCTGTCTGGCAGGAAAGGGAGACGTTCATCCTGTACTCGTGGGATGAGTTTGCTCTGTGGAAAAATCTAGGAGCCATAGGAGCTTCACTTGGTCTGGGAGGGGAGCAATGGCAAGAACCATTCCACCCAGGGTCACATGCCCCCAAGTTTTGTGTGTTGCCTCATCATGGGACCCGGCTCACTGTTTACAGACCTGTTTGTCCACCCCTGGCTTCCGAGTTAGTATCTGAGCCCCTTAGGAACAGTGCCTGTGTCCTAATCACCTTCATAAACCCACCACCCAGCAGAGGGGCTGGCATATGGCGGCTGCTCAATAAATATTTGCCCAGCGAAAGCCCAACTCCTCTTCCATGCCCACATGCCCTCCCTCCTTTCGTTCCCTGGGCCTTCCTCTCCTTCACAATAATCCACAGAGATTAGGACAGTGGCTCCCTAGCCCAAGCCCTGACCATAATTCTCCAACCCAGAGGAGTTACACAATGTTAATTATTCCAAGAATAATAGAATAAAAGTGTTGCAGGAGGCGGGCAGGGGGAGGGGCCAACAGTTTTCAGACACTTACTCTGTGCAGAGCTTTCTATCTTTATTACCGTAAATCTCATAGCAAGCCTGGGAGGTAGGTAGTAAGTGGCAGGGCTGGGATTTGCATGCGGGCAGCCTGGCTCCACACTCCTGTACTCATGTTCACCACATTCTGCTGCCCCATCACTCTTTCCTCCAAGCTTCAATGAGTGGCCTGTGCTATTCTCAGCCAAGGACAGATCTCAAAGACGGTCATCCAGACTTCTTCCCTTCCACACTCCAACCTTCCTAGAATCAGAAGATTCTTCTGGAAGCTCCAGCCTCACTTTCTGAAGGCTACAAAGCATCTTCCCAGGATTTCCCACTTCCAGTTTCTAGCCCCTTGTTCCTGAATACACCCTGAAAGACACATGGATATAGGTACAGTCCACTGGGTTGAACCAACCAAAGAAATTGACACCTGAAAGATATCATTCTCTACCTGTTCACCTGGGTAATAAAATCAGTGAGGATAATAACAATAGAAACAACAATGTGTATCCTTGACTGAGCTCTTACTTGGTGCTGGCCTTCAGCTATGCCCTTGTCAAATTTCATCTCATTTAATCCTCACAAAAACCTTCAGAGGTATGCACTACTTGATTTCCATCAGGTAAGCTTCTTGAGAACAGAGCTATATTGGTTTGGGCCTTCCAGGAAGCTGACAGCAAGACAGAATTAGACATGCAAGAGACTTATTGGGAGACACATCTCTGAAGGATAAAGGGGAAGGAGAAGGGGGAGGCAGGAAAGCCTCTGACCCTGATCAGGTCTGACACCCACGGAGAGAGAGGGGGACAGAAGGATTGGGCAAGAAGAGCCCAGGCTGCAGTGGCCTACACCCTCATTGCAGCCTCAGCATGAACAGGGTGGTGCAGTGGAGGGAGGCTAAAGTTAGCTTCTTCGCAGCTCTTAAGAGTTTCTCTCCTAAAGTTGCTCTGAACAGCGTGATCCCATGGCTGTCACAGAAAACTGTGTTCCCTGCTGACTCCCCAGCACCTAGAATAGTGCCTAGCCCAATGCATTCAATAAATACTTATTGAATCTACCTGTTACTTGAATGAATCCCCTTTTATGTATAAGGAGACTTAAGTGCAGAAAAGTTGAGTGACTTGCCCGCGGTCACACAGCTGGTAGGTTGTCCGGCCCAGATTTCAGTCCTGGTTTTCCCACTCCAAAGCCCACACACTTAAGGCTGTGTTTCTCTGTAACTTGGCTTCTCCACCTCCCTCCTCTTTCCCTGCACTGAGCATCAAAACATTGCTTGGGTGTAATATCAGGATTCTTTTTCTTGCCTTTATTCACTCAGTCAATCACTCATTCATTCATTCAGCAACTATTTCTCAGGTACTGCACAGGATACCTGGGTGACACAGACAAATGGGAAAGGTCCCTCCCTTGAGAAGCTCACAGCCCAGGGTAGGGCGGCAGTCACATAACAAAGGATTAGTGTGCGATGTGACAGGGTTACAGTAGCAGGGCACTGCCCAGAGTTGAGTCTCAGGATGTGGTGGGTCAAGAAGTGGAGCAGAAGCCCACCTAGGCCCAGCTAGCTTCTATCGCTGCCTGCCTCACACGCCACCCACACTGCCAGCCAGGGCACAGAACTTCTGGAGGGAGTTTCACCTCCGAACACCCAGGTCAGCCAGGGGTCTTTGGGGCTGGAAATGCTGATAGTATGAAATCACTTTAAGGAGGGAATGGTAGCAAGCCTGGTAACCATGTTTACACAGAACTGAACTCAAAAATACAGAGGGAAATGGCCAGCCTAGGAACCCACCACACATCTATTGAGGTGATGTTTTAGTCAATCAAATGTAGGCTACATTTAATGAAAAGATAGAATAAGGCCTTTAAAAGTCTATCATACATTACTTGAAAACCACTTAGAAACTCCTGTTAGAGGTCCTAAACAAAACAGATGTCAATGATCAAAACTGACAAGACAAAAAAAAAAAAAAAAAAAACCTACATATAAAATGATGTGTGATATCTTCAGCAAAGTAGAAAAATATGCCCCAGAGAAAACAGGAAAACCCCAGGGGTGGAGCTGAAATCAGAGAATCAAAAAATTATGTAATCGGTTACAAAAATTGCAAACAACCTAAATATCCATCATTGTGGGACTCAACAAATGTGAAGCTCACAAACTGGGATTTAAAAAAATCAGGTTACAGCCCAACTCCGTTTATTGCATCATGTACGTATATTCACTGAGGGATGTCTGAAGGCTGTTCATGAAAATGTTACCAGTGGTGCCCTCAGGATGGTGGAATTTCGCGAGATTTTTACACTCTTCTTTCCAGTCGTCTGTGTGTTCAGATATTTTTAAACAAGCATAGATCATTTTAAAAACAAGAAAATGTATAAAGTTATTTTTACTTTGAAAACCAAAATAATCAGAAAAGCACTGAAATGATTCCAAACGCTGTGGACAACGAGGAGATAAAAGGAAGATGACAGTCCAGGGAAGACCACCTAAAAGACCTTTTTATGAACATATTAAAAAGGAAGCAGTTATCACAGAGAGCCAATTGTTAAATGAGACTCAATAAATAGACTTCAGGGTCCTCTCCAGAATGTCTTTAATGCCTGTGATACCACATGCCTGGCACATGACAGGTGGTCAGCAAATATTCGTTGTATGAATCAATGAACAATCATTTTGGTAGCTATCTGCTCCTTGTAATTTTATCTCTATTCCTTTCAAATTTGGGTGAATTCAAATGGATTCACCAGATCTTATTTCCTTTTATTTACAGTGTCAGTGGTAACTCCAAAATTTATACATAGGTGCAGCTGAAAAGGAAGCAGTCTAGTTGGAGATTCATCCTGGAGGCTTGTCTTGAAACTGTGTACACGGTACCTTAAATATGACTAAGAAGATGCCAACTGTTCACATCTAAGAAAATGGAGGCTGACAGAAATGATGGAGAACTACAGTCCTCTCAGGTGACCCCTTGGCTCTACCAAAGGACAAAGCCAGTCAACTAGATCACAGGAACGTGGTCAACATTCTTGACCTGGCCTCTCTCCTCCACTCCAGCCAAACCCCACAGCCCATCAATCATGTACACCCTTGCCTCATTGTCACAATGGGTTTAGAAGCCAGGATCTCTGAGCATTTTTATGGTGGCCCCCAATGACTCCTGCATCCTGGTATTCACATTCTTGGATAGAGTCACTCCCATGCTGACTCTGGGCTTGGCCACACGGCTTGCTTTGTTTTTGGCCAATGGAACACTGGAAAATGTGATGCAAGCAGAGGCTAGATAAGCACTCGCACATTGGGGCTGGTCCCCTTGGAATGCTCCCTTTTGGGACCCAGCTGTCACATAAGAAGGTTGGGCAAAACAAGTGAATGGTGAGAAACCACACTGGGAGAGAGGCCCAGCCCAGCCATCCTAGTGTCCTGCTTTATCAGCCACATGAGGGACCGCAGGGTGAGACCAGCAGCATAATTGCCCGGTCAAACCACAGAATCGTGAGAAATAATAAATTGTGTTATGCCATTAAGTTTTGGAGTGGTTCCTTATGCAGCAGTAAATAATTACAATAGCCTCTGATCCCTATTTCCCTGTTAACCCCGTGATGATTTCAACTGCTACTCCTCTCCCTGGAGCTTACTCTACTCCACTCACACTGGCTGCCTTGCTGTACCTCAAACACACCAAGTCCCCAGCTCAGGGCCTTTGCACTTGCTGTTCCATTCACCTGGAGAGTATTTCCCCCAGAGACCCACATGGCTTGTTCATTCATGTCCTTCAAATCTACTCAAATGCCACCTTCTCAATGAAGTCGCCCCTCACCAGTCTACTAAAAACTATCACCTTTCCCTGTCAGTCCTTATTCTCTTTCCCTATTCTTTCCCCTTTGCACAAATCCACTTTTAAAAGACTTATAATTTACTTATTTTATTGCCTATCTCCACCCATTAGAATATACTGTAACTCCTTGAAGGCAGGTATTTTTGCCTTGTTCACTGCTGTACCTTCAATGCCTAGAACAACATGGCAGGCACTCAGTAATAGTTGTTGAATAAATGAATGAAAATATAATATGAAAAATGAGATGCTCTGTACATAAAAGAGCTTACGGGAATACTGAGGAGAGATGTCTAACCCGGTTGCGGAAGTTAGGCAGAGCACAAGAGGGTGGGAAGATATTCAGGGCAGAAACCCAAAGTAAAGACACTCTTTGCTCTGGTGGGCACACAGAGCAGGAGGGAAAAAAGAGCCCATGCAATGAAAGAGATGTAACACAGCATGAAGTTTCTGTTCTATAGTCCCTCACAATATGTGTCCAGGCTGCCCCTCCCCTCCCCACAGCTGAAGGGATGTGATCCCCTACCACCAAGTCTGGTCCTGTTCCTAGTTCCCAGAACAGACCTGACCTGAGATGGCAAGGACTTAAGTCGATCCAGCACCCCTCTGCAGAAACCAGCATCGAGTCACCCCCTGCCCTGTCCAGGCAAGAGCCAGGCGGTTGGGGAGCAGGGTGGCACTGGGGCCCAGTTCTGACAACCAAACTCCAGCCTCATTCCCAGCACCTGGAGCCTTGTCTTAGCAAATGCCCAGTACCTTTGGACTCCAGACCTGCCTTGGCAAGACCACGTTTAAAAATAGAAAACTGGCTTAAGCACTAAGGAGATCTGTTGACTAGAACAACTAAACATTCTAGTGGTAGGTCTGGCTTCAGGCACACGGCTCATGATGTCATCGGGATTGGGTTTCTCTCCATTTCTTAGCTCGATCTTCAGTAGGGTTGCTTCATTCATCCTCAGGCTCTTTAAAGGCCCCCAGCCTCTGCCATAGCTTCAGGCTCTCACTTTAGGGTGTCAAACTGGCTGCTGTGTCTCCAGCTCCACCTTCTCCCAAACTTTAGCATCAAAGGGAGGACAGCACCTGCCTCTCTACCACCAATCCCAGAAAAGTCTCAGGTGCATTTCATTGCCTATGGCTAGGTCATATGGCCCATCCCTAAACCAATCACTGTGCCTTTTCCCCTCCCCATGCTGGGTGGGAGAAAGGGATTGCTAATTCGATTGGCCAGGTGGGGGATCCAGTGTTCTCTACTCTGTGAGAGTGGAGCCTCGCAGAGATCCAGTAGCCTAGAGGAGAAAACACAAATCTGGGCTGTAACTGGAAAGAAGGGGAATGCTGCTGGAGGGGCAGACAATAACCTCTTACTCCAAGTTTAGTTCCAGAGCCTGGCCTCCAGCAACGCAGCCAAAGAAATAAGTCCTTGATTAAAGAATGTTTTATACCTTTTGCTACATTCTACAAAATTCAAAATTAATGGTGAAATCACATCTTTTATGGTGAAATGAAAATCAAAGATGTTCAAATATACATAAACCATTGAAACATATGGGGACTTAAATGATGATAATGATTTTTCAATATAATTTGCTTCCAGGATTTAAAAAAAACAATGTGATGCTATTAACACTCTTCTTTGAAAAAGTAAGATAAAATTCCGGAAGGAAGAACAGAGATGACCTAAATAATATCTATTATCAAAAACCCATTTCAACAGATTCCAAAGGTTGTCTGGACTCCTCTCTGGTAATGCAATTTTGTTCTGTCAAATATTTTATGAAAGTGGGTCACTGGCTAGAGCCAAAAACAGGTTTGTTTTTTTCTTTTTTAATGCAGCAATTTGTCCTATATGATTATTTTAAGCTGGATTTTTTAATTGAGTCAATATTTTTTGTCCATCTGAAGGAATGCATCAAATGTATTTGTTTAGAAATCAGCTATCCTAGCGATTTCTAAAATTGTTAAAGAAACATTTGATTTAATAAATGTTCTGCCCCTTAACAACTTCCTGCTAAGCATCTTAAGGCAGGAGAAGTTGGAGGAAGGTTTGGGTTTTTTTTTTTTAAGCCTGAGAAACTGGGACTTCCCTACATTTCAAAGCACAAAGGCCTATTATTCAAGGAAAGGGGCCAGGGAGGCAGAGCGATTCAATTTTGTAGGCCACTGTGTACTTCTTCCTTTCTCCTGCCAAATCAAGGCTCACCCCGGTCCCAAGTGGACTACATGCACGGCAGTGCTCTGTGAAAAAGTGAAAGCAGTCGAAGAAAAAGAAAAAGCAGCCAGCCAGGAGAGCCTGGGGAGCACTCATTATACTTGAATAGAGCCAGTGAAAGGGGCTTTTGGCTGAGCTGCCTGGGTGGGGCCACTACATTCAGGCTCCCTTTGTAAATTCCATCTGTGTGCTATCATTTCCTGACCCAGAAACAGGGAAATGTTTAGGTCATAAATTTCCCCAGGAACTTTGCCTGGCCACAGAAATCATTCCCTCTGAAGTTCACCGGCTCCTTGCATATTTGGTAAAGGTTTAAGACCATGCTGGTCTGGGATTTCCTCTCCCGATTTACTGAAGGCTCTTCTCCCCATCTCCCTATTTTCCTTCCAGAAACTGGGTCCTCCATGAAGGGAAATGAAACTGGGATGTTTATGAGGAAAACTCTGGGGGAAATCAGAAGCTCTCCTGTCCTCATATGAGAAGCATAAAATGTCTGGCTGGCCCAAAGCTGAAGCTAGTCAAGTGTCAAACCGTAACTTGACTATGTTTGAACAAGTCTGAGAAACTGAGAGTGTAAATGAGAAGAGAAAACAGAAATGATGTAGAGCAGTTGTTGTCAAACTTTAGCATGCATCAAAATGACCTGGAAGACTTTCTGATTCAGTTCTGGGGCAAGGCCTGAGAAAGTGTGTTTCTCACAAGTGACCACCCTTTGAGAACCCCTGATGTAGGGAGTGGCTGTACCAGGCCTCAGACATCAAGCAGGACATTATATTCAAAGGCTCAATAACATCTGGATTCAAATTCAGTAAAAGTAGTCTGGTACCGACCTACAGACACAGGCTAAGTGCTTTCTAGGGTAGTAGTTATGGCTCTCAATCTACCACACAGTTATACACAAAATATAAAAATATTTTTATAACTCAACTTCATTCTTAGCCTCTATTCAACCAGAGTGGTAAAAATGTAACCTCGGCTAATTTAAAGTCTTCCTCCCACCTTCAGGGAATGCCTCTAGCC
>NW_020172742.1:1736753-1753747 GCF_003031525.2 Neophocaena asiaeorientalis asiaeorientalis
GTCAGATGAAATCGCCATCACCCTGTTTGGCCCGTAGGCTTCAATCCTCGCTGATCATCACTGACATATCCCTCACCCCAGGCTGCATGACCCTTTCCGGCCCAGCACCATTTCTGGGCCACACTGGGAACCTGGAGTCGGCCAGCCCTGTCCTTTCTGCTCCCCAGGGCTCTACTTTTATCAGACTCGCTGTGTGTCTTCTTCCCACCCTTACCTCCCCTCCTCTGCCCAGAACAGTGGATTCTCTGCTCCTCTGAGGGAGAATCTCTCTTCAAAGCTCTTGCCCCCACTCATTCTGGCCATGTCCAGTGATCTCAGTGTTCCCCTAAGGGCTTTAGACTCTTGGAAACCAAAGTAAAAAACATTCTTATTTGTTTTTTCTGCTCTGACGTTTCCTTCCCTGAATTAATGAGCACAGAATGGCCTACCTGCTTAAATGGGGAAGACTGCATAAACAAAAGAGCCATAGAAGGGTGAAGAAAAACTAATTTAAAATACACACACACATTAGCATTTTAGAATTATTATCTATTATTACCTTGCCATATCTGCATTGTCCTGTTTAATCTTCAAGGCAATCCTGTGAGGTAGATATTATTCTTACAAGTGAGAAGATTGGGGTGCAGACAGACTAGAAAGCCTTGCCTAAAGTCACATATGCCAAGTTTTGAACTCAGGGCTTCTGGTTCTGAATCCAAGGCTAATTCCACTGTTATCTCAGCTTGTCCTCCAGAAGAAGAAAGGGAGAAAGGGAGGCCTGTTGATGGAGAAGGCACAGACCAGAATACTGATCAATGTTAGGAAATTAGTTGGCCCATGAGATACTATTAAGCCAAGGCGTAGTGGTAACAAGGCAAAGTAATAAAATAAACCAGGAGACAGGATGCGAGGGAAGTAAGGGGTTAACAGATTCGTAAACACCAGAAACTAGGGAGTCAAAAGGCCCCAAGCAAAGGCCACAGGTCAAGTAGTAACTGCTTCGGGACTATGAGAGGCAGGTTAAGAGTCCAGAAAATTAAGACCAAAACCAAAGCGTCCTGTGCCCCTCAAATCCTAAGTTGGCCAGGAGTCAGGAATGTAGGAGTCACAGAAGTAAATCAAGGCATCAATAGTAAGAGCTAGACCTTAGACTATAAACGGGTGCTTTTGCCCTTTAAGTTGTCCTGGGAAACTCAGAGCCCACAAGTTGAGTAGGAACATGATTGTGAAAGTGAGGACTGGCTGAGTGGAAAGCCAGGACAGGAATGGGAGAGCAGAGATCAGAGAAAGTCCTCGGGGTCTAAAGGCATGTCGCTGCGCTGTGCTCAGTGAATGTCTGTTGCCTTTGTCTAGCTTGCCGGCTTCTGATAACAAAGCCCATCCCATCCTTTCCTTAGCTCATGGGTTCAAGAGGGACCGACTGCCTACTGGCCAGGCCAGGATTCCACATACATCAAAGTGATTGGCTCAGGGGGGAGTTCGTGACCCAAGGTAGGCCAATCAGTGTTGTTGTGGTCTGAATGTTTGTGTCCCCCTCAAATTCATATGTTGAAATCCTAACCCCCAAATATGACGGAATAAACAGGTGAGGTCTTTGGGAGGTGTTTGGGTCATGAGGGTAGAGCCTTCGTGAATGGGATTCGTGTTCTTACAAAACAGATCCCTTGCCCTTTCCACCATGTGAGGACACAGCAAGACACATCTATGAACAGGACACATCTATGAACCAGGAAGTGGGGCCTAATCAGATACCATACCAAATCTGCCGGCACCATGATCTTGGACTCCAGCCTCCAGAACTGTGAGAAATAAATTTCTGTTGTTTGTAAGCCACCCGTCTGTGGTATTTTATTACTGCAGCCCAAAGGAACTAAGACAAGCGTCAACCTTGGCACTTTTCTAGAGCGATAAGAAAAGAGGCAACTTGGGCTACTGGGCTTGCTAAGCCAGTATAATGTAATGGTGCTGTCCATTTGGACCACCTCCCAGGGAGAGTCTGCCTGAGAATAAAGCCAATAGAGTGGGAAATAGAGCTAAAATACAGGGGCAGACAAGAGAAAGAAACTGTATCCTATGAACATTCTTTGAGGGCCTGGATCCAATCTTAATAAATTCATCCCCTTCAACTTCTCAATTAAGTGAACCAGTAAATTCCCTTTTCTGGTTATATCTGTTAATGTCTGAAAGAGTCTTGCTAATTCACTGTGCATAAAAATTTGCACTGAATAATGAAAATATGGACAGATGCACTGAAAGCACAACACTTTTGTGGAATTACATAAAGAATAAGATCTAAATGTACTTCCCCTCAGCTTTTTCTGTCAGAGGTCCTACCTCTGGGTCTCTAGCCAAACCTCTCACACTGATAAAGGAAGTTGTCTTTAAGACCCAATGAAGAGGGACTTCCCTGGTGGCGCAGTGGTTACGAATTCGCCTGCCAATGCAGGGGACACGGGTTCGAGCCCTGGTCCGGGAAGATCCCACATGCCACGGAGCAACAAAGCCCGGGTGCCACAACTACTGAGCCTGCACTCTAAAGCCTGCATCCCACAACTAATGAAGTCCGCATGCCTAGAGCCCGTGCTCCGCAACAAGAGAAGCCACCACAATGAGAAGCCCGCGCACCACAAGGAAGAGTAGCCCCTGCTCACCACAACTAGAGAAAGCCCACGCACAGCAACGAAGACCCAACACAGCTAAAAATAAGTAAATAAAATATATAAATTAAAAAAAAAAAAAGACCCAATGAAGGGCAGAGAGGTTAGATTCCAAGGTACTGTCTCCAACCAGTGAATATTCACTGTGGGCATGCTGGGTAAAAGGCTCTGAACAATGTTAGCTCCAACTGTTACCACCAAAAAAACTTAATTCCAACACTTAATTATTCATAGTGCTAAACGAGGCCCACGCAAAGAATGTTACACAGACACCATCTATGTCCAATATGTGCACAACATCTGGTGGTTTTTAAATATGTCCACAAATTAGTTGACGCTCCTTCCTTTAAAACATGGAGTTTAATTTACTGCCCCTTGAAAATGAACAGATTTAGTGACTCACTTCTAAGAAACAGAACGTGATAAAAGGGATGTTTTCTCACTCGCTCTCTCTCTCTCTCTCTCTCTCTCTCTCTCTCTCTCTCCCTCCATTCCAGGCTTTAGAACCAAGCAAGGCACCACAATTTGAGGAAGCCCAAGTCACAGGGAGAGGACACATGAGGATGTTCAGACAACAGCCCCAGATAGGTCCTCAGCCAACAACCAGAATCAACCACCAGACAAGTGAGCGAACAAAACTAAGATGACTTCGGCCTCAGCCTTCAAGTCTTCCAACTGAATGTGCCAGGCGTAGCAGAGTAGAGCCAGCCATTCTACCTGCCCTAACTGAATTCTGGATCCACAGAAATTGTGCGAGATCATAAATGATGTTTACTATTTTTAAGCCACTATGTTTTGAGGTACTTTGTTACATAGCAATAGATAACTAATACAGAGTCCAGGAACAAAATAGTAAATGGTTATTAGCTCAAATGCTAATTCCAATCAACTGATAGTTGTCTGGAGAAAGTTGCACCAGGGCTGAGCAACAAAGAGAAGATGGAACTGAACTAGCAATGTCTGCCAAGAGCACGGAAGTGGGAAATGACAGCATTTGTGCTTTTTACTTGCCAGCCCTGGTCTAAGACAACTGACTGCAGACCGAGAAAAAGCATGTTTCAAGAGAGAAAGGGAGAAAAAGACATGTAGAGGGGGTAGCAAAAAAAGCACTAGGCTTGGAGATAAGATACAAGGCTTCAAAGCTCAGCTACTTATCAGCTGTGGGAACCTAAGCTAGCCTTTTAACCTCTCTGGTCCTCAGCTCCTTCATCAGCAAAATCACAGGACTGTTGTGAGGGTTAAACTAAATGTGATCATGATACAAATGTCTGGCAGTAGGTCCTCAACAAATGGGAATGTGGTGGGAGTCCTGGCAGAACCTAAGCAAAATTTGGATGGAGGCGATGGATTTGAGGTCTATTTGACTCTCAAATACAGCATTGTCACATCATTCAAGGCCTTCCCAAAGCTTTATTTCCTAAGTATGTTCTGTGACATACTAGGACTGTAGGGTGTTAATAGCACATTCTGTGAAATACTAATTATGTGGGATCTTAATAGGTATTACACAGATAATAAGAATTTGCTTACATCCCCTTACCATATGACCCGGCAATCCCATTCCTGGGTATTCACCTTAGAGAAGTAAAAATTTATGTTCACACAAAAACCTGTACATGAATGCTTATAGCAGTTCCATTCATAATCACCAAAGGCTGGAAACCACCCAGATGTCCTTCAACAGGATAAACAAATTGGGACATCCATACCATAGAATACTACTCAACAATGAGAAAGACCTAACTCTTGATACATCTAACATGGATGTGTCTCAAAGGTATTACCCGAGTGAAAGAAGCCAGTCTCAAAGGCAGTATAATTCCATTTATATGACTTTCTTGTAAAAAAGAAAACTATATTGGTGAAGAACGTGTCATTGGTTGCCAGAGCTTGGGGGAGTAGGGATATGACTATAAAGGGATAGCACCAGGGCATTTTGGGGTATGATGAAACTGTTCTGCATCCTGACTGTGGTGGTGGTTACACGAACCTATGTATGTGTGAAATTTTATAGAATTGTACACCAAAAAAAAAAGTTATTTTTACTGTATATTATTTTTTAAAATAAAAGCAAAAGAAGATTTCACTTAAATTTGGGGAAGTTTGGGTTAAAGTGAAATAGGGTGCTTTACAACAGGACTTCTCAGAGCCTTTGCATTTTTAATCACATATTTAATTTAATATTTATCTAATTACAAATGAGCATCTGTGATTCTCAAAGACTAGAAGAGAATATGTAACATTTCTCTAACTTATTTGACCAAGAAACCTTTCTTTCCCAGAGCATCTCTGGAGCCTGGTGTTTCCTAGATTCACCCTGAGAAATTCAGATCTGGTAACAGGTATGAGCTGGGATCCATGGAAGACTAAAATGACACATTGTGAGTCAGGTTCTACTTAACACTGCAGTCTCAGTGCCTATACAAATGCTGGGATGAGAAGGTTACAAATAATAAAAAGTAATGGGTACTTCTGTGATTTTAAAAATTATATATGTATTATATATATATATAACTTAAACACACACAAATCAATATCTCTCTCTCTCTAACATGTACTTATTCATATGTTTATATGCATTGAAAAAAGTCTAGACGCTACATGAATTTCACCAAAAGGCTGACAGTGACTAAAACTGGGTGATAAGATACTGGGTAATTTGAAATAATTTTTCTCTTTTTGCTATTCTATACTTTCAGATTTTCCTGAAAAGAATGTTGTGAATTACTTGTAAAAAACAACAACAACAACAACAGGATTTAAAATAAGAAAACCAAAAAGTTAAATTAGCTATCATTCATTTGAACACCTGCTGTGTTCCAGGAACCATGCAGAGCACCTTCCATACATTATCTTTCTCACTGAATCCTCACAATTTATGTGGGAGACACTATTACTATTCACACTTTAAAGATGAGGAAATGAGACGACGCAATTTGCCCTAGTCTGATGTGGGATGACTCTGGAATACAATTATGGAAGCAAACTTGTACACATCCAGCTACTGTCATACACACTCCACTTTAGGGACAGCTGGCTCAGTTGGCAACTATCGAAGACTCAAAACCCAGATATAAGCACGCTTCCCAGTCCCAAATATCCTAATAATTCTCTCCTAGACAAGTAGCCATGTGGTAGAAAAACTTGGCCACAACATATAGGGTCTCCTTCTTACAAGAGAGGTAGATTCCCCAATCCTCAAATCTAAGCTGTTTTTGAGACTTGCACTGACAGAATATGGTAGAAGTGACATCATGGAAATTCCAGAAGCCTTGCAGCTTCCACTTTTATCCTCTTGGAACCCCAAGACCACCATGGTGTGAAGAAGCCCAAAATGAAATACCACATAGAGAGAGAGGCCCAGACATTCCCCATAGCCCAAATGAGCCCATCCCCCAGGTGACCTTCCAAATGAATGCAGCCATGTGAGTGAGTCCAGGCAAAATGAGCAGAAAAACTACCCAGCAAATCCATAAAATAGTGAAAAGTAATATACTGTTGTTGGTTTTAGCCACTAAGTTGTAGGGTGATTTGTTCTGCAACAATAGCTAACTGATACAACTTGAATTTACAAAGCTGAGAGCCTATCTCAAGTCATTGAGGTGCCTATGCTGGGTCAATGCGGCAAAAAAAAATACTAAATAACACAGTGAGGTAGAAGCCCTTTCAGTGAGGCTCTCTTGCACTTCTTTTCCTAACACGTAGATCAAGCCCACACTCCATGCACAGAGAGTGATTACAGATCTCACGCTCCCTTCTAAATAGACCAAAGGGTTCTTCTTCTGAAAACAGAATTACATACAACTAAACAGATACTGGTAAGAACGTGTGGAAGATTATGCAAAAAAGAATGTCAAGAGAGCTCTTTCGATGTGAAAGCAAGGCCTTGTTTACATAGGAAAATGTGTGCTGAAATCAATTAATATTTTTTCCTTTGCTTTTACAGCACATTAGGTTTTTCTTCCAAGATTTACTGAATCATGAAACATATTAACTGTGGCAGGCTGAGTTTCAGTTAAAGACAGAAGGCAAGGGTCATTTACCTACAACTAAATGCTTCTTCAATAATAACAGACTCATGAGCAAAAGGAACTTGATCCAAAGAGAATATGATGAATGTGAATATAGCTGTCATTTTTATTCAGACACAAATGGCTCTAGACCAGAAAATCAAATTAGCACAAAACATGATATGGAACCCACTGCTAATACCAGGAAATGTTTCTTGCACGTGGGTAATTCCCTATCAAAATCAGCAACCATGATCATAGGAAAAAAATACCCTAGCTTCTTGATTTACCATCTCTCTTGACAGGATGCCTTAGCATATTTTAGTTTTACAAAATACCAGAATGTTATCACAGATTAATCAGATTCTTAAAATAAAATTATAGTCTATATTTTAAAAGCAATAGCACCACAAAATACTGCAGTGGTGTTTGGGGTTTGATGATGACAATCCTTTTCAGAAGAAAGTGTCTCACGGTGGGGGTGAGGAGGGAGAGTACAGATGGTATCTGGTGGCTCCTTCACAGTGGGTCACTTTGCATTCCTTAGTCTCTTTTAAATGCTATCTACAGAGCACCCTCTCAGTCTTTCCTTCCTCTCCATTTCTCATATTTCTTGACCCATTCCCTTTGTTGATTTCAATCACTTGGCCCTTTCTAATTCCTCCTTTCCTTGAACCTTAGTCCTCTCTTTACTGCCTTACCTGATACACAAAGGGCGTAACTGCTCCTCACATGACAGCCCTGCACTCTCTGGTATTAGCACAAAGAAAGAATTCTCTCTCAGACAGGGTCTGGTTACCGTGCAATTTCCCATGTCCTTTTCTCAAAGATCCAAGTCAATCCCAGTCTCTCTCTCTCTCTCTCTCTCAGCATCCAATCTCTGATAAAACAGTGAGTATATTTGGATAATATTCAGATGGAGAGAAAGTAGATTTAATCATGAGCAACTTTTAGATTATACTTTCAAACATTTCCCTAAACTGGTAACAGACACAGCTTCTAACATATAACAGTGGAAATTACGTTCAAATCAATGCTTACTGAGTGTCTGCCACCTGCCACACCCCATGCTGGGGATAAAGATCTACATAAGGCTTAGGCTCTGCTGTCAGGGAGAAAGCCTTGCACAAATTATAAAGAAAAGCAAAGAATAACAATCAACTGTTTGATGGAAAACCTGGCAAACATCACCTAGTAACACCCGTTGGAGAGAATTCAGGATTCTGAGCTTCATTTCTTCATTCTTAATATGGGTATAATGATATTAATAATAATACTTGCTTTGCAGGATGATTATTATCGGGAGTAAAATTAGAATATGATTGAATGTATCTTGCAACTGTGCAACTGAATTTCAATTCCAGTCAAGGGAATTCCATTCCATTCAGCATTTACTTTGGGCAGCACCTAGTTTGGGCCAGACCCTGTGCTACAAAAATCGGAAATAAAAAGAATCCCTGAAACCAAAGCACCCAAGGACTGAGGGAGTAAGTAGAGAGACACATTAAGAAAATATAATACAGTGTGATTATGTGCTATAATAGAGATACAGAAAATGTACCAGATCTTAGATGAGGGACGAAAGTATCCAGCCAGGGGTATGGAGAGTAGGGAAAGAAGGAAAA
This sequence comes from Neophocaena asiaeorientalis asiaeorientalis, assembly GCF_003031525.2. Classification (NCBI taxonomy): domain Eukaryota; kingdom Metazoa; phylum Chordata; class Mammalia; order Artiodactyla; family Phocoenidae; genus Neophocaena; species Neophocaena asiaeorientalis. Next base: position 1,745,025 of record NW_020172742.1, read on the forward strand.
GGGCATCAAGTGATGCTATACAAACAAAGTAGATAATAATAAGAGTAACTATCTTTCATTAAGGACCTTCTATGTACTAGTTAGTATATTAAACACTTTACAGAAAATATTCACAATAAATAAAGACAAGATAGAGGGTTCCCCTTCTTGAAAACGTGGTACCCTGTTAACTTACAGAGTTTGGCTTTGGTGGCAGCCAGGTATATTGGCCTGGAGAGACTAACAGTCAGTTGCCCAGATGGAAGGGAGAAAAGCAGAAGTGAAAAGTGATGGGTTTTCATCCTGCTCTGTCACTATGTGGCTCTAGGGATGTCCCTTAGCTCACTAGTCCTCAGTTTCCTCAGCTGCAAAAGGGAGATTTAATACAGCTGACCTTGTGGTGTTGCTGGGATAATGGATGTGTAAAAGGCTTTCAAGTCTGTTGAGCACTCTTCAGGGTAAAGCCTGGGCTGGAAAGTCACTTGCCTATAGGGCCAGGTCATCCTCCACTCAGGTGGAGGATGGTGACTACACGCTGACCATAACAGGGAAACCCCAGACTGGTTGGAACCAGAAGGTTGATGATTAAGGTTCCTGAAACATCATCCCATTAACTCACCACCAACCAATCAGAAGAAGGTCATACACCCCACAGCCCTTACCCAGAATGTTGCCTTTAAAAACCCTTCCCTGAAAGCCATCAGGGAGCTCGGATTTTTTGAGAATGGGCCACCCATACTCTTTGCTGGGCCCTGCAATAAAAACTGTACTTTCCTCCACCACCTGGTGAAGTAAATTGGCTTTAGTGTATGGTGGGTAAGCACACCCAAGTTTGATCTGGTAACAGTAGAAAAATCCAAAGTTTAAACCTTGGTAAGTGAAAGAATACATAACCACTAACAGAAAAAAACTAAAAGGAAAGACTGATGTATGGACAAAAATATATGTTCACTTTTCCATATGCTGGTTTTGGAGTCATGGTACACAAAGGTCTGGAAGAAATATCTAACAGTTTTTGCAATTATGAGACTTGTTTGAGAGTTATCAAAATTATAGATCAATTTAGGAATAATCAGCGTAAAGGTGGAAACTAAGCCACAGGATACCCTCTTCCCCACTCCCCCATTTTCCTCAGCCAGGTTAATCCCTTCTCACTGACAGGGGCTTCATTTTGAGGGGCCTGCTTCCTATGCCAGCTTTAGGCCCTCCTAATAAGCTCCCAAAGGAGCACTGAATTACATTTATCCCTGAGCACAGCTCTGGGTTCCAGGGTGGTAACCAAGCACCATCAGCAGGTAGTTTAAGGAAATAAGCCCTGGAGGAAGGTCCTTAGATGTGTAAGGAGAATTAACTTTGGGATTTTACCACATTTATGGGACACAAGTCAAGTGTGGACAGAAATGTCATGGCCTCCTTGTCACATGCCAATGGTGGCCTCTACTACAGAGACTGATTATTACAAAATCCCAAAGTCCAAGGCACCTAGACACCAGTAGGTTTTAAATAAACTTCAGAAGCTAAGAACCATGCCTGCAATCTTCTGGCTACTTGTACTCATGAAAATATGCTTGAGCATTGTCAACCAATTCAGTAAGTACTTACAAAGTGCCTACCATGCATTTGGCCCTGAATGACCCATGGTCTTTTCTTTCACACTGAACCTCTGAAGTCATACAGTCTCATCTTTAAATTCCAACTGTAACCTCTATTGGCTCTATGAATCTGATTAAGTTATTTAACTGTTCATGGCCTTGGTTTTCTCATCTACAAAAATGGAATTAAAATGCTGCATTCATATATTTATGTGTTCATGGGTACCTTCATCCATTCAAAGCTCCTACCACGTAGCTTTGACTACACTGAGTGCAGGGTACTCTCACAGTGTTGAGGAAAAACGTTTTCTCGACCCTCTTAGGGTGCCTAGCTTGGTCTGAAAGTTAAACTGCCATAGACAGATTAACAGGAGAAAAGCATACAAATTAATGAAATATAAGTTTTATGTTACATGGGAGGCTTCATAAGGAAATGAGGACCCAAAGAAACAGTTAGACCTGAGAGGTTAATGCTAGAGTTTTTGTTTGTTTGTTTGTTTGTTTGCGGTACACGGGCCTCTCACTGTTGAGGCCTCTCCCGTTGCGGAGCACAGGCTCCAGACGCGCAGGCTCAGCGGCCATGGCTCACGGGCCCAGCTGCTCCGCGGCATGTGGGATCTTCCCAGACCGGGGCACGAACCCGTGTCCCCTGCATCGGCAGGCGGACTCTCAACCACTGCGCCACCAGGGAAGCCCGGATGCTAGATTTGATGAAGAGTGGATAGTCAGGGAGGAACAGGGGTGGGTAAGGAGTAGGAGGGAAACTTAGCAAGATCTGCTTGTTAGGATTCTTCTCAGGGTCCCTTTGTCTTCAGAGATGAGGATGTACCTTTTCTCCAGGTACAGATATCCCCTGCTTTTCAAAAGCTCGCTTTATGCCACTTCACTTTTACAAAAAACCTACATTTTCCTGCTTCTGCTAACTGAAAGAAATCTGAAGAGGATTTTCATTTTTACAAAAAAAAAAAAAAAAAGAAGGAAAATGAAAAAGACAAAAAAAATGAAAATAGCATTTAGCGTTTGTTTTGCAGTGAGCACACACCCAGAGCAGCGTGGCTCCACAAAGCTCCTTCCCCGGGAGCTACACTCAGCATCTCAGCACTAGGCACCTCACCTTTGAACGGTGTCTGTGAGCATCTGTGCTTTACCTTGATTTACTTTGTGCATCCATTAGCAAGATGTGTCCTGAGGTAATTGCTTCTTCACCTTGTGCCACTTTGTCTTATGAAAGGTTTCACAGGAATGCTCTACTTTCAGATAGCAGGGGAAACCTGTATAGGGAGGGCACTTCTCACATGAAGGTTTTATGTCTTGTTTCAGGGGAGAAGGGTAGGGAGAAGGTCAGAGTGACCCTCTTGATTCTGCTGTGTTCTCAGATTCCTTCAGCTTAAAATATACAATATGCCAAGGTGCCATATTTTGAGGTGGCGTGTCCTGAAGCCCATCACAGGCATGGTCCCTGGAGCACTGGAGCTCAAATCTTACTGGGTTGTTAGGAAAATCAAATAAGATCACATGTGCAAGTTACAAGACACAGTGGTTCATCTATAAAAGTGACATTCAATAAATGCTAGTTTCCTTCTGAAGGGTACCAGCATACGCCATGTGAAATTATGCCTCTTTTGCATATGGATTATTTTAAGCTAAAGGGAATTGAGAACAAGCAGAGGCAAGAAAAGCTCTTCACCTCCCCCTAACTGCTTAAAACTAGAGTATAAATTTCCCCTTTTGTAAAGGAAACTTATATTTATGAAAGAACTTTCCATTTGTAAAGGTGTCTCTGTACCAGGAAGAAAGACGACTTTTATCACCTAAGAAACTCTTAGCTACATAATAAGACAATTATCATATATTTCCTCTTCTCACTTTGTCATAAGTTTTCTCTCCTACCCAGAAGCCCAAAACCCCTTTTCCTTTGTCTAGCCTAAGATGGTATATAAACCTCAATCATCTGGCCACTTCCTTGAGTCGTTTCTTTGTGAAACTCCCATGTGTACCTATATAATTAAAACTGGTTTTCTTCTCTTGTTAATCTATATATTATCAATTTGATTCTTAGGCAGAGCCACAAACCTAGGATGATAGAGGAAAAAGGCTTTTCCTCCCCTGCACGTCCTTCCTATAGGTCATGGAACACAAACTCAGGTGCCTCTGGTGGCCAACATAAATGAATGCAGCAGCAGGGACTGTGGCGACCTGGAGAGCTCATGTCCACACTAAAGGGCAGTGACCCACTCAGCATCAGCCAGTCATTTCCGGGAGGGACTGCAGGGCCAGCGTTACAGATCTTCCAGTTTTAAAGAGAAGCAGGAAAATTGGGTGTGGAATATGCCTATTTTTAAATGTTGTCAACTAATTCTAAACCCTAGGTAGACCAAATAAAATACATCAGACCCAGGCGCTGCCTGTTTGCAACTACTACAAGAGGGCTGGGCACGCAGATAACTCCCAGTTTTAAGTACCGTCTGAGGCATTATTATGCAGCAAGACCAAGGGACTCTCCAGTAAAATTCTTATTTCACTCCAGCGTGGACTCAATCAATCAGCCTAACTCTCTTCACACTCCAGTGAAACAGGAACCTGGTGCGACAGGATCATTATCACTAGAGGAAAGGACAATCTCACCACGGGTCATCAGCTTGCACTATATAAATGAATCTAAGGGCTCGATATGAGGAAACAATGAAAATGCACTCACAGGGCAGTGAGGCGCAAGCAGTGCAGGAACCCAATTGTGCTGATCAGACTTACAGAGCCAATCACAAATACAGCAGGAACATTCAGTCAGCACTTTCAGGTGATATTTTCCCAGTGTGATACTCACTGCTTTCACGCTTCCTTCATCTCTGACTCATTCTTTCCGGTTCAATCTATTTTGTTTATGGATTTAATATCTGGCACTATTCCTCTAAAGAGTTTACCATTTCCCTCTGTCTTCTCTTCCTCCTGTTCCAGAGCAGGGCAGATGGAAAACCAAATAATAAACAATGACAGATGTAAAAAGATACGGATATTTATAATGCTTCAGTTTGGGGCCCCAAATGAAGCTGGTAACAGACATAAGATTGGAGCTGCCTCATCCCTTGCAGGAGAGTCTAAGCATTGTTGCCTCTGACAAATGCCATGCTTTATAAAGCCCAGTAATTATAATTTGGTGCTAAAGACCCACACTTTCCATCTGAATGTGTTTCTTTTATTTTGCCACTTAAGGGCAACTGAGCATTCCATGAATCAGGGATGACCTGATAGACTTGAGTCACCTAGAAGTCCACTGTATGCTCTGGGAAGACCAACATCCAATAGTCTTCTCACCTGTTGGGAAGGTTTGGGGACAATGAAATTGGTACCCAGCCGCACTCCTTGATGTTCATGGGACACAAGAGCCCTATGGAAGAGAGGCTGAACTGCCCACAAGTGGAATATGCTACAACCTGTATGATGGACAGGGGAGTTCCTTTAAAAACCCAACTGTTAGAAGAGACAATAGGACCACTAAGAGAAAATCACTATAAAGGAGGGAGTCTGGCAGGGTGGCTGTCTTAGTCATCTCAGGCTGCTGTAACAAAATACCACAGCTAAAATAAATATTTGGATTACGTTTCACGAGACTGAAAATGACTTTTGTGGGAATCTGAGCTTGGCAGTACCCTATGTGTATGGTTACAAATAGCCCTAAATTGCCAAATATAGTGGGAACTTGTTAGCACTTATATTACTTTACCTCACTGACATGTGATACTGTTGACAATTCCTTCTCTGAAATTCTCCCCTCCCTCACTGCCTTTTCCCTCTGAACCTCTCTGGCCACTTTTGGGATGCTACAGACAAGCCTGGTGCAGGTGGAGCGGCAGTAAGAAGAGAGAACACGTGAGGAAGTACCTGTGGAACAGTGAGCAATTGCCTTAAGAAGTAATACCCAGACCCTTGAGGACTACGGACCCCTTCCCCAGCCTGAAGAGCAGTGAATGGCAGATCAGACTTCAGAGGGACTGCACTGACCCCTGAACTCTGGTCACACAGCTCCACAAGGAGCAGAAGAAACCCCAGCATCTATTTATTCAATGTTTGCTCACATATTAGAGAGTAAGCAGAAATGAAAGCAACCTTGAACTTGTCCAACTGTTCATTCTCGCCAGGCTTTGAACTTGGATTAGCCCATTACGGGCTGGCCTCGCTCCCCACTCTTCAGTCTTCTCCGGGACCTCCTCTTTCTCACCCTGCCCTGAACTGTAAGGGTTCCACAAGGGTCCCCGCTCAGCCCTTTTCTCACTGTTCACTCTCCAGGTAACCATAACAACCAACCAGTTTTAACCATCACTCATTCACTGATGATCCCTAATTCTGTATCTACTGACCAGAACTGAGCTTCAGACTAGTGTACCACAGCTTAGTGTGTGTCCCACAAACTCCTCAGATTCCACATGTCCAAAACTAAATTGATTTTCTCCTTCCACAATCCTGTCCTCCTCTTAATTCTGTTTCTTGATCAACAGGACCTCCATTAACTCAGCTGAACAAGTCAGAAAACCAAAACCCTGTCATCAGAATTGGCTCTGAGTTTCTTTAAATGCATATTAGAAGGTACTCTAAGGCAGCGGCCCCCAACCTCTTTGGCACCAGGGACCAGTGCTGTGGAAGACAATTTTTCCATGGACGGGGTAGGGGGGAGGTGGTTCAGGCGGTAATGTGAGCAATGGGGAGCAATGAGGAGCGACGGGGAGCGGCAGATGAAGCTTTACTCACTTGCCTGCCGCTCACCTCCTGCTCTGCGGCCCAGTTCCTAACAAGCTGCAGACCGGTAGCGGTCTGTAGCCCCGGGGTTGGGGACCCCTTCTCTAAGGATATAGATGAATCATGTTAGATCTTTTAAAAGATCACTGTTGGGACTCCCCTGGTGGTCCAGTGGCTGAGACTGCACGCTCCCAATGCAGGGGACCCGGGTTCGATCTCTGGTCAGGGAACTAGATCCCACATGCCACAACTAAAGATCCTGCATGCTGCAACTAAAGATCCTGCATGCCACAACTAAAGATCCCACATGCTGCAATGAAGATCCCACATGCCACGACTAAGACCTGGTGCAGCCAAATAAATAAATATTTTTTTTAAAAAAGATCAATGTTTATTGACTTGGAGGTGTGGTGTGTGTTTATAGTTCTCAGAAAACTACTGATATGTCTTCAATAAGCTTTTCCTTCTCTATCCACACTGCCTTATCCTTGGTTCTTACTTACATTGTCTTTTGCCTGAATCACTGCAATAAGCTCTCATGCAATCTCCCTCATTCATATTCTAATAACCATGACTGCCAAAGGGATTTTTTTAAATTTTAACTATATTTAAATACCTTTCTTCTTATTACAGAATTAATACATGTTTATTGTGGACATCAGAAAAGAGTTTGTAATAGCACAAAAAGGTAATCACCATTAACACTGTATTATATATACTTCCAGCCATTTTCTATAAATAAACATACATCTTCAGATAAAAAGGATTATACTATACATACTTTATATGCACTACTTTTTTTTTAAGGGAAGCCCTGCCCTACTTTTTAAAATTAGAGTTGTGAACAATTTCTTAGTATAAAATTACCTAGTATAAAAATATTTTATTATTATTTTTTAAATTTTATTTTATTTTACTTTTGGTTGCATCGGGTCTTACTCATGGCATGCGGGATCTTTGTTGAGGCATGCAGGATCTTTCGTTGTGGTGCACAGGCTTCTCTCTAGTTGTGGCGTGTGGATTTTCTCTTCTCTAGTTGTGGCACACAGGCTCCAGGGCACGTGGGCTCTGTAGTTGTGGCGTATGGGTTCCAGAGCATGTGGGCTCTGCAGTTTGCGGCACGCAGCCTCTCTAGTTGAAGCGTGCAAGCTCAGTAGTTGTGGCGCATGGGCTTAGTTGCACTGCGGCATGTGGGATCTTAGTTCCCTGACCAGGTATCGAACCAGAGTCCCCTGCATTCTAAGGCAGATTCTTTACCACTGGACCACTAGGGAAGTCCCTAAAAATATTTTAAAATATCCTATAATAAACATCTTTGTACATGCATCTTTGTTCATATCATAATTAACTCTTTGGGGTAGAATTGCCAGGTCAACGGGGATGCATATTTTTAAGACTCTGAATCTTTGCCAAATACTCCATGGAAAGGTTTTATTCATTTATTATGTTTCCACCAGTAGAGTGATCATTTTAATGCAGAAATCAAATTGTTACTCAAAGACTTGGAAAAAACTTACAGCTTCAAAAACACAGGCCAGAGAAGGCTCGGAAATAAGGCTGTTGTAGTCATTTGGGCCAGAAAGTTTCCACGTACAGTTGTGGCCCACTAGTCTTCCTGACGAAACATGAAGAGTTCAAAATATGAAAGTTCTTTCTTCAACTCTTAGAACAAATGCCATGCAAGGGCAAGGACTTTCATTTTTATATATGACTAAGTACTTAATAGCTTTCTTCATTAATTATTAAGAGTGATTAAAATTTTATAGTCTCAAAAAGAAAAAAAGTGCAGTACTGCCAATTATCAAAAACTTTGACTGCCACAGAAAGTTTGGTAATGATGCAAATTTCCTGCCACACATGTGACAGCACAGATTGCTGGAATTTCCACAGTTTTCAGGAATGATTTTGAGGGGACTGGGGAGACTTCATAGTGTCTTAAGTTTCAAATACAGCCCTTCTTGTATGTGTTATTTCACGGGTCAAATATAGTTGTTTTTCTGGTTTTATGATATTGTTCATGCATAAACGTTATGATATTGCCACTTGGGGTTGATATTTTGTTCCTCCCTAATTCTTTGTTATCATCAAATTCTCTTCTCACAAGAAGTGGAATGGATGGGTTAGGTGTATTACGAGGTCTTTTGTGCCAATTAACATATTTGCAAATCATTGGTCTGAATGCCTCAAAATCTCACTGCCCTGAGTCTATGTTGATTTACTAAGTTGGTTAACCTAGTAAAGAGACCTGGTAAATTATTTCCTATAAGGTGATCAGATGTTTGAAAGAAGGAAAGAAAACAGAGTGGCTGAAAGCAATTTTGGGAAAGAGTGACAGGAGGCTCACAGACTCACCCTTTCTCCTCCCAACTCTTGGTTTTTAAAACAGTGGTCTTATGTGACAGAATATATGCAGGAATATAT
>NW_020172742.1:1753798-1778836 GCF_003031525.2 Neophocaena asiaeorientalis asiaeorientalis
TGAAACATTAGCAGGGGTAAGAGATCTGAGCCACCTATTAGCCTAATAGAAACATAAACAACACTGTGTTGAGAACTGCACCAATACTGTTTTGTACTCAGCTCAAGCTACCCAGCTGCTGGCCTACAGATTCATGAAACTCCTGCTTTGAATCTGAAAGACTAGCAGGAAAGAGGAGAGAGCTCTTCCTACATAAGTGATTATTGGAGGAAATGGAGATATCTGTATAACTGGTTCTGATGATAGGTTCAAAGTTTCCCCATGATTTTAAAATATATAGGATATACCTTGACAAACAGCCCATGAGACGATATGAGAATCTGGTTTTCACCACCAGTCCAGTTCGCATTTCAACAGGAATTCCGTAATGTTATGAGCCCGAGGAAGAACTGCTCCACTGCATGGCAGTACATTTCCATTCCCTTATGGAGAAAAAGGGGACGAGAAAATTAGCTAAATCAGTTCTGCTTGATTCTGCTCACATCTCTACTGCCAAGAGTAGCAGTTATTCACCAACAGGCACTAGAAATACCCACACACCCAGAGACATGTACAGTCAAGCATTTGTTAGACTATAACTTAATAAGCGTGTTGTTTTCCATTATCCAGGCCTCTAGATAAAATATTCAGTACCATCAAAATTTGGCTTGCCTTAACAGCAGAATTTTATGCACAGTCCTAGGTCATCTATAAATCACAAATAGTTACTTTTCATCCAAGACAAAGTTCCAAAAAGTTTTCTCTGCCCATCCTCTGAGGTAGGGTGAAACAACACCAATGAGGGTCCCTGACAGGCCACAAGCAAGGGCAGGAGAGAAGATGCAATGACAGAAAAAGAAAAGCAGGGATAAAGTGGAAAGAAAAGAGAGGAAAGACTAAAAGTAATAGAACATTTATAAGACAAATGTGAATGATCTCACGTGTTGCAGTACTGAATTGCCATAGGTTATATTTATTCAGCATCATCTACCCTATGCCAGACACTGTTCTAAGTGCTTTTATATGCATTGTTTAATTCATTCAACACACATTCGTGGCACACCTTCTGTGTGCCAGGCACTGTTCTAAGAATGTTCTGTAGAGAACAAAATAGGTGAAAATCTCCTCCTTCTTGGAACTTACATTTCAGTAGGGAAGATCTTATTTAATCATCCAATAAGGAAATGAGATAGGAAAAGCATGTGAGAAGGGAAAGAAAAAGAGAATTTAGGGATAAAGGAGATGAAGGTCAGAGTGAAGTGTCCTTTTCAAGGCTTTCAGATGCTAGAAAGAAGATAAATCTCTGTTCACGACTCAGCTCCTCCAACATAAAGGTTTTGGAAGGTATCCAACATAAAGGCTTCGGAAGGTCCCACCATAACCAATTTAGTGAAAAGCCTGAATTGGAAATGTTTGAAGAAATATACTTCTATATTATATCAAATGTATATAGCAATTTGAAATGCTAACAAAGTCTTTCTGAGTAGATATCCTGTTTTAATAAAAATACAAGACCTATTTGTAACAAGCAACATTCACTGCACATATAACCCTTGTTTCTCTCTGTCTATTTCAGTGAAAGAGGAAAAAAAAACCCAGTGACCTAAGAAAAGATAAACCAGATATTTGGCTGAATCCCTCACCAGCACCAATTATAATACTAATAGATGCCATTTATTGAGGACTTTATATTTGCTGTATAACAAACTATCCCCAAACTTAGTCATTTCACAGCAATGAATTATTATTTCTCATAATTATATAGGTTGGCAGGTCAGTTCAGGTCTCAACAGCACACTCACATGGCTGCATTCAGGTGGGACTCCGGCTCCCTGATGCCTCTTTCTCCATGTGGTCTCTTACCACACAAGAATCTAGGCTGAGCTTCCCTACAAAGTAGCACAAGTGGTCCAAGAGAGCAAAAGTGGAAACTGCCAGGCCTCTTAAGACCTGGGCTTGGAATTGGCCAACAACACATCTGCCACGTCCTACTGGCCAGAGCAAGTCATAAGCCCAGGCACACTTCCAGGGGAAGGGAAATAGATCCCACCTCTTTTTGGGAGGAATACTGATCCTTACAATGATGAGAATTGTTGGCAACCATTTTGCAGGCAAGCCATCTCATTTGCCACATGCCAAAAACTATACTATCTCAATGAATCTTCAACAGCAGCTTATGAAAGTCACCATTTTATCCCTATTTTACAATAAGGAAAATTAGTTCCTGAAAGGTTAAATATCCTCCTGCAAGTAGGTGGCAGACCTAAGACCAGATCTTAATCACCTTCAGAGTTCCAATTCACAACTATCCCTCAATACAATAGTCAGTAGAGTTAGAGGCATTGAACCCCATGTTCCCTCCCCCTTAGGGAAGCAGGAAAGCATGGCAATGAAGAGCTTGAACTCGGATCAAATTGCCTTGGTTCAAATCTTGGCTCTAAGTCTCATTAGCTCTGTGACTTTGGGCTAGTTACTTAGACTCAAGTTCACAATCTTCAGAACAGGGCTGGTAACAACATCTACTCCACAGGACTATTATGAGATAATGCATGTAAAGCACTGCCTGGATAGAGTATGTGCTCCATAAATGTTAATTACTTTTGTTATCCCCTGCGTGTCCTGACTAGTTTACCCTGAATCAAGCAGTACTACAGTGACAAGACCATGGTCTCCGAGGCTGCTGCTGACCAGTGATCCTGAGTCTATGCAACTTAACCATCATCTTCCCTGTTGGCCTTGCTTCTAATTCTGCTTTGCCTCTAGACCCATGCTGCTGCTGCAGTAACCACTGAAGAGGGTCCGGCTTCACTGTGGTCCCTCTCTGCTCACTAGTTGCACTTCCTGCTTCCTTCTGGAGCTTCCACTTCATGCTAGAGATCTGGTGGCTGTCCGTGTTTATCTAACAACATTCTCCCTTTGTCAGTGCTCTGTTAATTCTTCTGATTACACAAAGGAAGAACGGCTCTCAGGGACAACCCCATTAATACCTTGCTTCGTCTTTGACTATTTAAAAAAGGCTCACAAACATCCCTTTCTAACAAGGGAAGAGGGAACAGAAGTTTCCCCAGTTCCAAACATTTGCTGGATGTTTCCTGTACCAACTCAGTTCCTTTTCTGCTGTCTGTGCTTTCAAAGAACTGCCGTGTTTCAGAATGAATGACCACTAGGTGGCAGGGGTGTTTTGCTCCCCAGCTCATTACCTTCTTCCTCCTTGCAATCTCAATTACAGCCAAAATACAGTTCCTTTTAAGATGAATGAGTTGCTTTTAAATAAACCTACTTATCCATAGGAAGTTTAAGGTGAACGATAAATTTCAAGGACATTCTCTTGAAAATTCACTGTGATGTCACTAATTCTACTGGAGAGTTCTCGCAGGAGTTATATTACTTAAAGCAGTTTTATAGCCTTTGGCTTCACAGGGCTTGGGAAAAGTAAACAAATCTCAGCTTGTTCAGGGCACGGCCAAAGCTGATTGCTTTCCTCTCTAGTTGTTATCATCACCTGACAGGCCAAAGGTCCGTTGGGTTAAGAGTTCATGGACTCCTAGTCTATAATATCATTTCATTAATAGGATTGTAGACACATCACTTGCTTCCCAATGAGGTCCCAAAAGGTTTTCTTGGAGACGATGGAATTTTAGTAGTTTCTTGAGTGAGAAGCAGGTGTAGGGGTATCCTTTCTTTCAATTACATCCCCACAGGAATCCAACCTGGCAAGCGGAATCCTAACAAAATAGGTTGGGAGCTATAAAGAAGAAAAGTAGAGAGGGGGCTTCCCTGGTGGCGCAGTGGTTAAGAATCCACCTGCCAATGCAGGGAACATGGGTTCGAGCCCTGGTCCAGGAAGATCCCACATGACGTGGAGCAATGAAGCCCATGCGCCACAACTACTAAAGCCTGCACTCTAGAGCCCACGAGCCACAACTACTGAGCCCACAAGCCACAACTACTGAAGCCTGCATGCCTAGAGCCTGTGCTTTGCAACAAGAGAAGCCCGCGCACTGCAACAAAGAGTAGCCCCTGCTTGCCGCAACTAGAGAAAAGCCTGCGAACAGCAACAAAGACCCAACGCAGCCAAAAATATAAATAAATAAAATTAATTTTTTTTTAAAAAAGGAAGAAAAGTAGAGAAAGGTACTAAGTGGGCAGCAGAAAGGCCAGGAGTGCTGATAAAACCCTCACCTAACAGTATGGGGAATCAAAAGATACTGTCTACAGCTGATAAAACAAAAAAATGTTTCATATATCACTTAAATTTACCCCAGTAAATTTAACATAGAGGAACAAACTATATTGGGCTGTAACTTTAATGGGAGGGGAAGGGAGGGGGAAATAGGCTAAATCCCAAGTACCACAACAGACTTCACAGATAACACCAAAATTGAAAAAGCAAGACATAGCACTTCAAGCATGCTATTTAGCGACATGGAGGAAATCACCATGTAAACTAAAGGCAGACGTGGTTAACAGTCCTTGCTTCCGTACAAGAGCAGAGGAAGGGACCGGGCTGGGGAGTGGCTGTACTCTTTAACTTTCTAAACACGATATTGTTTTACCCTTATGAATAGGCAAGGATAGACAGCTATTAGGGTAAAATAGATATCTGTGTTCATGGGAGCAACTACCACTCAGTTCCTAATTTGTGTCACTGTATCTGATAGGAATTATTAAATTTAATCATTTGCTTATTTACTTAGGGGTCACTTTAGTTTACTATAATACAACTACCAGTTAGAAAGGAATTAGAGGCTTCAATTTCTACAGGTATGTGTTACTTATTCAAAACTGGCATTTTCAAGCAAGGATGCACTTTAGTCAATATTTTCACAGCAGATCATCAGGGTTTGTCTGATGTAAGCTAGAATACTATTTTGGTTCTGGTTTATTACTCTTTGCAATAAACCAGAACCAGAACTCTAAAGAGCAAATATGTCCATTTTTACTTCCTCTGTAGCATTTTGGCCTGAGCTCTTGAGCATTCATCCCCCAGCAGAATATGGGCACTTTGAACCAGCAAAATCTGCTAGGTCTGACCCTTAAACTTCCTGTTCTTTACCTTGTTTTCAAACCCACATCCAATTCATCAGCAGTGACAGGTCATCCCTCAAAATACACCAGAATCTGACAATTCTCACCACACCCACCCCTGATATCCTCGTTTGAGTCATCATTCTCTCTCACTTGGACCACTGAAATGGCCTGGGGACTGCTTCCATTCCTGCACTCTACCGTTCTCCGTGCAGTAGCCAGAGTGATTCTTTTAAAATCTAAGTCACGGTGACAATTTGTAAAACATTGGCCTATATGATGTACCCATCCCATCTCATCTTCTCCCTCTCTCCCCCTCATTCTCTCCTCCCAGTCTACACTGGCCTCCTGGCTGGCTATTCCTAAACCCTGTTGAACATGTTCCTGCCCTCAGCCTGGAATGCTCTTCGCCCAGATACCCAAATGGCTTGCTTTTCATTTCCTTCAGGCTCTGCTTTGTCACCTTATCAAAGAGGCCTTCCTGACCACCTGATATAAAATAGGTTTTCCCCTCCATCTCTCTAGCACTCTTCATTAGTTTTTCTCTGTAATACTTATCATCACAGGGATGATATGTGTATTTTTCTGTATTGTCTGTCATTTCCATTAGCATATAAGCTCTAGAAAAAATTTTCAGTGCTGTATCTTTAGTGCCTGAGAGTGGCTAACATGTAATACATGTTCAAGAAGTTCTGTTGTAGACTTCCCTGATGGAGCAGTCGTTAAGAATCCACCTGCCAATGCAGGGTCACCGCTTTGAGCCCTGGTTTGGGAAGATCCCACATGCCGTGGAGTAACTAAGCCCGTGCGCCACAACTACTGAAGCCCGCGCGCCTAGAGCCTGCACTCTGCAACAAGAGAAGCCACTGCAAGGAGAAGCCCACGCACCTCAACGAAGAGCAGCCCCCCGCTCGCCGCAACTAGAGAAAGCCCGCATGCAGCAACGAAGACCCAACGCAGCCATAACTAACTAAATAAATAAATTTATATATAAAAAAAAAAGTTCTGTTGCTTCAACGACAGACCTAACATTACAGGTAGTTACTGTCTTAGGGTAATGTTTCCCCACGTGTATGACCTGTTTATGAGAGACAATTTAAATAGTATAAAGGTATGCATTAAATAACACTGAATCAAGTGGAAAGAATCTTTTCAATATTTTAATCCCTCTCATTATGTCAAGAAGGTCTCATTTAATGCAATTTTGTCTCTAATACTTGACAATTTATCCTTTTAAAAACAGAATGGGCCTCACATTTAGAACATTTTATAGGGAACACTATCTGGCCAGAATTTAATAACTTTGTTTCCACTGTATTTTTTTAATGGCACCATTTATTTTAATTATGTAACACGTTAATCTCATTTAAAGCTTGCAAGAACTCTTATGAGAGAAGTAGCATTTTGCATGTGAGGAAACTGCAGAAGAGTTTCCCATGACACCAAAGTTTCCTTTAAGACAAACTTCACCAATTTAAATATTTTAAACTGTACAATTCAGTGTTTCTTAGTAATAGTCACAATGCTGTGCAACCATCACTACTTCCAGAACATTCTCAACACCCCAAAAAGAAACCCCATACCCATTAGCTATCACTCCCCAATCTCCTCATTCCCCCCCGCCCTAAACAACCACTAATCTTTCTGTCTGTATATATTCGCCTATTCTAGACATTTCATACAAATGGAATATGTGGTCTTTGGGGGCTGTTGTTGTTGGGTTTTTTTCACTTTGCATGTTTTCAACGTTCATCCATGTTGTAGCATGTTTCAGTACTTCATTCCTTTTTTTAATGACTGAATAATACTGCATTGTGTGGATACACCACTTTTGTTTACCTATTCATCAGCTGAGGGATATTCTGGTTGTTTCCACTTTTTGGCTCTTATAAATAATGCTGCTAAGCACATTCATGTAAAAGTTTTTGTTTGAACATCTGTTTTCAGTTCTCTTGGGTATATAGCTACCAGTAGAAATGCTGGATCATATGGTAATTCTGCTTAACTTTATGAGGAAAGGACAAACTGTTTTCCACAGTGGCTGTACCATTTTGCATTCCCACCAACAAAGCCCAAGTGTTCCATTGCTCCACACCCTTACTGAAACTTGGCACTGTCCACTTTTTAAAACTTTTAGCCACTCAAATAGGTATTTCACTGCGGTTTTAATTTGCATTTCCCTAATGACTAGTAACCTTGATCATCCTTCCATGTGACTGTTGACCATATGCGTGTCTTCTCTGGAGAAATATTCCAAATATTCCAAATGGCCTTTGCCCATTTTTAACTGAATTATCGTTTTGTTGCTGAATTGTAAAATCTCCTTCTAAAATAACTTGTTGAAACTATAAATTTAAAGAAAAGTGTTAAGTAAACAACAGTACAATTGGGCAAAAATAATGAAGGCAATGTACAACTCAGGGACTAGTTTGAGCAATACTGGCTCAGACGCTAAGAGCAAGCATTCTGGAGGCACAGCACCCAGGTTCAAATCCCAGTTCTGCCTCTAAAGTGCTGTGGCGGACGTTTTGGGCAAGATACTTAACCTCTGTGAGACTCAGTTTCCCCGGCTTTAAGAGGGGTGGCCCCTGCCACCTGAGAATTATTGGAACAAATTAAATGACGCGTGTGAAGCGCTTACTCAGTGCCAGCGCCGCTAAGCGCCCTCTAAAGTTAGCTACAATGACGCCTGGCGACGAAGCCCGCGGCCTCCCCGGCTCAGCTTGCTGAGGCGCCTGTCCGCAACCGCAGAAACCAACCACCACGTACTGCACGCCACCGCGCACAGACCTTTACACACACGCCTTTTCCTCAGCGACCTCGCACCAGCGCCCGCCCCTAGCGCGGAGCCGCTGTGACCGCGCCACCAGACTTCCGTTTCCGGGGCACCGAGGCGACTTCCGGCGCGGTGACCTGGGCGCGCTGGCCTCGGCGGCACCGGGAGCCGGAAGAGTGTTCGTTGGCGACCGGTAACCGGGCGGCGGGTGGGAGTGGCCAGTTGGGGCGCTGCTGACCCTCGGCAGGGAAGGGCGGCCTTCGTCTTGCGACCCGGGCCGGAGACTGGCTGCACTTCAGCCCGATCCACGGTGGAGCCCTTCTCGCTACCTTTCCCTGGGCTTCACCTGCTCCCCGGGATCCTGTGATTAGGGCCCTGGGGGTGGGAGTCGGGAGACGTGGGTTTCATTCTAGCCTGCGCCATTGGTTGGCTCTCTGACCGTGGTAGGATACGTCCTTTCGTGGGCTTCAGCTGCCTTATTTAGCAGATTGAGGTCGTATCACAGTGATTGTGAGCTCCTTAATGGCAGGAACTGACTTTTATTTGTGTTAGACACTGTCGCCTGTCCCGGGTACAGAACAAGAACTGTGTAGGTACTCTGGGCCTACTTAAGTTGTTTTGGCTCACAAAACTTTGAAAATCTGCCAAGAACTATTGATCTCCACCTCCCACCCAGCTCTTTAGTCCCTCCTACTCCACCCCGCCCCCCACCCTACCAAAAGCTCAGATAAAGGAAATTTGGCTTACTGGTTTAAATAGTTCACAGGTCTCTCTTGATGCCCATCCAAGCATCCCAGAGCCTGTCCTGTCCTAGGCATTCAAATATTTGTAGTCACTAGATAGTAGGTGCTCAGTTAATCATTTTTAAATGCATGAATCACTATCCATTTCAAGGAGGAAGATAGATATCCTTAATTAGCAAGTTTTAATCATGGGCCTGGCAGTATGCTATTCCCACTGAAGTCTTACAACAACTCTAAGAGAGAGGCATTATTCAGTTCCCATTTGGCAGATGAGGAAGTTGAGGCAATGGAGAATAAACTTGTTTTAGGTCATTCAGCCTCTGAATGGTGAGGGCAAGAATTCAGACCCAGGTCTGAAATTCCAAAGCCCCATGTTCTTAACTGCTAGCTGAAAAAGGACTAGATGTAGAAATATTTTTGAATGTGTTCTAGCAACTTCTGTTTTGGGATTAACTGTTGTAGTTATGCGATGGCTATCATCAAGATAGGTGATCCCAAACCAAACATTGCATGCTGTGGAAATACTCTTGTCTGTCTCCTTTTCTTCAACACTATCTGTATTGCTTGTTTAATAATATTTTATATCCTCCACTTTGTACCCATGTTATTCAGTCCTTTTATCTTTGGTGAATACTGATTCAGTTGTGTTGCGTTGTTCTGCCAGACCTCCAAAGCAGATGTTTTTAGTTATAGTTGAAATAAGAGGTGATAATGTTTAGGCATTATTTCTTTTTCTTTTCTGTACTACTTTTAAAGGGACTATATTCAGGACCTTGGAAGCACTGCCAATATGTCTGATGTTCAAGAAGCCACTAACCAGCTCCTGGATGTGAACCTTCATGAGAACCAGAGGTCTATACAAGTGACAGAAAGTGGCCTCAGAAGTGAGTCTGAACATCTCCAAGTCACTATTGGAGCCACTGTGCCTACTGGTTTTGAGCAAACAGCTGCAGATGAAGTGAGAGAGAAATTGGGGTCACCATGCAAAATCAGCAAAGACCGGGGCAAGATATATTTTGACATTTCAGTGGAAAGTCTGGCTCAGGTTTGAATGAAGCAATGTTTAAAATAGTTTTCTAAATATATCATTTTATGGTTACTTTCTAGTTTACAGACCTCTCTGGAATCCTTATTGCTTTTCTTTGCTCTGCCGCAAATCAGGTAATTTTAAAGTATTACTGCATTTTCCAATGGGTCCTGATTTGTAAGTGTGACTACTAGGTTTGCTATATTTTTTAGAAGTGATCCTAGTATTTCCTGAGGATGAATTCACCAGAAAGGATCCTGTGAGACTTATGAAGAAATTCTTAGTATCTGCTACGCCTCTTAGAATTTATTTACTTCAGCATCTAGCTGAAGTTTAGACTTAAGTGGTGAAGCGTAAAGGGAGAAATTTTTCTTTTTATCTGTGTCAAATTTATTCTTGCTCAAAAGTAATTAGGAATCGCTGAAGGTGAGAAGTGAAGGTCAGCAAACTGCCATCCCACTAAAGTAAAAGCTAAGCTGTATCTCATTACTACATAAGCAACATGAGGGCAGGGATTGTTGCCTGTTTGTTTTTTTTTTTTCTTTTTTTTGGTCAATATTTCCCAAGCTTTTAGTATCTGGCATATAGTAGACACCCACTACATATCTGTGGGATGAATTGGTAAGCAAGTATTTTTCATCCAGTGTTTTAGATAATAACTCAGCAGCTTTGTAAAGATAGGCCCTACCATTATCCTCATTAATTAAGGATTAATTATTTTTATTCCTAAAATTGAGCTTAGGAGTAAGTAATTTGCACAGGGTTGCTTAGCTAATAATCGCAGAGCTGGAGCTCAAACCCTATACAGTACCCCAGAGAGCCATGAGGGCAGTATAAAGCCCCACTTCACTGTCTTCATCTCTCCCTCCCCCCCCAAACCCATGTTGCCCACATAACACTTCAAGCTTCTATCCTGCCATCTGTCTTTTTTCCTTTTCTGTAGAGGAACAGAAGCTGGGAAAAATTTAAAATACAAATTATAGGTATTAGCTGCTTTAAAATCTTTGTACCTGATTTTTATATTTAAATGCTGATAGTTTATGCGCTTCAAAAGCTTTTGCAGAAATTTGTTTCCAACATTTTTTTCCCTCCCCAGGTTCACTGTCTGAGATCAGTTGATAACTTATTTGTGGTTGTTCAGGAGTTTAAGGATTACCAGTTCAAAGAAACAAAGGTGAGCTATCCCAAACACAGTAGCTGATCTTCAGCCGTCTTCCCAAAGAGGTTATTTCCACTTTTCACATTCTGTGTATCGTTTAGCATTACTGCTGCTTTTATAATATAGAATACTGGGAGACTTTTACAGTAAAATCCAGAGATTTATTGATAGTCTATCGCAAAAGTTGCTTTTAAAAATCATTATTGCAGGGGGTGGGGAATGGATGAAGGGAGTCGACAGGTACAGATTTCCAGTTACAGGTAGGTCCTGGGGCTATAATGTACAGCATGGTGACTGTAATTAATGCTGTATTGCACATTTGCAAATTGCTAAGATAGGTCTTAAAAGTTCTCGTCACAAGAAAAACCTTTTAACAGTATGGTGACAGATGTTAACTAGGCTTGTGGTGATCATTTTGCAGTGTAAACAAATACTGAATCATTATGTGTACACCTGAGACTAAAATAATATTATATGTTAATTGTATTCCATTTTCTGAAAAGATGAAAGAAATAAATATCAAGAAATAAATATCAATATTGAAAAACTTATAAGAAATAGAACAAATTGTTTGACTTTCTTACAAAAGATGGACACCTTAGATGAGCTTTGCTGATGTATATGGTTTCAAAATAGAATTGCTTCTAGGCTGTGAACCAGAGTAGGTGACAGTTTGTGTCATCTACAAATAACACTTTCTCTCACCATGCTCCTTTTGCCCTGCTTTCTTCTCTAGCTTGTTTTTTGAAATAAAGCCAAAGTAATATCTAAATACTCCTTCAGTTGTTAGGATAACAGCTTTATCCCCAACTTGTATTTAGCGTCTGATTCCTAAATATTGAGACGCTGCCTAAGCTGAACGCTGAAAATAGATCACAGTGAGTCTTTGGTATTTTTCCAGATTGCTTTTTGGTCTGGTTTCCAGAGTCAAATGCTTGAAAACTTTTTTCTTTCAGTTTTATTGCCTATATTAGAAATAATCTTTTTTAAAGTTGTGATATGCTGCCTAATTCTCTAATTTTTATTTATTGACAACAGGTTGATTTCAAAAACCAAACTGATATGAACCCCCAACCTAGAAAAAAACAGACCTAAAAGAATTGAGACTCAAAATAGATGATAATTTTATTAACTAAAAATGTAACTTCTAACACTAGTTTTATAACCCTTCAGCCTTCTGATAGGCATTGCCAACCATATCATATCTATAAAACTAGTGAATAACAGGCAGGGTGCTGACAGTTTTTGCTCTTAAGTATTTCAAAATTGTGATAGTCAATTCTATACATGAATAAATGTTAACATATTTTTTAAAACTATAAGTGTCCATCTTAAATTCTTGCCTCTAACCTACTAGGGTGTTATTAATATTTTCTTCAATTACTGTGTTTTTGTCATCTTAGAATTTGTATTATTTTGAGTGTTTTTGGAGGTGAATTTGTTATTATGGAATGGTTCTATATGAGCCAGGTATTCAGAGTTGCCTTGTAAGTAACTGCAAAAGATATTACTGGTGGAAGTCCCAGAAGAAGAGCAGCAGGGATTAAGGCAGATTTTCTTTCTTTTTTTTTTTTTTCTTTTTTTAAAAAATAATTTCACCTTTTATTTATTTTTTAAAATTTATTTATTTTACTTTTGGCCGCATTGGGTCTTTGTTGTTGCACACGGGCTTTCTCTAGTTGCGGCGAGCGGGGGCTACTCTTCGTTGCGGTGCGCGGGCTTCTCATTGCGGTGGCTTTTCTTGTTGCGGAGCACGGGCTCTAGGCGCATGGGCTTCAGTAGTTGTGGCACTCGGGCTCAGAAGTTGTGGCACATGGGCTTAGTTGCTCCACGGCATGTCGGATCTGCCCAGACCAGGGCATGAACCTGTGTCCCCTGAATTGGCAGGTGGATTCTTAACCGCTGCGCCACCAGGGAAGCCCTAAGGTAGATTTTCAGATCTCTGCAAGGGCAACTTCTCTTGTGTATAACCATGAGAAATTGTTAAGCCCTCCACTTTGTGGACTTAATTTGGAACATGCCCCCAATAAAACCTTGTTTTTAAACATTCGCTTCTAGTTTTCATTCTGTTGACCATCAGTTTTTCTTTGTTGCATTATACTTTCTCATGGCTTATAAAAGCCTGTTAGTTTAAGCATTCTAATGGGTTCTCTTATTTTTAAATATTCAGATGATACCATGAATTTTATTAGCCTTTTTATTAACTGATTAAAAAAAGGCTAACATCTGTGATTAAAATTTTTTTAAGCGAGTTTATACATGTTCTTAGAGCAAAACTGTAAAGACTGAAGAGATATACAGTGAAAAGTATTCCCCTGTTTTCATACCACGTGTTCCCCTCCTTGGAGGCAACAACTATTACCAATTTCTGAGATATCCTTCTAGAGATATTTTATGAATATGTGTATTTTATTTACATATTTACACAAATGGAAGTATGACATACATACTGTCCTGTGCTGTGCTTTTTCTCATTTATCTTGGAGATCATGGCAATATCATTGTTGGATTTGACTGTATCACAATTTAATCGGTCCCATTTTAGGACATTAAGATTTTTCACAGTCTTGCTATTACAGTAGTGCAATGAACATCCTATATACACCCTTGTACATATTCAGTCTGAGGGTCATTTTTCTGTTTAATAAGTTTATCCCATTGATGTTTATTGACATGACAGAAATGTTTGGTCTTGGTTCTCTCACATTTATGCTACACGCCTTCTGCTTTCTTTTTCTTTCTTTTTAAAAATTTATTTTATGTGTTTTCTTTGCTTTTTCCCCGTGCATGTGTTTTAAAATATTTGGAAGGCTTGTATTTGCTCTCTAGCTGTTACCTTTATAAATACAACTTATTCTACTGTTTACACAGTATTTTTGAATCCCTACTAAGAGCAGTGATGAAATTGGCATATTTCCCACATCTCTCTTCCTTCCCTTTCACCTTCCAGTTTTATAATTTTTCTTAATGTTGAACCACATGCCTTTAAATCCTTTAAATATACTTTTTAAAAAATCATCTTTATTTATTTATTTATTTATTTAAAAGATTGGATGAAACCCGAAAAGCTTTAATGCTGCATGAAAAGTCACTGAGATTATATTCTGGAAGCACCAAACTGCCTGTGTTTTGCACTTTCTCTGCTAAGCGTTAATTTCTAACCTTTGACCTTGGGGAATGAGAGAAGAGGATATCAGTGTGCTTAAATTACTTCCCATCTTCTGTTCCCTTTCCCCTCTAAGGACAGGCCACTTTGTAACATTTACATTCTGTTTTGCAGTCATAATCCCTGTATTTGTTTTCATTTTAGTCCTATAGTTAAATTGATTATAGGCACACTACCTGTCCTTTTGTTACAGTTTTTATCTCTTGACTGGCATGAGTTCACAAATGTTTGTCTTTCACCTTTCTATTTGATTAATAATTTGGGTTTAAAATTTGGAGTCACGCTTTCCTTCCTTAAGAATATCATAGACAATGTTTGTTCTCTTCCAGCATGAAATGTTGCCATGGAGAATTCTGAAGTCATCCTGTTATTTTTCCTCCTTATTTGTTGCTTTCTTGTTATTTTTGCTTGATGCCCAGATGATTTTTTTTTTCAATTTTGAAGTTCACCAGGGTACATCTCCTTGTTGCTAATTCCAGTTAAGACATGTCAGTCTGTAGAGAAATTCACTTCCATTTATGTTTCTTGAAAGTTTTCTTGAATTATTTTTTTAGTATGTTTTCTTTATTTTAAATCCCTCCATCAGGGATAAACCAGTTATACATACAGCAGGATCTCTTTGACTGTCTTTGATGTTTTATCATGTTCTCTCTAATCCATTTTTAAATTTTTGCTAATTTTTATTGTATTCGCTTTACTTTTCTTCACATCCCTTACTGTGTTTTCAGCGGTGGCTTTTATATGTGGTGCTTTCAATATGGTCTTCAATTTTGCAGTGGTTTGTTTTTTTATTCCACTTTTCTTTGAACTCTACAAGATCCTGTTTCATCTCCTTCTGGCAGCTCCCCTCATCTTTTTCCTGCTTTTATATCTGTGCTTTGAGCTCTTATTTTGCAATTCAGCTCTTATTTTGCAAAAGTATCTCCTTATTACATTTTTTGATGTCATGTCAACATATTTGATCATGGTTTTCAGCTGCTCTGTGGCAGTGTCTTTCTGGTCACTGGTTTTTGTCCGCTGTTTTTCTGTCCCTTTTCTCCTTTTTTCCGTTCATATAAGTCTGGTGCTGATAACTTTTGATAATTGCTCATCTTTGAATGAGGTAGTCCCTCTTGGGCCTCCTCTTTATAGGAGGTTCAGGAACTGTTCCAAGCTAGCAAGAAATCCCTCTGGTTCACTGTGAAGTTCCTTTTGACAAAAGGTTGTGGTGAATGAGTTCTCTTCCTTTTTTTTTAAATAGCTTTGTTGAGGTGTAATTTCCATACCACTTAATGAGTTCTTTTAACCATTACTTCTCCCTAGCTGGAAGCATTCACCAGCTTTAGGGTTATTCACAATGTAGAGTATATCTCCCCATCTCTACTCTGTTTCCAGCAAATAGAGCATGTCTGTGAGATTCCTTGTTCAGCCTCCATTTCTCTCCTCTGCTGCTTCTGGGTACAAACGAGATCCAGGGACGCTCCCTCTCAGTGCATGTACTTCTTCCCTGCTGTTCCAGAGAAGAGTTTATTTCCTACTGCTCTGCAGACTGCTCTCCCCTTTGAGATCTGTAGTCATTCTCCCTCTGTTGTCTTTCTGCACCTCTGCTTTACCTTCACTGAGCCTGGGAATTCTTATGTTATAATTCTTATGTTCTGTTTCTAGGTTACAGATATCATGTAGATTCTATTAGGATAGAGTTGGTATTTCTGTTGTTCTTTTCTTTTAGAGTGGTTTCTGAAGAAAGAAAGGGGCTGTACCAGTGTTATCCCACCATGTTAAACCTACAAGTCCTATAGATGCCCTTTATATGGAAATTATTTGTAAATAAAATTGAATTTGCCCAACCTGAAATTACCATTATTTCATCAGGTTTCAAGTAGTATTACAGCCTTCACTCACTTCCAATTCAAGTCTCAGCTCCATCAGTCAGCACTGATTTCTTTCTACTTTGATCTTCAGTAACATATACTGTCTGTGCCAGTGCTCTGCACCAGAACTTCTGATGGAAATGTTGTATGTTTATGCTGTCCAGCATGATAGCCATGTGAAGTGTAGCTAATATGACTGAGAAACTGAATTTTTAATTTTAAATCATTTAAAATATTTCAGTAGCTGTATGTGACTAGTGGCTGCTGAATTGGACAGCACGGCTCTGTACCACCCGTTTTAACATTTTACCACATATCCATTAGCTGTTTACTGAGCACCTTTTTTACACCAGACACTGCTCTAGATGTGTGGTTTATAGCAATGGTCAAGACAGCCAAGGTCTTTCCACCCTGTGCTTACCTTCTGGGAGGAGCCTAAACCTAATAACTTTAGATAATGTTAAGTTCTCTAAAGAAAATAAAATGAGAAAAGAATGACTTGAGAGGATTACTTTAAGTAGAGCAGGTCTCTCAAAGGATGTGCCTTTTAAATTGCTGTTAAATAATGAGAAGAGAACCAGCAATGCAGAGAGGCCATATGAAGCATATACCTTCCAAGCAGAGGTACGAAGCTAGGGAGAGAATGATCCTGAAGTGATGTAAGAGACACAGGCAAGAGTCGGGTTATTTGGGCTTTTTAAGGAAGTTAAATTTTGGGGGGTGTAATGGGAGGCTGTTGAGGGGCTTTAAGCATGATCAGATTTACTTTTCTAAAAGATGACTATAGATACTATTTAGAAATTGGATAGATACATTTTTAACTGCTTAAGGTTTGGGTTTTTTCTTTTCAAAAATAGTTAATATGTATACACAGCACAAAATTCAAAAGGAAGTCAGTGAGAGGTAAGCTGCCCTCCCTCCCCTGTCTTTCATCTCCTCATTTCCCCTCGCTGGAGGTAACCACTGTTAATAGTTCCTTATTTGCTTACATTTTAATCTTGAATCCCAGCCTCTGATCTACCATTCTGTCTTGTATTATTCTGTAGTAGCCTTAATTTGTGTAAATCTTAATTTTCAGTGAGACTTTAATTTCCTCAATTGCAGACATTATATTATTTACTCTTTTGTCCTGTACTCCTGCCACCCCCAACATAACAATTAACGTAGTCTGTAGGCAAAGTAGGGGTTTATTTGTTCAATTAAAGTGGTGAGAAATGAATGAAATGAATGGATTTCATTCTCTCTTTTATAGGAAGAAGTTCTAAAGGATTTTGAGGACTTGGCTGGGAAGCTTCCATGGTCAGACCCTTTAAAAATATGGAAAATTAACACATGTTTCAAGAAAAAAAAAACAAAGCACAAAAAGATCAATCAGAATTCAAGTAAACAGAAGATTGAAAGTGGACGAGGAGACAAAACAGATGAGAGAGATGTCAAAAAAGAGTTCACTAACAATGTCTTAGATTCACAGATCTTAGACTATTATGAAAATGCAGCCATCAAAGAAGAGATATCAACATTAGTAGGTGATGATTTGACATCTTGCAAAGATGAGACTGAGGAAAGCTCAAAAGAAGAAACTGATCCTGAAGTGCTGAAGTTTAGAGTCACATGCAACAGGGCAGGAGAGAAACATTGCTTTTCCTCAAATGAGGCGGCAAGAGATTTTGGGGGTGCTGTTCAAGATTATTTTAAGTGGAAGGCTGACATGACCAACTTTGATGTGGAGGTAAGTGCAGGCTCTTACTGTGATGATTCAAGAAGGCTCTCATAAATGTGTAGAATTTTCAAGACTAACCCAATCTTATGGACAATCAAACTGAGGCCACAAAGCTAATAGGGTATCGTTTTTTTTTAACATCTTTATTGGAGTATAATTGCTTTACAATGGTGTGTTAGTTTCTGCTTTATAACAAAATGAATCAGTTATACATATACATATATCCCCATATCTCCTCCCTCTTGCATCTCCCTCCCTCCCACCCTTCCTACCCCACCCCTCTAGGTGGTCACAAAGCACCGAGCTGATCTCCCTGTGCTATGTGGCGGTTTCCCACTAGCTATCTATTTTACATTTGGTACTATATGTATGTCCATGCCACTCTCTCAATCTTAGAAATGCACAACCTTCTGAGACTGAACCGGGAATAAATAGAAAATATGAACAGACCAATCACAAGCACTGAAATTGAAACTGTGATTAAAAATCTTCCAACAAACAAAAGCCCAGGACCAGATGGCTTCACAGGCTACTTCTATCAAACGTTTAGAGAAGAGCTAACACCTATCCTTCTCAAACTCTTCCAAAATATAGCAGAGGGAGGAACACTCCCAAACTCATTCTGTGAGGCCACCATCACCCTGATACCAGAACCAAAGATGTCACAAAGGAAGAAAACTGTAGGGTATCATTAACAAGAGCATGGGCTATTGAGACAGAGCTAGATCCAACTTTTGACTCCCTAACTGTGTAACTTTGGACAAGTTATTCTCTCTGAGCCTCTCTTTCAAATGGAGCCAATAATAGTTTATACCTGTGTGTCCTGAAGGTTAAATGAGATTATACATTTTAAGTATCTGGTGTGATACCTGGTCTATACTACATGCTTAATAGATGAGAGCTATTAAGACTTGAATTTTCTAATTTCTAATCTAGTGCTTTTTACATTATGTGGACTTTCAGATTATAAAATTCAAAAGAATTAAAACAACTATTTTGTTTTGTGTGTCTTGGTTTCAGACTTTGCTTCTGAAGTGGAATACATTTTTAAAACAAACCTCGACCTTATAAAATCAGGACATCATTGCTAATACTCATGTTAGAGCCAGCTGTCCTTTTTCTTAAATTCTGCTAGATTCCCAAATCCAGATACCTCTTTTTAGCACGCTTACCCTCCTTGGTCTCAATCTTCTACTATAAGGGTGATTCACATGTGAGCCATACTAACAAGTCTTTCCATCTCTGACAGCTTAAAAGGCCCCTAGCAGCTGACGTTTTCACCAAGGAGTCATTTACTGTTGCTTTTGGGACACTTGAATCTGGGGCAAGTTGCCTGTTCTCTCTGTAACTTTTTTTTTGCACATCAAATCAGAAGAACAAGTCCCCATTCTTTTTTTTCTTGTAACAGCTGTTATGAGAATGAATAGGCTAACTAGAACAGTGATGTCCAGAAGTTAGCATGGGAGCTCAGAGTACAGATTCTGGAGCCATGCTACATGGATTTAAATCCCAGTTTACGAGCTGCATAACTTTGGGCAAGTAAACTGACCTCTTTGTACCTTAATTTCCTTATCTATAAAAGGAGGATAATAATACCTAGCTCAGAGGGTGTGGCTATGAAATGAGGTAACAAATATAAAGTGTGTAGAACAGTAGTTTGCATATAGCTAGGTAAGTGTTAGCTGCTGCTGTTAAGATCATGGTGAGGAAATTTTAGGTGGAAGATTGCAGAACATATTTTATTTCAACTTTTATTTTTGTTTGAATAGTATATATTTAACTGTGTGTTAGAAAAACTATAACTTAAGACCAAAAAGAAACACTCTTTCACAGACATTACTTGAGTCAAGTTTTAAAAAGTACTAAAAAAATAATAGGTTTTAAAGCAAATGTGGCCCATCGTTAAAAGTTGGTTAATCTAAATGAAGAGCATACTTAAGAGTTCGTTGTGCCAGTGTTCTGGTAAGCATTTCTGGATGTTTGGAATTTTTTCCAAAAAAGTTAAAAATTTCAAAAATGCATATTAAAAACCTGGAAACCTTCAAAATGTGTTTCTCATAAAAATTCGGGGGGAATCTGGTTATAGCTAACTTGTGAATACGGTGAATTAAAAGGAGAATAAAATAGATTAAAAAATTTTTAAATACAATATTCTTAAATGATTTCATTTATATGAAGCTCAAAAAAAGACAAAATAGTTTATCATGGTAGTGGTCAGATTAATGATAATTTGTGGTGGGTATTGACAGAGGGCAAGAAAAACTATAGATATGTTTATGTGATGGTTACACAGCATTTATATGTAAAAATTACTGCGCTGCGCACTTAAAATTTGTGCGTTTTACTGTATGCAAAGTATACCTCAGTAATAAAGTAACAAAAATTAATAAAGCCTCAAATTTTAAAATCTTAGTGATAAGTACAGTTCGAATAACCCTAAAACTATTTTATTCTTATTTTATAGGTTCTTTTGAATATCCATGATAATGAAATTGTTGTGGGCATTGCATTGACAGAAGAGAGTCTCCACCGAAGAAATATCACACATTTTGGACCCACAACTCTTAGATCTACTCTTGCCTATGGGATGCTCAGGTAAGAGAATGGGTTTGCCATGTAGATGAACGTGACAACTTGGTTTGAATTTTCCCTTCAAAATGTAATTTTTTGTGAGGTACTGTGTTAGAATCTAGTAGTTAAGGAACAGGATAAAAAGCTAAAGCTCTCTTTCTTTGTATCCAGTGTTGATTCCTTGAGATCCTGAAAATATCACTTAATTACTATCTCAATTTTCTTGATTTTAAAATGAGAACAGTAGTTTTCATCTGCCTCTTGAACGTGGTTATCACGTTTCTGTTTAGAAAGGATATACTGCGTGTTGGGAAATAGAACAAATTTTGCTTTGTTTCATTTCTATGCAGTGAAGCAGATGAAAGCAGAGATTTTTTTAATGTGTATAATGTATAAGTGAACACAGAGAGCTTTTACTTACATTTTAAAATTTTATACTCACATGGAAAATTTTCCACTTTTCCAAGAGCAAGATATAACTTTCTTTCTCCTTTGCCCTTTTCCCTTTGATTGGGTGTTTCTTTCCACCACTAGGACGAGTTGTTTTCTCTAGGTTTCTGTTTGCCAGACTGCAAAATGGGTTTGATATTAGACTTAAAGGATTATTAGTGAGGAGTAAATTGCAAAAACAGATGAAAAATACCTGTTACATACGGTGCCTGGCATAGCCTGGTAGTTAATTGTATTTCCTACTCCTCCAATCTTTGCTTCCTCTTTTACCCTGCTCATCCATGGAGTCCTAGTTCAATACAATTGGAACCTGTCAATTCAATGACAACAATAGAAAACTGCACCCGTTTGATTAAGCAAGAGCTCCTAGTCTTCATTCATTTAACAAACATTTATTATCTACTGCCAGGCATTACGGTGGGAGCCAGGGATATGGAGAGTAATTTTGGGTGCAACTGTTAGAAACCTAATTAAGCTAGTTTAAGATTAAAAAAAAGTGATGATTGTGTGGGAGGGGGAATTACTGGCAAGATACCGAGAAGTCTTGGGAAATCCACAGAAAAACTAAAAGCCGTATCTTAAGAAGGGTAGGAACCAGGTCTTAGAAAACCACCAGAAACCTAGACAGTCACTTTTATCTACCCTGGGAGCCTACGGGTTCTTGTTTTGCTCATCTGTGCAAATGGCTGCCCGTCATCTAAATTTATGTATTTCCAATTTTAAATAACCAGCCAGCCCCATACTGCCTAGGTCTTCTAGCTCTTTGTTCCCACGTCTTAGAAGAGAGAATCTGGTTGACATAGTTTCAGTCATGTGTTCACCCAGACGCAGCAGCAGTGGCTAGGAGTACGGGGTTGCTTACTACCAAGAGGGTTGCCAAGGATTCTGTTGCCGTGTGTTGAGGGGCAGGAATGGAGAAGTAGAGCTGGACAGGTATTACAATAAGAATCCAGAGTTAGTCCCCAGGAATCTCAGTTTTGTAAGGGAGAACCATAATATAATGTGGAAAGAATAGCAGGACAAAAGGAGGAAAGATAAACCTTGTCACCTGTCTGAGGAGGGGATGCTTCATAGAAGAGGTAACATTTAAGCCACTAACAGTAATTCCTCTAATCCTGACTCTGTCACCTACTAGCTTTGTGTCCATGGACAGGTTGGCATCAGCTTATCTGTAAATGAGAATAATAATAGTAACCTATCTCACAAGATGGTTAAAAGGACTAAAAGAGATAATGCATGCAAAGAGCTTAAATCCATGCCTGGCAAATACTAAGTGCTCAAAGTAAAGCAGTTATTTTATAGCAATGTTATTATCTTTCAAATTGAATTAATTAGGAAAGGAATACTGAATGAATAATTTCCAGTAAACTTATATTGATACATGTTCTACTTCACACATTTGAGTTGTTTTAAATGTTAACAACACAGGTCTATATACAAAATAACATGTGTTTTCTAAAAGCATATACACACATATATTAACAGATCTAGAAGCTATTTCCATTTGGAAGTGAAATGGGATTTTGGATGGTAATCAAAGGGGACTTTTAGTTATATGTAATGTTTTTGTTTTTGTAAGTGCTAGGATATATAGTCAACATGTAATTACCAATTGATTTTAAAAATAAATATCAATTGTTTCTTCATGCTAGCATAACAGGCCTTTGATCTTACAGCTTTAGGAATAGTCGTGGAAGTCTTGTCTGTTCATATAGGCTGTTTTCTTCTCTAGGCTCTGTGCTCCTCAGCCTACTGATATAATAGTTGATCCGATGTGTGGAACAGGGGCAATATCAATTGAGGTAATAACTTTTCTTTAGCTTTTATTTATTTATTTATTTACTATTTTTTAAATTTTATTTTTGTCTGCATTGGGTCTTTGTTGCGGTGCATGGGTTTTCTCTAGTTGCGGCCAGTGGGGGCTATTCTTTGTTGCGGTGTGCGGGCTTCTTATCGCGGTGGCTTCCCTTGTTGCGGAGCATGGGCTCTAGGTACGTGGGCTTCAGTAGTTGTGGCACATGGGCTCAGTAGTTGTGGTTTGCGGGCTCTAGAGCACAGACTCAGTAGTTGGGGTGCACAGCCTTAGGTGCTCCGAGGCATGTGGGATCTTCCCAGGCCAGGGCTCGAACCTGGGTCCCCTGCATTGGCAGGCATATTCTTAACTACTGCACCACCAGGGGAACCCTTCTTTAGCTTTTAGATAAGGAAGTGATACATCCAGAATGTTCTAGAACTCATGGGTAAATTAGACATAATGAAATCACCAAGGTTAGGTCCATGGACCCAAGAGTTTTGAGTGAATTACACTAGTAAAGGTGGAACTTTTGTGATAAGGATGTAGCCACTTATTACAAATAGCCAAGGACTAGATTTAGGTTATAAGTCATCTTTAGTCACTGGATTACAGAGGAGGCTGAGAATTACAAACTGGTGAGTCCCATTTCTGTAACAGACAA
Source organism: Neophocaena asiaeorientalis asiaeorientalis (assembly GCF_003031525.2). NCBI lineage: Eukaryota > Metazoa > Chordata > Mammalia > Artiodactyla > Phocoenidae > Neophocaena > Neophocaena asiaeorientalis. The sequence goes on from NW_020172742.1 coordinate 1,776,724, forward strand.
ACTGGTAGACTTGAACAGAAAAGATAATTGAAGGTACAAGCTTGAACTGGAGGAGGGCATTTCATCTCTATAAAGTGAGACTATGCTTCTTCATCCTCCTAGGTTCTTGTAAGATGGGGAAGCCTGTGACCATTAGTTAGGTTTGTTAGGAAGTCTAGCAAGGTTACAAAGTTTACAGAAAATACCATGACATTGAGAGGACTCAAAAACTGCCTAAAGCAAAGCAAGAAATAGAAAGGCATTTTCTAATTGGAGAACATTTAACAGGAGAGTCTCCTTGAATCCATATTATTGAATCAATATTACCTAAACTTTTATAATAAATAATTTGGAAGAGGGCACCAGTAAAATGGCTTAAATTTATAAAAAATTTAAATTAAATTTAAATTTAGGGCTTCCCTGGTGGCGCAGTGGTTGAGAGTCCGCCTGCCAATGCAGGGGACACGGGTTCGTGCCCCGGTCCGGGAGGATCCCACATGCCGTGGAGTGGCTGGGCCCGTGAGCCATGGCCGCGGGGCCTGCGCATCCGGAACCTGTGCTCCGCTACGGGAGAGGTCACGGCAGTGAGAGGCCCGCGTACCGCAAAAAAAAAGAAAAAAAAGAAAAAAAGAGGGACTTGTTCTCCAGACACTGCTCTACCTCCAACAGTAAACAGCCAATGCGCTTCTGGTCTCTGATCCAAGCTGAGAAAAAAAAAAAAAAAATTAAATTTAAATTAAATTAAATTTGTAAAAAATTGCTTTATGTATAGTATATGTAAAGCCAATGGGAATAAACTGCAGGGAGATACTACAGATTCTGTGACTGAGCAGAAACTGGACAGATGAGCAAGTCCAAAACAACCCACAAAGGGAAAAATAATCCAGACTGCAATTAGAAAATGACATCGGCTACCTGGGAATTTGAATCCCAGAAGGAGATCATAGTAGTCTAGATGACTGCTGTTTTCTGCTAGTGTCAGCTAGAGAAATTTACTCTGGCTAAAGAGCCACACAGAGAAAACTCAGTTGTTGTCACAAAGAATTCTGGGAACAAAGCAGAGTGTGCTTCTCTAGCATTAAACCATGATGTGTCTATGGTCTGGAATAGCAGTGAAGGTTACTACATGTCAAGAAATATACAACAGAGCTAGAGAGAGACCGGAAGAGCTCCCAGCCCCACCAAAAAATAAAAAATAAATAAAAAGAAAATGTTTGAGGCATTTCCATGTAGGGGTAGGCATGAGGATGTCAATATGGAAAAACCTAAGTTGGTATATGATCAAAATGAATGAAATTATGAAAGGAATTGAAAGGGTATATAAACAGTTTGTTCACCAAAGTATAAAGTATTTGATTTATAATACTGCCTTTAAAACTTGGAAGTACTATAAAACCCAAAAATCTAAATAGGTTTAGAAGAAAAAATGAATACTCGGCAATCAGAATCACCAGAGAGGCTTTCATCAAACTCTACATCATCCTCCCTACATCACCCTTCTCCATTACCCTCAAGGGTCTGGGCAAAAGAAAAAGCTAAGAAGCCCTGTGTCCATAGATACGGGGGTATTACTGTTTACCATGGAAGAGGTGTTTGTTACTCATCCCTAAACCAAGGGCAGAACTGTCTCTGCTTTCATGTCAGAAACCTTCTGTTAATCTGCATAGAACATTGTTCAGGCCTAGGGTAGTATGTCACCCCATTGCACAAATAATATGGAAAGCTCGGTATTTCTGTTCTGCTGACATGTTTTTGATTTAAAATTACAAAATCCTGGCTTTCCCTGGTGGCGCAGTAGTTAAAAATCCATCTGCCAATGCAGGGGACATGCGTTTGAGCCCTGGTCCGGGAAGATCCCACATGCCACAGAGCAACTAAACCTGTGCACCACAGCTACTGAGCCTACACTCTAGAGCCCGCAAGCCACAACTACTGAGGCTGAGCGCCACAACTACTGAGGCCCACACACCTAGAGCCCATGCTCCACAACAAGAGAAGCCACCGCAATGAGGAGCCTGCACTCGCAGCAACTAGAGAAAGCCCGTGTGCAGCAACGAAGACCCAACACAGCCAAATATAAATAAAGAAATTTTTTTTTTTTTTTTAAAAAGTGACAAAATCTGGGCTTCCCTGG
>NW_020172742.1:1779075-1796401 GCF_003031525.2 Neophocaena asiaeorientalis asiaeorientalis
AAAAAAAAAAAAAAAAAGTGACAAAATCCTTTCAAGAATATGGTGGTTATCATTCAAAAGCCTATATAATAGAGATTACACTTTATTTAAATTCTCAAATATTCCAGGTTATCGGATTATATAAAAATTCCATAATCACAAAAGGATATAGGTTAGTCAGTTTGATTTGGTTAAACTATGTTTGTATTTAAAGTCTGTAATACCTACTGTGTGGCAGGCACTGCTGGGTGAGGGACTGAGTGACACACCAGACCTATCCTTAAGGAGTTCTCAGACGTTTTGAGCCACAGACAGGTATAGAAATAATTAAAAAGAGAGCAAGTGCAGGGGCAGATACATGTACAGAGTGCTTTTGGAGGGGCAAATGAGAGACAGCTTGGAGAGTTGTGCTTGATGTCACAGAGGGCATGACATTTGACCTGGGCCTTGAGAGATGAGTAAGAGTTCAGCAAACAGAACAGAAGGGCATTTCAAGCAAGGGGAATAGCAAAGTTGACAGCATGCAGTATTTTGCTACTTTAGAAAAGCATTGGATTATTGGATTGGATTGGATTGTCTTGTGTATTGACAAGTGATTGAAATGATTTTACCTTTAATCATTTTTTGGTTTTGTTTTTTTTTTTTTGCAGTTGGCTACTTCTGTTTTCATATATACTCTTGTCTTTCAGGGGGCTACAGAATGGTCTAACTGTTATCACATTGCTGGTGATAATAATCCATTGGCTGTGAATAGAGCAGCAAATAACATCTCATCTTTATTGACCAAGAGCCAAGTGAAAGAAGGGTAAAATTTTAATTTAAAAGATTTTGTAGCATCTCTTAGACTTAGATAATCAGTTTTCTTTCTTTCTTTTTTTAAAATTAATTATTTATTTCTTTTTGGCTGCGTGGGGTCTTCGTTGCTGCACACAGGCTTTCTCTAGTTGCGGCAGACAGGGGCTATTCTTCATTGCGGTGCACGGGCTTCTCATTGCAGTGGCTTCTCTTGTTGCAGAGCACGGGCTCTAGGCTCCTGGGCTTCAGTAGCTGTGGCACACAGGCTCAGTAGTTGTGGCTTGCAGGCTCTAGAGCACAGGCTCAGTAGTTGTGGTGCACAGGTTTAGTTGCTCCACAGCATGTGGGATCTTCCTGGACCAGGATCAAACTTGTGTCCCCTGCATTGGCAGGCGAATTCTTAACCACTGCACCACCAGGGAAGTCCAATAATCACTTTTCTTATTGGCTTTATGAACTAACACACCCAGTGCATTGTGACAGTATTATAGCCAAATGAATATATTGAAACTCCATTTAAATTTTAAAAGTTGATTGAAACTAATTTGTATTTTTAAAATATTTTAAATTTAACTATAATTTCCCCCACCCTAATGCAACTATTTTTATTTCTGTCTTCCTTTTTCCTTCCTTATTCAGATATCTTTTTTCCCATGTAGTGGAAGAACTGCATAGCTTCATTTTAATTTCATAAGTTTTCCATTAGTGCATGCAGGCATCCAGCTGGGGATTTAACAGAGGCACAAGACTCCTCCCAACTGACTAGTGGTCTTTCCTCTGGAAATGTTTTAGTATCGAATAAGTGATGTAGTTTGGAGACGGCACCCGGTGAAGGGGGTGAGAGAAGGGGCCCTAGCGGTCCTCCTAGCTGTCGGGGAAGAGGACCGAAGTGGCGGCGGTGCACTCTCATATCTGAAACTTAATTGAACACCAACAAGGAACTCAATCTTATGCTACATGCTATAAGGATTAGAGAAATACCGGGGGGGAAGATAATCTAATGTTCAAATATTTGCATATCCCACACGTATTAGCTTTCATGTCCTCTTGTTAGTATGTTTCAGGACCATTTTTGATGATTGTAGTCTTACTAGACCACATGGGCCCCAGGACCTAATTCATTCATAACTCAGACTGACACATAGACACGCTTTGTAATCATTTTCTCAATTCAAAATTTCTAGGTTCTTGTAAAACAAGTACATATTAAAATATTAATATTTTCTAATGCAATTAAACAGTTGAATACATTAAAAAATTTTCAAACGCTTATGTTCTTATTCAGTGTTTTTAATGACTGCATAATATTCCATTGTACAGAAATATTACAGTTTATTTAGCCTTTCCTCTGTTATTTGGCACTTAAATCTCAAAGTTGAAAAAGACCTGAAAGCTGTCCCTACAGTCCCTAAATGTCCTGTAGGAGATCCTGACCAGTGATCTTCCAGCCTGTATAAACACCTCTTATGACTCTGAAGGCTGTTGATTCCAGCTTAGCACAGCTTTGAGTGCTAGTCATATCTTTTAGGGAACTTGAATCTCTCCCTGTACCTTGTACAGATCTGGGTTTTTTCTTCCACTTGAGTCCATAAGGGAAAATCTTATCTCTGTGTCACAGTGATGATTAACATCAGATATTTGAAGGGCTACCAACCCTCCTCTTCCTCTATCGCAGCTCTCCACATCCTCTCTCCTCCAAGCAAAATATTCCAAGGTCCTTCAACCATATCCCTTTGATATATGTGCATTGAAAGTCTGTTAGCCTCTGGGAAATTTCCCATCCTGAGATGTATGTTGCTATAGTACCTTAAGCCCTAGCCCATTGCTACAAATTGGATTTGACGACACACCATCTGTGCCAGCCTTTCACCATTCTTTCAAAGTCTCAGCTGTCTTTGGGAAGAATTGGTTGAAATAGCACTTGGTCTGCAGTTTCCTATGAGATGCCTCATCACAAAATTGTTTCTCTGGTCTCCTCTGCTTGGAGTCCTTCATTTTCTTACAAAGTGGCAGAAATATGTAGCGGTAAGCAGATTTGTTAGGTCTTACAGGTGCTTCATATCCAGGAGCACAGGAAGTCGTTATATCCCATGATTGACCTCACAGCTGCCTCCATGACCCTTAATGTGAGGTTTATATTTGTAAGTAGAAATCAGTTGTTCTTAAGAATATTTGTTCATTTTATGCAAATTTTCATATTTATTATTTATACATGGTATGCCTTAATATTATTTTATGTCTGTATATTGCTTATCCTCTTTTCTTTGCTAGTTTTTTTCCCCCTTTTGATTAGATTGCCAGTGCTTTGTTTTGTTCTTTCATATACTATTTGTTCTATGGTTTTATGCTTGATGCTTTTTGTTTTTTATTCCTATTTCCTATTGAGGTCTTTTCATTTGTTATCTAAAATCTTAAGTTATATGCTGTAAATGTCTTCTTTTTTTTTGTTTTTTTTGTTTTTTTTGCGGTACGCGGGCCTCTCACAGTTGTGGCCTTTCCCGTTGTGGAGCACAGGCTCCAGACGCACAGGCTCAGCGGCCATGGCTCACGGGCGCAGCCGCTCCGCGGCATGTGGGATCCTCCCGGACCGGGGCATGAACCCATGTCCCCTGCATCGGCAGGCGGACTCTCAACCACTGTGCCACCAGGGAAGCCCAATGTCTTCTTTTTAATAAAAGTTTTTACTAGAGCTGACTTTTATGCTAAGTACTCCTGTTGACCATATCCTATAGATTTTGATAAATCTGTTTTGGTCACTTTCTAAATGGTTGGTTATTTACTTGATTCTCTCTTTTCTAATTGTTTAGGACAGTGCTTTTCAAACTTTAATGTTCAAATGAATCACCTGGGTAACCTGTTAACTACACACAGATTCTGATTCAGTAGGTTTAGGATGGGACCTGAGGGTCTGCATTTCCTGGCAAGCTTCCCAGTGATGTTGATGCTGCTGGTCTGTGGCCCAACTTTGAGGACCAATGGTTTAGATCATTTTTTATACATAAGTAGTTAAAAGCTTTTAGTTTATTTTTATATTATGTTTTATTGTGATTAATGAATTTTTATGGTATATTTTGTTTTATATTTGAGATTTTTCCTGAGGCATAGTACATGACTAGGGTTTCTTTGAAACCTGATATTTTTAAGCAAATAATTTTTCTAGTTTCTGAATATTTTATCATATTTTTCATATCCTCTGCATCTTCACTTTTTGTCTGTTCAACCTGTACTATTTCTATCTTAACTTGATTTTTAAAAAATATTTATTTTTAAAATTTATTTGGCTGCATCGGGTCTTAGTTGCAGTACACGGGGTCTTCATTGAGGCATGCGGGATATTTCATTGTGGCAAGCGGGCCTCTAATTGTGGTGTGTAGATTTTTCTCTCTCTAGCTGTGAGTTTGTGGCACGTGGGCTCTCTCGTTGAGGCGCAGGAGCTCAGTAGTTGTGGCAATGTGGGCTTGGTTGCCTCGCAGCATGTGGGATCTTAGTTCCCCGACCAGGGATCAAAGCCACACATCCCCTGCATTGGAAGGCAGATTCTTTACCACCGGACCACCAGGGAAGTCCCAATCTTACATTGACTTTTAATATTTTTTGCCTTTTTTGTTTTGTTTTATTGTAGCTATTGGTGCTTGTGAGTGTAATACATATTTTTAATATCTGTATTTTTTCCTATTATGTAGTGATTACCTCTATTGCATTTTATTTTTTCTTAAATTGTTTATTAAATATCAATATTACATTTAATTTCTGCTCATAATCTTGATTTGCTTTTAATTTTTAGCCTGTGCATTATTATTGCCTGTTATAATTTTGTTTCTTAAACTAGTAGGTTTGCCTTAATGGGGAGGATTTAAATCATCTATACTATTATATTCATCCTGCCTTCTGTCATTATTTTTTTGATGTTAACTTTTTTGTTCTCTTGTTTTTTTATAGTATGATACATGTTTTTTAATCTTAAGACCAGTACCTCTATATTTCCTAATTTTACATATCTGTTTCTTTAGGTCTCCTGTTATTTCTGTGTAGACTTACCAAACTTTATCCTTCAGGTGTGTCACCTCATCAGCTTTTTTCGCTTTAGTGTTCTGGTTTTTTCCAGTGTTTCATCAACAGTGTTTTTACATCATCAGTTAGGTAATTAACTGCCTCAACACTGTTTTCAAGTTGTGTACTACAGTTCTTTGTGTTAACGGTCTTTTCCCCTTAATCTGTCTTCTTAAATTGTAGATGAAACAGATATAGACAGCTTTTGAAAACCAATCTTAACTAATTTTTTAATTTACTTGTTTTTTACGGACTGTCATTATAAAAGTTTTAGCTTATGACCTATGCTTTCTGCCTACCTGCTACTTCAAAAATTTTTACTAAGTTGTTGATGTTGTCACTGATACTATTATTTTAGTTTTTGTATTTTATAGCAGTCTCTTCAGAAGAAAAGTCTTCTAAAATTTCATTCTTCAGGATATGTTGAAGCACCTTTTCTTTTGTCGCCACAGCAAACTGTCCTGGGGCTTGCCCATAGATACTATTCAGTGGGATATCTGCAACTTGCCACTAAGAACTGGCTCTGTGGACATTATTGTAACAGACATGCCATTTGGAAAAAGGTGGGACTTGTAAAAAAAATGAATTTTACTTTCATTTGTTATATTAGTACCCACTTGTCTTCTAAATCTGTTGTATTTTCCTTGAGCTTATTCTGTCAGAAATCTTCCGTTTCTTTTAGCAGACTTAACAGTTTTTCACTTAAGAATGTAACAATATGATAGATCGACCCATTTTGTTTCTTATGAGAACTCAGGAATGTATTACACTTTGATCCTGACCATCACAGGTTTATCCACTTTGTAGCCCGTTGTTGAATTACATTAATACTTCAGAGAAAGGTTGAGGAAAACTTGGTTATCAGGATATTTTTTAATCACTGGTTTCATTTACATAATGATTGCTTATACTCATTAAGGGGACAACTTACATAACTATTAACATAACTATTATAGTTGTCAGATCTTTTCCGTAACCAGTTCATCCCATTCAGAATTCTAAACAACTTAACTAAATCTAACCATTTCATTGACATGTAATGACAAAGCTCTGGCTCTAGAAGGCAACTATTTTTCATACCTCAGGACTTTCTTATTGCAATGAAAATGAGTTTTTAGTAACTTCTCATTTCATATAGTCCTAGATACTTATTTTTTGCAAAAGTGAGTGACTCATTAGACCTTCTTTTATAGGATGGGCTCCAAGAAGAGAAACTGGAACCTTTATCCAGCTTGCCTACGGGAGATGAGCCGTGTCTGTAGGCCAGGGACAGGCCAAGCTGTACTACTGACCCAGGACAAGAAATGCTTTATCAAGGTGCTGTACGTTAGCTTGAAAACTCAGCCAGCCCATGACAACTTTAGGACCTTTTTAAGTACACTTGGGGATATTTCAATAAGATTTGTTTTCTCCCAGTGTTTCTTACTAAGACCCCTGGTTGGTAGAGAAGCAGTTATCAGCTAATTACTTTTCTACTTTTTGTGTGTACACAGGCATTATCTGGAATGGGACACCTGTGGCGGAAGGTACATACCGTCTGGGTCAACATAGGGGGTCTTCATGCTGCAGTTTATCTTCTGAAACGTACACCTCAAACTTTTGTTCATCCTTCAGAACAAGACGGAGAAAGATCTCCTTGGTGATTGATACAAAGACTGAAGATGATTAGTCGCGCTGCCAGTGCTTCCTGACAGTGGACATGTCAGCATGACGAACTTGCTTTGAGAGAAAAATAGTACTAATAAAAGTGAAGTTTGGTGTAAATCTCTTCACCCTAGATAGCAAAAGGTGTGAATAGAACGGAACAAGTCTTAAGAGAAAGCAGAGCTTTTCTTTGGAGCTGTTGTAGTTGGACAATTAGTAGTTTTCTTAAAATGCTTTAAAGATGCTAAGCCTACTAAAATACTCTGGGATTTGGGTTTAGAACATTTTATTTTCAGGCTTTATAGCAGTTCCTGTTTTCCACTGTAGCAAGTGGAAAGCTACCCTGGCCTAAGGGAAAGGCAGAGAGCATAATCAGATCATGAGGTTACATTTCATTGCCTCTGCAACTTTGTTATTTAGTTGCTTAGGTTCTTCACCTCAACTTTAAAAAATGAAGCATTATTACACTTTGTAAAATGGTGTTTGCCCCATGACAAGATGAAATCTCACAAGACCTACAGAAAAGTTTACTATCTGCTTTAAAAATTACAATATGCATGTTATTCAGATTAATAGAACTAAATAGACATTTCTATTTGTAAACAGCAGGGATTACACTGGTAGATGAAGTATGGGACCAACAAGCCATATTTAAATAAATTTTTCTTTCAGTACACAAAGGTGGTGATGCCTTTCAAAGTCAAGCATAAACCTGTCAAAGTATTTTTGTTGGCTTCTCTAAAGGACTACAGAACAAACTGATGTATCTTTGAATTAAAAACTTCGTGTAAGTTATTTTCTCTCAGTCACTATTCATATTTAATTGCTTTTGCAGTAGCAGAAAGTCCTTCCCAAGACAGTGGAAAATGAAATAACCTAAACATCAAGTCCTTGTAAAAACAGTGCTTCTGTGCGACAGAGTTGGGGTTTTATGTGGCATTCTGTATTCAGTTTACTTTGGAGTTTCTGGCTGCATTCAGCTTAGATCTTCAGTGTCATGTCAGTAACATACTAACTTTTGATGTCTCATTTTGAGTAAAAAGACACAGTACTTCTTTCCTTTGAAAGAATAGAGTTCACATTAGCAGCAGAGCCAACAGTCCTTGTATGGTTTCTCTCTGATATACCTCACCCTTGAGAATGAATTGGAAGTAAGACATTTATAAGGGTCTTATATCCTAGACTGGAGTTTTTAAGGTCATCAGAATGCAGTTTCACTATTATGGGTTCAACAAAGAACAAACAGCCTTTCACCTCTCACAAAAGAAAGCATTTAAACCTCTAAGTGTTGGTCAGCAGTCCATAGGACTGGAAAAGTACAAGGACCATGTTTTCTCTACCGTTCATCAACTGCCTGACACATTACCTATCAGCATGGACGTTTAATATCTGTTGAACAGATGGGTATTTTTGCATATTGGCTGTTTTTAAGTGTATCAAATTTGTGCTCAATATATCATAACTTTAGTCCTATTAAATACCATCATAAAAACATGAACAGATGTGATTTAAGATGATGTAAGTATGTAGCGAACATTGTAATAGTTTGCCATCTTCCTCTCTAGTATTGTTTTGTAATCTGGTGACAGGAACAGGAAATGCGCTACGTGAGGATTCAGAAAAGCTGAGATTGAATTATATATGACACTGCCACCTACTAGTTCTGTGACCTTGGTTTTCAACTTTTGAAACAGACCTGCACCATGGGGATGTAAAAAGATGGGGAAGGTAATCTTAGTAATCTGAAAACAGAATGACTTGAGTTATAGAGCAGACATTCAATGCATTTTAGAGGGGAAAAAAAACAACAGACATTGAGACAGATTTTATAAATTTAATGAAATTAAAGGAAGATGGTTATCTCCCAGAGACAATATACTACTTGGCTAGAGAGGGAAACATTTGTTTAAACATTTCTTTTAAAATGGTAATAAGACTTTCAGAAAATTTTAGATTCTGACATGTCAAATGTCAGACATGGCTCATGTTTCCACTGCAAGGACCAAAAGGTAAGCTGAAGACAAAAAAGGAAGTATTTTAAAAGGTCTGTAAAGTGCCTGAAGTATACTCATGCCCACAAGTGCACAAGTGCTTAATATTAATTACTGAGCTAGGCATAGGAAAAGTAGAACATCCTTATTCTAGGCATAGCCTTTTCCAAGTTCAGATGAGGTGTTATGTGGGAATATGATGAAAGTTTGAAACTTCTAGGACAAAAAAATCAAATTATTGTACCTTGGTTACATTTTTTTTTTTTTAAGTTCAGGAGAAACACCATATATAGGTCTCTCCTGTGCCAAATTTTAAAAAGTGCACAATGTGAAAATATTTATCATTGTTTACAAGAAGCCTGCTCTGTCACCCTCATATTTTTGCCCCAAGGCTAACACGTATGCCAATCAGTTGTGAGGTAGTAGCTGTTCGGTGATATATTCCATGATGAAAGCAGTTTTCACTGCAAAGGATAATGGTGTTTTAGTTTTTCTCAAGCCCAAATTCTGAATTTCCAACTGCCTACTATTGTTATCCCTTCTCCTGTATGTACTTAAACTCAACAGGAACCTTTCTCCACTAAAACCTGCTCCCTGTCCTAGCATGCCCATCCTCCCAGTAATCCACACTTAATGCTGCGAGTCATTTTAACTACATCCAGCTACTCAACAGGCATGAGTGTTTGTTTACAATATACACTGTGCTACAGCAGCTTTCTCAAACTTCTTGGCTCAGGACCCCTTCACATTCTTAAAAACTGAGGGCTCCAAGTAGCTTTGTTTACCAATATTTTACCATAATTAGAAAAACAGAAAAAAAGTAAAATACAGTAAAAATATCACATTAACACTTTCACGGAAGTTAACTATTTTCAACAAAGAATGGCACATTACAAAGCATGTAATCTCATACAATAACCTATCCTTTAAGATACTTCAGTAGGTGTTTCTCATAGTTTTTTGGAGTTGATTCTCCCTATGTGTCAGACAACTCTGTGAAATATTCATCACCTTATTTGATAACAGAATGTATTCATGTTTATGCTTAGGTGCAAAGAAAACTACAAGATTTTATAAGAACTGCATAATACTGAGGTTTGCTGGGATTTTGGAGGTATAACCTAAGAGTGAATTTCTAAAGACACAGATATTCATACCCTAAACCTACGACCTTAGGAAATTGTGAAAAATTCAAGAATATACAGCACCATTCAATTAACATTAGTGATGATGTCATCCAACACATATCATGTAGCCTCTATGTACTCGTGAGAATGAGTTGAAAAGGTAAGTTACGTCTTAGTACAGTAAGCCCCCTACATAACGAACAAGTTCAGTTCCAAGAGGGCATTCATAAGTGCAATTTGTTCGTAAGTCCAACAAAGTTAGCCTAGGTACCCAATCGGCTATGTAGTACTGTACTAATAGGTTTATCTAAAAACAAACACAAAAAATAAAATATTTTTAATCTCACAGTCCAGTACCTTAAAAAGTACAGTAGTCCAGTACAACAGCTGGCACACAAGGGCTGGCATCGAGTGAACAGGCAAGAGTTACTGACTGGAGGAGGGAGAGGAGGTAGAAGATGGCAGAACTCAGGGATGGTCAGCAACAAGAGACGAAGGGCAAGCTGCAGTTTCACTCACACCTGACACTGATGGCACAGGTTCTGGTTCCTTGCTGGATTCAATTCTATCTACCCTCTTGAAAAAACAACCCAATGATGTCTGGGTAGTAGCTCTTTTTTTCTCGTCGTAGATGACACGGTAGCACTGGATTGAATCCCGAACGGCTGCTGCAACCTTCATGTACTGTTCTACATTCAGATCCTGCACCTCAAAAACTAACAGTGCCTCCTCGAATAAAGAAAATCCCCTTGCCATTTCCTGTGTCGTGAATCTCTTCGGTTACTTCCTCCTCTTGTCTCTCTTCGTCCTTTCGTCCTTTCTCTGGGCCTCCAATTCCATCAGGCCTTCGTTAGTAAGCTCCTCGTGTTGCACAGCAAGGAGTTCAGTGAAGTCGTCCTCTTGCAGATCTAGCTCCAGCTTCTCTCTGAGGGTCACTAAGTTGCTAAAAACCTCTTTGGACTCCTCATCCCAGGCAGCTACCATATCTGCACTCGCTGCCTTGCCATTTACTTCTACATTGTGAAGGTTGGCTCTAGCCTTGAACTGATGAAACCAGCCGTGGCTGGCATTAAAAGATGCACCCTCTGGTTCTTCACCATGTTTCTTCTTCAAGTCTTCATAAAGCCTTTTAGCTTTTCTTGCATCAGCATTAAGCTGAGGGGAACTTGATGCTGATGCTGATCCTGCATCCACACACTGAGAAGTTTCTCCATCTCCGTCACTTTTCCCGCTTCTTCAACATTGTCGCCATCATTGGCACAGCAGACTTCACATGTTCCATGATCTTGTCCTTGTTCTTTAGAATCATGCTGATAGTTGAACGATTCATGTTATAAGAATGAACAACGTCTACCATCTTTTCGCCTTGCTCCACCCTCTCAATTATTTTCACTTTTGTTTCCATCATTATCACTTGGGGCTTCTTAGCAGTACCAGCTACAGCGCTTCTGGACATGCTGGGCTTGAAATAAAGATGCTATACTACTGCATACAGTAAAGTACAAAAAAGCACCACTTGTAGAGGCTGCAGGCATGTGACAATGTACGCCAGACACATGAACTAACTTACACGACTGGACGTGCAAACACATGTTCGCATCTTTGGAAGTTCACAACTTGAAGGTTAGTATGTAGGGGACTTACTGTGTTATGAAAACAGTTTTGACCTTGAAGACCTCTGTATGCTTACACAACAAGGATATAGCCATAAACAAGCAATGTCATGCCCTCAAGGAGCAACCTAAAAAAATAGGGAAAAAACCCCAATTACTAATTACAACTGCGAGAAATGCTATGACAGCATTCAGGTGGGTACCCAATACAGTGGAGTTAAGGCATCAAGGAAGGCTTCCTTGAGAAGTGATGTGTCGAGACCATTTTCAGTGACCATTTGGTCAGTCTGACTCTTTTAACTTCCTTTCCATTTTGACTGCCATCACTGTATACCAGACCTAATCACTTCCTGTTTGGACTACTGTAAAAGAATCTCCTAAGCGGTCTCTCTGCCTTCAACCCTACAACCCATCCTGTATCTGTAGCCAGATTAAATTTCCTAAAAGACTGTTTCCATCAGAGAAACACAGTACCCTAAATTGGTAAGGAATACTGACTAAGCAAGTCAGATCAGTCTCAATCCCTGGCCCTTAATTAGTTGTTATGTCTATAGGAAAGTTGTTCAACCTCACAGCTTCAGTTTCCTACTCTGTAAGATGAGGTTTTATGTATCAGAACCACACTAAATACAATGGCAGAGTCTGGCATACTATCTGGTACACAAGTGGCACTCAATTATTTGAACTATTATTAGCTCAATTAAATGAACTATTATTAGTTCATTTCTTCTAACCTGTGTTTCCATTAGCTTTGCCTATAGTATGCACTAGTAAGTTACCACTACTTATTATACTAAAAAGTCTGGGATGAGATTTTAACCAAAGGTCAGTAAAAAGAAGAAAGTCTGTAAAGAGTGTTGACTGAATTGACTAGAATCCATATACTAGAGGTGGGGTTCATTAGCTGGTAAAATAACCAATTCTATAAATGTGATCTGAAAATCTGTTACTGTTGTCAGCAGGAAGAGCCAATCGTAAACATGTTTTTTAAAAACCCAAAAAACTAGAACACAAAGGGTGACTAAGTACCAGTACAAAGCAAAGGTCCAGGAAAAAAGCTAGAAAGTAGAATTATTAAGTGTAACCATGACTTCCAGATATAATCAGAGAGGCAGAAAATAATCTCTCTAGTCACCAGGAAGGTATACATCATGATACCAGGAATAAGTCATCAAGTTCAACACTGGCCTAGATAAAATAAACCTAAATATTTTATAACATTTCTATTAACAGTTCTCTAATAACCCAGTTTCTCACCCACTCCATCAAGAATCCATGAGGAGTCATGGATAAGAACCAAAGTCTTCTGGAGAAATACATCCTCCAATAAAGTTGTACACTACTATGTAACTAAATCAAGAATTCTCAGCCTGCAAAGTAAAGTACCAGACTTCTGGATATGTGACCTAACAATGTGCTCTAAAATTAAGATGGGCTTAAAACAAACTAGTCTTACACTTGTGATGTTGATCCCTATCATATTCTGGATTAACAGTTGCAAACCATAATTATACCAAACCTCTTCCGTGCATAAAAAATGAGAGAAACATTATGTAGTTCAAATTTTTTATATCTTAAAAAAAAAAATGATTATAAAATCCCTTACAAAACCTTCAACTCTCATGCAAGTACAAGTTTTCACTCTATTTAATTTCTGTCCTAGGAGTATAAGAAATAATATGGCTCTACTTCAGAAGGAGGTAAGTAGCTGCTTTGTTTAAAAAATTGTAATAAAGCCTAAGGAAGTCAAGCACAGGAAGAGGATGAGTGCAAGGGTTTGCACAGGAAACCCAAGGAAGAGCTGAATGGCAGACAAATGTATTCAGAGACCATGAGGCATCAGTTTCCTTTATGAATAGAGTATCAGGTGACTTGGGTTAAGTATGATCCTAAAGTTTCTCCATAAAAGGAGCATTGCTTCTGTGGATTTAAACTATTACTTGAAAACAAACTTCACATATAAATCAATAAAATCAACATTTATTGAGTACCCAGCTCTGTGTTCAGGCACCAGGGAATCAAGAACAAATCTGTATCATTGAGGAATGCATTTAGTGGGAAAACAGACAAAAGAGGGAACTTTATTGGTAAAAAAGTAAAAAAAAAAAAGATTACTTGGAATAGTTTAACATTCCTTTTAAAACAAAGCAGTCTGACCTGTATGTTTCCCAAACTATTAAATATAACTTTTTTTTTGCCTTTCAAAATGTCTCCCCATTTATTCAGTTTTTCTGGAGGAAAAAATTACAAAGTAGAGGGGACATACAGTTTCCCTGAAGTTGTAATCATTTTTGTAATATAGGCATACTGTAGCCCCTCGGGGCTGTATTTGTAGTGTGCTTTCTGGGCCACCAACATCAGAAGCATATAAAAGACACAGAATTCTAGTGACCCCCACCAGTCTTAACTGAATTCAGAATCTCTGAGTGTGGGACTGGGAATCTGCATTAAATAGCAAGCCAATTATGTGCACGTCTCATATTTTAAGGAGAAATCTTAAGAAATTTTAAGTTAAAAAATTGTTTTTTAAATATAAAAAATTTGAAATTTACAAGATGCTATCTATATTAGCATACAAACCAAAAAGCATTTTGGTGTTAAAACATATCTATTAATTTATACTTCATCAGAATGAAAACTTACTTTGTGATGATTTCCTGTAACTTAAGATATGATACTTAGGGCCTCCTCTGATGGAAGTTTTTCCAAAATTGAAAACTTTGTAGAACTGAAATTCAGGGCTAGTTTCACTAACATCAGATATAGTCCTATTCCTCATTAAACTTCTGTCACCGTTATGATTTAATGAAATCCCACTTTCCTCAAATCCATTATGCATTCTTGAAACTCAAACGAATCAACAGTTGCTTTCTCAACACACCATTGTCCAAGGCGGGTTTATCTTTAGTAATGGTTTGCTGGATTCAGCTGTCAGCTAAAGTATACAAATAAGTTTTAAAACAAACCAACCGGGCTTCCCTGGTGGCTGCAGTGGTTGGGAGTCTGCCTGCCGATGCAGGGGACACGGGTTTGTGCCCCAGTCCGGGGAGATCCCACATGCCGCGGAGCGGCTGGGCCCGTGAACCATGGCCTCTGAGCCTGCGCGTCCGGAGCCTGTGCTCCGCAACGGGAGGGACCACAGCAGTGAGAGGCCCGAGTACCGCAAAAAAAAAAAAAACCAACCAACCAACTTGGTGGGGGGCTGGGGGGGGCGGGGTGCACACCTAAATGGGCCAGAAAGGTTCAACTTTTATTTCCTTACTGCTCAGTATGAAGACAAAATTATCAATGTCCTTATTAAGTATTCTGCAATCTACAACACAACTTTGTGGCTATAGCCACACCTCCACAGTGGCAATTTAAGCTTAAATTACATAAAATTAAAAATTGACTTCCTTAGTCATAATAGCCACATTTCCAGGGCTCAAAAGTAATGTGTGATTAGTGGCCACCATATTGGACAGCACAACTATGGGGTATTTCCATCACTGCAGAAGGTTCTCGTGGGCAGTGCTAATCTAGAGCATTAGCAAGTGCACAAAGAAGTGTTTGAGAGGCCAATCTATCAAACCTTATAAAGACACCTTTCATTTAGGGTTGGCTAGCCATCAAGGAATATACTAGGAGCTTAAGTACAAGACTCAACAAGAGCCTGTGCCCTCAAGAAGCTCCGAATAGTTAAGAGAATTTAAACAAGCAACAACAACAACCTGAGAAGTGCTATGATTGAACCTGCTCTGGGACCAAGAGAAAGCAATACTAACTTTTTTGTAGGCGAGTCTGGCTTAAAGGACAGCAGATCACAGAAGGCAAGATGATATTTGAGTCTTAACAGTTTTTACTGGAAGGGTAAGGATTATCAAGGGTAGCATTCCAGGAGGAACCACCCTACAAAGAGGTCTGATAATCTCACTATGATTTGGGTAAACAGCAGTCAATTCAGTGTGACTTGAGAAGTAGTGTTTGTGTGTATATGCAGAAAACTGTGGCAAAGGAAAAAGCTGTTAAGGTGAGATCAGTACGTTGAGGGACCTTGCACATCACAATTGCAACGATAGAATTCATCCTGTCAGTAGTTAGGGAGCCAATAATGGAGTTGGATCAGTTATTTTCATGCTCTATCTTTATGTTAGGACAACTGTCCTGGACACACAAAAGTTGTAACAGCAGATACCGGAGATGGAGACACTAGTTCAGAGGCTACTAGCATTATGGCAACTGAGCTCAGTTACTGATGAGAACAGCACTGGAGATGGACTGAAAAGTATTCAAAGGACATAAAAGAGAGATGTTGCTGAACCTCACACCCAATTCTCAGGAAAGCAGTAGCCAAAATCATGTGGACTGAGAAGAGGGTCAGGAGTAGAATCCCAGATGAGGGAAAAGGACAAAATGAAAATTAAGGTGAAGATTCAAGAATATCCGTAAAGGAGAAATAAACGCATTGCTGGGCAAGAGTGAGACCTATGCTCAAGTTGGGTAGCCTGTGTGGTTTCATGACTTACCAGGCTACCAAAACAGGAGAGAAGAAAGCCAATGGTATGTCTGGGACTAAATGAGCAAGTAAAACAAATAGAAAATGGGCTGAAAGCATGAGTGAGAGTTCCTAAAATGCCTGACCCTGGGGATGCAAGGGTGGGGGACGAAAATTTTAAGATTAAGATTTAAATCTAAGATGCTCTATTTTGATGGTGTAGCAAGGGCTTCAAATGGGTAAAGTTTAAAACTCAGGAGATCATGCCTTTCATCTACCTCCCTTAATCTCCAGGAAAAATGCGAAAAAAGATCTTAAGAACTAATAACACGCAGTCTCGCTGCATAAAATCAGCCCCAGGTGTTGCCTGGACTCCACTTACCCCCCCCCACCCCTATTATAATTACTTTGTGACACAAACTCAAGTCTGTGGGTAGAGAAACTGGGCTCGTCCTCATAATCTTACACCTGCTCAGTTTCCTGCAGGACAACGCCCAGGAATCAGGTTAAGCGTGGGCAAAAGAATCCCGCCCACAATCGAGAAGGAGCGACTCGACATGGAGGCGATGACAAGATCGCGGGGGAAGGAGGGATTTTTCTAGGCCCAGGGCGGTCCTTGGGAGACAGGAGGCAGCCGAGAACTCCCATAAAGGTATTGCGGCACTCCCCTCCCCCTGCCGAGCAGGGTGCGGCCTTCTCTCCGCCCCCTCCTCTGCAGCTCCTTCTGGATTGCAGCTCGCGCCGATTTTTGGAGAACATGCGCCTCCCACCCACAAACCACCAGGACGGACCCCCGCTCCTTCCTCCACCCCCACGGGTCCGGGAGCACGTCGGGCTAGTCTCGTCCTTCAGCCGGCGGACGCCCAGGGCGGAGCCGCAGTCGCCGCCACCCAGAAGCCTCGGCCCTGCAGCCCGCCCCCGCCTCCAGCGCGCGCTTCCTGCCACGTTGCGCAGGGGCGCGGGGCCAGACACTGCGGCGCTGGGCCTCGGGGAGGGCCGTACCAACGACCGCCTCCCCGCCGACCCGCTCAGTGGTTTCGCTCATTTGGGACCCGAGCCAATAACAAGGGGCCGTTGCCGGGGCTTCAGCAGCCAATCAGATGCCGAAGCCAAGCAGGCGGCGGGTAAACCGACTCCCCCGAAGGAAGGGGAGGGTGGCAGGACGTCCGCACGGAGCCACTTTCACTGACCCTCTCCTCCCCCCGCCGCGGGAGGCCGACCGCGCCCGCCAGTCCGGCTCTCTCCCCACCCCACCTACCTACCCGCCCCAGGGGGCAATGCGAGTCTCTAGGCGGCTGCGCACTCCCGAGGCTGTAACTGACAGGCGCTTTGCTCCAACCAAAACACGCCATTTGTGTTTTCACACACGGCGGGAGGAGCGGCAACCAATCAGTGACAGCAGAAAAGCCGGAAGCGCCCCTCCCTCTGAGGGAGCAATGGCTCCGTCCGGATTCGAGCCTTTTCCGCTCCCTTCTCCCTCCCCCTCCGGTTGCCGCAGGGCGGGCCACACTCCCGCCTGCCTCTAACCACCTCTTTCCCCTGCAGCGTAACAAACGCTATGCTCCCGACTTCCCGCGGGGGAAGGTGACCCCCAGCTACCGGCCAGACAGCGTCAGCCACCACCCCCCCACCACCGGCAAACCGCCAGGTTCC
>NW_020172742.1:1796611-1845121 GCF_003031525.2 Neophocaena asiaeorientalis asiaeorientalis
CCGGGCCCTCCCCCCTCCCCGGCTTCGGCTCGCTCCGCCTTTCTGCCCCCCACCCCCACCTCACGGGCACGGGCCATTCCCGGCCAGGAAACGCCGTGGCGCCGCGTTGGGCCTAACTCGAGTCCTGCTGCCTCCCGGGAGTGCCGTGCGCCGCAGCCCGGGCCCAGGCCTGGGACAAGGTAAGGGTCCAACAGAAAAGCGAGACCTACCCTCACGACCGGGCCCCGGGGGAGGGAAGGGTCACCTCCTCCGTCATAATCTCGTCGACCCCGCTACCCTTTTCACGTCTTTCCTGGGTCAGGACGTTTCCCCTCCCCCCACGCCTCTTCATCCCTTTTCCTGGGAACTGCCTACTCCACGTTTACCTTTTACTTGAGGGTAGGCCTCTCTCTGGTTTCCCCTCAAAATACACAGGCACACTTCTTCCCCTCCCCAAACCTCACCCCCACCCCCGTTCGCGCGGCCTTGTGACAACTCTGATCCCTCTGGGGGCCTCGATCTCCATCCCCCCCCCCCACAGAATGTTTCTGGACGCCTTCCCTCTCGTCCAGGGTCCCCATCGCAGATGATTGCTTCGTTCCCCACACTAAAGACGTTACCTTCGCCACCCCCAGCTCGCATTCTTGGGCTCCCGGTGGCGTTTGCCCCAGTATCTCTGAGATGGCCCTACTGAATTTGTAGGGTTCTCGCTTGGAGTGGAGCCAGATTGTGTCGTTTTGCCTGCCTTGGGCGTGGAGAGCGATCATTTGCGAACGTCTTTAAAGGCAGAAAAATGTAGCCTTTATGAATTCCCTTTCCGTCTGTGCGGAACCCAGAGATGCGAAGCGAATGGTGGTGAGGAAGAGCCCTGGTTTTAAGTAGGTGAATCGCGTGAGAGGGAAAGTTTAACTGTCGGGAAAGCCCCTTCTCTGCTAATTTATTCTACAGAGTTCTTTTGCTTGTCTCACTTCTTAGGAATAACTGGTCTTTCCCGTGTATACTGGTGCTGGAGCCAGCTCTGCTGGTCTGGGTCAGGGGTGCGTGTATGACCTGCATTTTCTGCTTTCTCATGTTACTCGTGCAGTGTGTTCACCCCTAACTCATTTCTTGACCAGACCTCTGGGTTCCGTTGGGCTTTGTCGGTAGTTAGTTCATTTTTCCAGTTTTCTCCTTTCTTGTAGTACTGGAAAAATCCCTAGGACCTCTGCTAATTTCCCTTAGCACTTGATTAAACGAGTTGCATTTAAATAACAGATATGTAACCAAGGTCATATTAACATTTTTTTGTTGGGCAGTTACATAGCTATACTTTGATTAGGGAGGATTCAGCTGAGTTGAGTGTTTGAGCTTTTCAGGAGAATGTGTACCCCCTATTTGGGAAAATTTCTTGGTGATTAGTTTTATATCATTAACGTTTTTACGTCACTTTGAGAGAAAAATTATAAATGGTAATTTTAGGTGTATGGAATCTGAGGTAGTATTAAAGCAGAGAATATTCACATTATCAGAGTTTCTGGGCCTCTTGGAGGACAGGTAATTTTTTTATTGGTTTCTACCAGTTTTCTCAGGAGGATCATTAGTTTTCTGTAGCCAAAAATTCTGGCCCATTATGGGATTAGAATCTTTAAGGTTTACTCAGCATGTCATTATATATAGAAAAATGAATTATGTCCTTTGGTAGGACATAACACAAGCCGCTGTCTTTAACTGCAGATTTAAATTTGACTGTAAAGAGAGTGTTTGGCAAATTGGCCTTTTAAAGACTAAAGCTTAATCTGCACTCCTAAATTGCTGGCTTATTAAATATATATTTGGAATTTGGTAAATGTTGATTTTTCTAATAAAAGGACTTAGTTCAAACTAAAAGGGTGACTTAGGATTGTTTATTTCTAAAGGCATAATTCCAGCCCTCCTGGCATGGAACACTGGTCCTCCCCCCACCCCACTCCACACCCCCAAAAAAAAGAGTGTGTAAGGAGTGGGGGTGGGGTAAGGAGAAGATTGTTCCTTTGGGTTGGATCACCGGGGTGAGTATACAAGGCAGTAGCAGCTGCTGGCTCTGGAGCTCTGGTTGCTACGTGAGAAGCTTGAGTAGTGCTGGCTGCTGTCTCCAGGGAAGGACAGCAGTGCAGCGTCCATTAATGCTGTTGGCTGCAGGGAGCTGCACTTAGGCGATGGCTGCTTTAGGACTAAGAAGAAACCTTGCTTTCCTGGGAATTTTCACTGCTGAGCTGGTTTGCATTTTATTGGTGGGGACATGAGAACTAGCAATTAGTAACCTTCTACCCATTTATGGATATCACCATCTGGAAACTGGATCATAGTTAAAGACTTTTCTTTTTTGTTCGGTTTTTGGTTTTTTGGCACATTTGGGGTTTTGCCTGGGGTTTTTGCTTGGATAGGACTGGAAGTTCCATTTGAGTTTTAATTTTTCAATACATTTACAACCAAAGTAATAAGAATTTAAGGATCTCCCTGAGAATGAGAATGGGGAAAATATCAGTTCATTTTTCTGCAACTGACAGGTTTTCCTCCATCTCTTTAATCATTAAATCAATTTTAATACTTTATTTGTATGTCTCCTTACTTCTAGTTAGACCATATTTACCTTATTGAACAGGTGTTTTGCTAAACATTTTACTAAATTCGGAATCTTTAACTTTAAAAAGAACTGTCCTTTTCGGAATTACTTCTATATATATAACTATCAGAAGTATTTTCTTTTTTTCTGTATTTGTAATAGACTTCTCCAGATTAGATTTTTTTCTTTAGAATTTGATCTATGATATTGATTCATTAAAATAATGTTGAATATAGTCATCTAAGATCACAAGGATGTATATGTTTGGCCATGATCCATCTGAAATATGGGACAGACTAGAAAGAATATTCAGAAATCAAATATCTAGTGGACAGGATACTTGAGAAGACAGCCTCTGAGCCCCTTATGTGGTCTCTCTTCCCCCACAGCTCCCACACTTCAGGGAGATCTCTGATTAAGCAAACAGTTTGCTGAGTATGGAAGTACTTGAAGAAGAACCACCACCACAATATACCATCAGTTACATCCCTACGACTCTTGCAGCCCATATATTTTTTTCCCTAAGAATTTTGATATGTTCAGTTTTGTGCAGATGTACCCAGTCATTTATAATGTGTGGTGTGACTCTGGCATTTGTGGCGGGAACCAAAAAGAATGGAAATGAGTTTTGTCATTCACAAAGGTTGCTTGCATTGTCGCTCAGGGATGTAAGCAGACTAATGAAACAGAACCTTTAATGGATAATATTTTAGGTGGTTCTAATTCTTATTACTATCACATATAAAAGATGTCATATCAGGTAAATATGGTTTCACTCATACTGGCTGTTTAACATAGTTTAGATATAAATGTCTTTAAGTTATTATGTAACATGAAAGTTACCTTATAAAGTAATTGCTTTTAACTTGTATTTCCTGTTTGGAACCCCCTTGTGATCTTAATGTAAGATCATTTCCTTAAGAGCATAGAGGGCCTTTTCATAGGATTTATTTAACCAGTATGCTTGAAATTTTTAATATCTTTTGATAGTGTTTTGTGTCCAGGAACTTACATACTTTCTGGGCTTATTTTGGCCTTTCTGGAGGAGAGTGGCTACTCCTTTTTTTTTCCTTTGGACAGGAAGATAATATGGTAGAAAATGCAGATGTGCAGACAACCACTTTTACTTTATCCTCTTCATATTCAAATAACTTATGAAACATTAGGCCACAGTTAAGGACAGTTAATGATTGTTGGATACATCTTATCAGTGAGAAATTGGATCATGAATAAAATAAAAATTTTTTATAACTTGTGGTTCACCTCTGGTGATGTGTCAGTTTAATTTGAAACTAAAAGGCCTAGCAGTGAATTTTTTTTATAAAAATTGTTTTGGCTATTGAAAACTAAAACTTACTGATAGGGATGTTTGTTTAAAACAAACAAAACTTTGACTCCGCAAAATTGTAAGATAATATATATTTAGTAATACAACTGGTAGTTATTTGTAAAAAAAAAAAAAATCCTTTCAGAAGCACTCCTTAGAAAATAGGTATAATGTACCTATGATAAACAGGGATTGATACCATTCCTTGCTGCCAAAAATTCCAAAATATGTAGTGAAATGGCATTTTTAACCTTTCCCTTGATGCAATGATTGATTTCTCTTGGAAGGGTTCAGGGAAGTTCACCAAAGGTTGATAGAATATCATTTCTTTAATATCTCGGTACGTATTTTGTTTAATTAGTTGCAGTCTTATGAAAAAAGATACCCTGTAACTTGGTGGGGGACGGGTGTTGGAAAACATTACTTTAGAGAATCCTCTTATTTTGACAGAATATATTAAACTCTTAACACTTTATGAAGGGAACTATGAGAGATAATAAAGGAACAATGAAGCAGAATCTCTGTCTACTTCATATGAGCCCTCACTGAGCAAGGAATTTGTAATCCCATCCTGCCTCACTCAGTTTTTCCATCATATGGATTTTGTTTGCTGAATACCTCAGGGAGAGATGTAAGGGTCACATTAAGTATCTTTGATATAAAGACAGGGATAAGGAATTTTCTGCCTATTGGAATAATGTCTTAGTATTTTTAAAACACTAGGATTATTGGCCAGTTTTGCTTGATGTATACGACTGTTGATTTCATCTGACTGATTCCTCTTCTGTGCTCTTCTGTCTTTCCTTGAAGTATGAGAATTATCAGAGTTTTGATGGCAAATTGAAGAAGTAAGAATCATTTTCTTAGCCATGTTATTCATGTTATACACCTAGAGCTGAGGGTACTCCTTGGCCTATGCTATGAATCACAGAAAAAACAGTGGATGTAGGACTTTATACAGAATTTGTTTCTGTCTGGGGAATCAAGTTTTTGATGTGCTACCTAATTGAGAGAAAATGCAGAATTCCCTGCTGCGCTGTTTGAAAAATAGGTGGAAGCATGGGAGGGGCCTGAGACCTCTGCAGCAGGGTTTGGTCTGAGTAGAAAAGGAAGATATTTGTTTGAAATTGCCAGCTGCTTATATCAGACTGACTCGCTTATTATGCCTCTAGTTGGCCTGTCAATATGGCCAAACAGCTAGATAAGTGCGGGGCAGGACAAAGGGCTCTTTGCACAGCAGGGAGGCAGTGTTGATGGGGGAGGGGCAGGAGGTAGGAAAGGCAGGAGGAGGAGGTTCTTTTCCCTAGGAGATTATTCAGTTTGGCATACAATTAAAGAAATCATTTATAGTTCCTACTCGAGCATTGAATTTGTGCCAACCATATAACGTTAACCCCAAATTTAGTATGTCCCTGAATATCTGGTAGGAACCCATCCCCTCCTCCAAGGAAAATAAAAGCTTTGTATAGATTAAAAGAATAAATCCCATGTTCTCCACCCTCCTAAATACAGATCACCCCTCCCCCCCCAGTAGACCAATTCTGGAGCATCTGAGAGCTGAATTCTCATTAAAAAAATGGAAAAGAATATTCTATCTGAATAAAACTTTTATATTTCAACACATACATTGTCCTTATTTGGGTTGGGATTAGACCAGAGTAAGTTGAATAGTTTGCTTCCCTTTGTGAAATAGTTGCATATTGTTAGCTCCAATTTTATATCAGTATTATGGAGAGCATCCTTCAGCATTCAAGTGTTGGGTTGCCATCATGTAAAATGCTAACTAAAGAAAGGTTACTTACTGTTTGTCTCATCCCTACTTCCTGGAGAACATGATATTCTCTGGAGTTTACCCAGCCCCCCTTTTAAGTTAGGCACAACCTTGTTTGATACATATGTGCTCAATTCCCAGTTGCAAGTGGGATGGTTGCATCTAGTTTATTATAATTAATATGAATCAGAGTTGGAAGAGATCTGTCATTATCTATCCCTTTAAGCAAAATCATAATGAAATATTTGAAAGTTTTTGGAGTTTTCATTAAAATATTAAAAGGATCAATGTCCTGAACAGTATTTGTAGTTACTTTTATTTATTTATTTAAATTTATTTATTTATTCGTTTATTTTTGGCTGCTTTGGGTCTTCGTTGCTGCGCGCAGGCTTTGTCTAGTTGTGGCGAGCGGGGGCAACTCTTCGTTGCAGTGTGTGGGCTTCTCGTTGCAGAGCACAGGCTCTAGGTGCACGGGTTTCAGTAGTTGTGGCACACGGGCTCAGTAGTTGTGGCTGGCAGGCTCACTAGTTGTGGCGCACAGGCTTAGTTGCTCTGCGGCTTGTGATCTTCCCAGACCAGGGCTCGAACCCATGTCCCTTGCATTGGCAGGTGGATGCTTAACCACTGAGCCACCAGGGAAGCCCTGTAGTTAGTTTTAAAATAAATGTTGAACAATACATGTGTGCCACTTCTTTTTAAAAACCCAAAATATTAAAGAATTGCATTCACAAATTAGATAGCAGTTATTTTGATTGCAAAAGGATTCCTGCTTTATAAAAGGATATGCTGTGGTTCCTTTAAATGCTTAATATATTTTAGGAGAATTTGATTTTTAGACATGATTGGTTTGAACTCAGCTTTCCAAGAGTACATCTGTTGCTTGAATTGAGATACCACCTGTATTGCAATGTTATTAAACTAGCTTTAAAGTTTTCCCTTCAGTGGCACACGGGCTCAGTAGTTGTGGCTGGCAGGCTCACTAGTTGTGGCGCACAGGCTTAGTTGCTCTGCGGCTTGTGATCTTCCCAGACCAGGGCTCGAACCCATGTCCCTTGCATTGGCAGGTGGATGCTTAACCACTGAGCCACCAGGGAAGCCCTGTAGTTAGTTTTAAAATAAATGTTGAACAATACATGTGTGCCACTTCTTTTTAAAAACCCAAAATATTAAAGAATTGCATTCACAAATTAGATAGCAGTTATTTTGATTGCAAAAGGATTCCTGCTTTATAAAAGGATATGCTGTGGTTCCTTTAAATGCTTAATATATTTTAGGAGAAT
This sequence comes from Neophocaena asiaeorientalis asiaeorientalis, assembly GCF_003031525.2. Classification (NCBI taxonomy): domain Eukaryota; kingdom Metazoa; phylum Chordata; class Mammalia; order Artiodactyla; family Phocoenidae; genus Neophocaena; species Neophocaena asiaeorientalis. The sequence goes on from NW_020172742.1 coordinate 1,803,550, forward strand.
TTGATTTTTAGACATGATTGGTTTGAACTCAGCTTTCCAAGAGTACATCTGTTGCTTGAATTGAGATACCACCTGTATTGCAATGTTATTAAACTAGCTTTAAAGTTTTCCCTTCTATCCAGACTGGAGGAGATGATAAAGGAAACTGGAGTGCTAATTTTTACTTATGGGTTCAGAGCTTGTGGCTGTTAGCAAAGAAGAGATGTTTTAACTTAATAGAAAAGCTAAAAAACTGCCTTTAATGCACATTATAATAGTAAACAAACGACCAAGTTTTGTGTCTTTTCCCTCAGTAAAAGAAATATGTGTTACGTACTTAACATTATATTTTTATGTGCAGTGGTCTTGGCAATAAAGATATATTTTGACCTGAAAAGGGAAATTTGAGTGACTAATCAACACTGCCATTAGTTAGAAGTTTTTTTCATTAACATGAAATTTAGTGGGCTGTATTTTATATTATTATGGAAATTAAGGGTAGTCATTTCTTCTCTTTAAAATTCATTCACACGGATTATTTCCATAGATTTGTGGGAGTAAAATAGAAGCCATCTAGTTCAAACCCTGGCCTCCATTCCAGACAGTTTTCTTTACGTGTCCTAAGACCCACATTGCTAGCACTAGGGTAAACATCCTTTACGCATATGCTTGTGCATGTACACACACTCGGGCGCACACACACCACTTCCCAAATAATTAGAAATCTCTTCATCGTGGTTCCTAGTACTCCTATTACCCTAAAAAGTTCCTGGCAAGAGTGAGGAGGGCGCACATTTTGATCCCAAAGGTTTTGATAACTGCTTTGGCTCCCCAGACAGCTAATCTCATTTTCAGTAAGACGTAGTCGGCAGTAGGCTAGAATGAAGGTGAAACGCAGCACTACCTACCTCATCTTGCCTGTACAGCTGCTCCACCTTATTTCCTGCTATTATCATCCTGCAGTGCCTCTCCCCAGCAAAAAGGAAAATAGGACAAAGGGGTTAAATTGGATGGGCTATTAGGATTTTTATTATGATTCGATTGTTTATATATACTTAAAGCTAATTTGTCCTATTCTTAAAAATCAGTAGTGAAAGAGGTTTTATAACTTCAGTACCTTGCATTCTCTTTCTTGATAAGCCATTTCAGTTCTTAGCCTTACAGGAAAAAAAACTGTTTTTAAGCATACTTATTTTTCATTGGTTGGTCACACAATCATTATTACCACCTGATGCCACCGTATTATTAGCTTGAAAAAAGAGAGAATCTCTTCTGTAGATAATATTTGCAATTTGAATTGGGAATTACTAATTAGTGTAACTCAGATTTATGACAAAAGTAAGGTTAAAAATTAAACCTTCATGAATATTTACCCCTTTACCTTAGTGGAGGTGAAATTGTTTGAATATAGATTTTTCAGACTTCTTTCTTCAAGCTGCATAATTTTTGTTTTTCAAGCCTTGTTTTTCCCACACCACCTCCCCAAACAAGAAATTTTATTTTTATTATTTTCTGATGCTGAAATTTCCTCCTCCCCACTCATGAAATGTGAAGACTCAGATAAAATCCAGTAATCTAATAAGGCATGTGCACTGCTGGATATAGTAAGAGGATAATTTCATAATTCTTAGAAGTTATGATCTGGTTAGGATGTTCCAGTATAGTGTTAGCATATTTAGTAATGTTGACTTGTTAATTTTAATGTATATCCAGATGGATGTCATTGTTTTACATTTGCACCCATTGTTTGTCATTTTGTTTAAGGTTGTTTCTTTTCTTTTTTTGTCCCCGTCTCCATGGTTTTTTATTCCTGTCCTGTTATGATCTTTGGCCTGTGTTGAAAAATTCTATTTCCTTCCACCAACCTCTGTGCATGCCACAACACATACAGTTTGTACTGTCTCACAGCTCTGCGAAGGAGGATGATCTGCAGTTAATAATCAACTGTTCGGGCATTCTTGGCATCCAAGGAAGGTTTTATTTATGAGGAATGACCTGGAAGGACCTGTTGGCAATTACTCTGCCTTTATGTTACATTTTCCTTTATTAAGGTAGGCTGTTGAGAGTTGACTTATTTTAAAAGAGAAACCAGACAGGAAAGGAAGAGCCACAGTCAGATAGTTATTTTAAAAATAAATGTTTAATATGATAGCATTTGGGATAGAGTGTAGAGGACACTTTTTTTAAAAAACTGTATTTTAGTTCTAAAGACAAAAGAGTTTAATCTCTTAAAGTAAAACAAGGAGAAAGACTTTTGAGGGACTGTGATTGATTGCATGCCACATGTAGCATTAGATTGTTGTGTGAATACATAAATTTTTATTTTCTTGATTTCTGTGGTGCAGACTGCTATAGCCATGCAAATTAAGTGTCTTTATGCCCACAGCCTGGAAAATATATGGAGAAATGACTTTAAGAAAACAAAAATAACAAAGAACAGGCTTGAGGAAATTGTAGAAGCAAGTCCAAATTTTTGAAGTCCGTTTTTAATTATTTGCGTTCTTACTAGAGAAATTTAGTTTTATTTAGGGCAATTAGAACTTTAACGTCATAGCTTAGTAATAGAAAAGAATAAAGGTAGGTTGACAGGGTATCAATCCACATTTTAGTATGAGGCTAAATTGTACCAAATTGTTGCATACTTTCATATTTAGGCTACTTTTATTGAAAAGGTTTACCCAATACTTTAAAACCTATGAAATGGCATAAAATGTTGACAGTTTAACAGGTACTCATCTCTTGGTGACATGTTATATAAGCAATACTAAAACCAGATATTTACTAGAAATTTAAAAATTTGAAAGTTATATTAACATGTATGGAGCTCTGCAGTTACTGTAGCCATACCACTTTAGAACAAGTAGGTAATAATAATGCCAACCCCAAGGCCCTTTGGAGCTTGGGCTGGCTGACCTGATCAAAATGTTTTTGCTTACTCTTGCTTTACCCCTAGGCTGTTAAGATTTGAAGTATTGCTAGGAATAAGGTATCTGTTCATAAATTGAGTAGGAGTCTGACTAAGTCATGTGTGGAGGCCCATGGGAAGACGTGTATTTTTAGAAAAGCAAGGCTCTGGGTAAGTGTAACTTTCCTCTCATAGTTGATCGTGCACAGTTGGTATGAAAAGGAATGGCTGGAGGTTTGCAGAATACACTGAGCAACGAGAAGAGAAGTAGGCATATCCCACTTTATGATATGACTGTGCCAGGCAAGAAAGATGAAAAGTAATTTTTTGTGTGTGAAGAATACCTTAGCTTTTCTGAACTCTGTTACATTAGGAATATGTTTCTATGGAAAATGGTTACCCAAAGGATTGAGTTGAATATCTTCTGTGAAAATGATTTTTAAATTTAATCTTTTGTGGATAGAGTGACCATACATCTTGGTTTACCTGGGAGAGTCCTGTTTTATGTCTACCAGGTAGTTAGTGATAGCACCCCTTTCACTCTCAAAAATGTCCCAATTTGGGCCATAAATTACATGCTCACCCTAATTATAGAGGGTCGTGGAACTTTTCATCACTCCATAGCAACGCAGTTTTCTTTTATAGAGCTCTTCTGATTGTCCTCTCGGCTAGGATTTTTCTGTTGGCCTCTCTGAACCCCCATTTCCACGTGGACAGTTTAGAATGCCTTTTTCTTTTCCTTTCAGTTTGTGGTGAGGGAGGGGATAGGTACAGATTTAATTTTTTATGATGAAAAATTCCAAATACAACAAAATAGAGGGAATGTAGAAAAATGGACTCCCTTTGGATTTTACTGAAACCATTCCATTTGGTCAAGATAAGGTCCATACGTTCGTTGCACTTGGTGGATTAGTTTGTGTCTTTCTAATTTATAGCTTCTCTCCTCTTTTTCTCATGTAATACACTGACTAATGAAATTTATCATTGTGTTGAGTTCTTACTCTTCAATTTTGGAAAGTGTGTCTCTATGGTGTCATTTAACATATTCTCCTATTAGATGACCCCCCCATATTTTATGTAAATTAGTGATTAGATCCATTTCAAGTATACTTTATCAAAGTAGTGGATACTTCCCTTAAGACTTACATAATGTCTGCTTGTCTTTGTGATGTTAGGCAGCTGTTGAAGGCCCCAGAGTGTTTCTGTTTTTGTAGTATCTATTGAGATTTACCATATTAGAAATTAAAACTGATAATATTTTTAAATATTTATTAACCAATTTTAGAATAGCAATAACAAATCCTGCTGACATAAGTAACATGACTGTTCTGAAAAATAACTTTCCAGTTTTTTTAATGGCATTGTTTAACATTTTTGTAAGTCTCTTTAGTGATAGAAGGGAGCTGCTTTCTCATAGTTACTTCTGCGTTTAATTTGTTGTGATAAGTTGTTTTGGTTAAAGACTGAAGAAAATGTGGCCTAACACAGATGTGTAGTTAAAAAGGGAAAGCCTTCACTTATTCCCCCAAAGAATCTCAAGACCTTCAGGAGTTCTCAGACCACACTTCGAGAAGAACAGGCTTGGATCCTTATTTCCTTTATGGTTGTGGAATGGTGATATTCTATCACTACTTCATTTATTTTCTGTAATACTCCCCCTCATTAATTATATGGTACCCTAAGATACAGTTTGAATACAAAAAGCAAGATCAGTACTTGGGGTTTTTTTTCCCCCTCTTACTAATTTTTAAAATAATGGGTTGGTAACTTAGCAACGTCTAGAGGTGAGCAATAAAGTGTTATTATTATTGTGTACTTAAGGTTTTAAACCTGTTTGATATGTATCAGTCCCTTGGAGTTACTAGTTTTGACATTCAAATGGTCCCACATTTGGCTGTTGGCTTCTAAGTCGTTTTTATTTATTCTCAGTCGTTTCCCAGCTTGTTTTGATTGATTCCTTGCTTTCTAGTATGACAAGATGTTCTAGGATCATTTTGTGTATTTCCCGCCCCAAACCTGGAATTACTCATTTCTGCAAAACTCTGATTTCTTTTAGTGGGAAATGGTACTTAGAGACCATGGTCTGGGTGTTAGGAGTGTTTAGTGCTCTTGGGTTGGACCTTGTTTCTAGACCTTTTCAGTGAACAGAACTAAAAAATGGTTTCTCTCCTTTCCTCTTTTTCCTTTTTTTGTTTTAAAATATCAGTTGTTGGTGTTTGATAACTTCTATTTTGAATTTAGTGCTTCATGATACTTTCATAAGCCTAATCTTTTCCCCATGCCTCAAATCCCAGTTTCCACTAATAACCAATGTAATTACTTTGCTTTGTCCCACGATACACGCACAACAGTTTTAGAATGGCAGAACAATATGATTACTGGAAAGTGAGTTTGTTTTGTTTGTTTGTCTTTGCCCTGAGCATATATTCCTCCAAGGATATACAGTCAAATTACAGTGGTTTTTCCATTCAATGTTACCTTCCTGTCCCTATATGTAAGACTTACGAATACAGGTTCATATGAATACTATTTTAAGTGATATTTTGTCGTGGTGCTTCTGTTGTAACACAAAAGCATATAAGTTAGTTTATTTACTAAAACTTACCTGCTTCTAGATTTTTCAGTAACTGATAACTTTTAGGCCATGGAAAAGGACGTAGACTTTTCTGTTCTTCTAGGGTCCAGAATTTCTTGACTTAATATAAACAGTTCAAGATAAGAAACTTCCTTTCTCCAGTAAAACTTCTCTCTCTTGAGTTGTTAGATCATTTTCCATTTGTCCCTGATGATTTCAGATACTTGACCTTGACTACCACATGGGACACTGGAAGTACGTGTAGTACAAAGGTCATCAATTAACATTTTTTCGATGATTCACCCTTAGACCTGAAATTTAGATATTATCTTAGAAAGGATGTCATCTAATTTTTAGCTTTGTCATTTAAAAGTCAAATTATTTGATTTTATAAGTTTTAAATTAAAAATCAAATTGTTGAAAATCTTAAACCTGTTAAATATTAAATCTGTCTTATCCTTTCTAATTATAATACCTAAAAAGAAAAAAGTTACAGCATCATTTCAGCAGTCTTATGTCACATTCTAATATATTTATTTTGTATGCTAAAAAATATTAAATCAAGATATGCCAAATGGTGAAGTGATAGTGGTTAAAGGTGTGAGGGTTCTGAAATTGGGTAGACCTTGGTTCGGGTTCTAGTTTGGGGGTTTCCTTGCTCTGGCCTTGGACAGGTTTCTCAGCTTAGTGCGTGTAAGTCTTTGGCTACATAGGGATAGTGCCTTTCTCATGAAGTTGTGGGCATTACATGAGCTGATGCATACAAAGTGATTGAGGACACAGTGTCTTTTAGAAAATAAGCATTCTCCAGATGTTAGCTTTTATTTTGGAATTCGTTATTGTTATGAATATTTGATCAATTCTCTAAACTCTGTCTGCATCTTAGGATAAGTAATGCTTACATGCTGTAAATATAGCATCTGATTTTCACAACTTCACTTGGTTATATGAAAAGAACCAACTGTTAACAAAGGAATAATTGGTGTCTAGCTAAAATTTGAGGCTTCTTGGGCTTCCCTGGTGGCGCAGTGGTTGAGAGTCCGCCTGCCGATGCAGGGGACACGGGTTCGTGCCCCGGTCCAGGAAGATCCCACATGCCGCGGAGCGGCTGGGCCCGTGAGCCATGGCCGCTGAGCCTGCGCGTCCGGAGCCTGTGCTCCGCAACGGGAGAGGCCACAGCAGGGAGAGGCCCGCGTACCGCAAAAAAAAAAAAAAAAAAATTTGAGGCTTCTGACTTTACAAATGTACCAGTGCTTGCTATATAAATATAATTACATTAAATATCTTAATAGAGAAGGGAGTTTTGGGTGTGGGTTTTTTTTTTTTTTTTGGTTTTGGCTACATTGGGTCTTCGTTGCTGTGCGCGGGCTTTCTCTAGTTGTGGTGAGCGAGGGCTACTCTTTGTTGCAGTGCGTGGCTTCTCGTTGTGGTGGCTTCTCTTGATGTGGAGCACAGGCTCTAGGCGCATGGGCTTCAGTAGTTGCAGCACGCCGGCTCAGTAGTTGTGGCACATGGGCTTAGTTGCTCTGCATCATGTGGGATCTTCCCGGACCAGGGATCAAACCCTTGTCCCCTGCATTGGCAGGCGGATTCTCAACCACTGTGCCGCCAGGGAAGTCCAGAGGAGGGAGCTTTAAGGGAACAAAACTTCTTTTCAGGATCCAAGGTCCTTTTCAGACATCATTAGAAGCGGCTCTAGGGCACCGTGTATACTGACCAGAGTGAAAGGAATTTTTTAACTCTGGAATTCTAAGATATATCAGCCTTTTAAGTGCCTTCAGGTAAAGCTGTGTAAGTCCAGGTTGCTCATCAGGTCAGGTGTTTTTGTTTTTTGTTTTGTTTTTAAGCTTTATTGAGGTATAATTGACAAGCAAAATTGTGATATAGCATTCAGCATGATTGTTTGATATACACATATGTTGTGAAAGGATTCCAGCAATTAATTAACATTCATCCATCACATGTTTACCTTTTTGTGTGTGAGGGAACCTATAAATTCTAATATCTCAGCACGTTTCAGTTTTCCAATATGTGTTATACATTAGATCCTCAGAACTTAGACACCCTTTTCACTGAAAGTTTATACCCTTTTACTAACCTCTTCCCATTTCTCTTACACTCCAACTCCTGGCAACCACCGTTCTACAGTCTTTTTCTGTGGGTTTTTGCTTTGTTTGTTTTTTACTAATTCCTGTATAAGTGGTGATACCATGCAACATATGTCTTTCTCTGTCTGACTTCTCTTAGCATAACACCCCCCAGGTTCATCCATGTTGTCACAAATGGTAGGATTCCCTTCTTTTTTATGAATAATGTTCTATTGTAGGTAGGTAAACAGCTAGATAGATAGGTAGATATCACATTTTCTTAATCCATTCATCCTTCAGCAGACACTTAGGTTGTTTACATAACTTAGCTATTGTAAATAATGTTGTAGTGAACATGGGAGTACAGATAGCTCTTCAAGATGTGATTTTGTTTCCTTTGGATATATACCCAGAAATGAGATTGCTAGATCAAATGGTAGTTCTACTTTTAATTTCTTGAAGACCTCCAGACTGTTTCTCATAGTGGCTGCAGTGATTTACATTCCCACCAGCAGTGCACAAGGGTTCCCTTTCTTCCACATCTTCATCAGTATTTGTTATCTCTTGTCTTTTTGATAATAGTCATCCTAACAGGTGTGAGGTGATGTCTTATTGTGGTTTTGATTTGCATTTCCCTGATGATTGGTGGTGTTGACCTTTTCAAGGATCTGTTGGGCATTTTTATGTCTTCTTTGGGAAAATATCTATTTAGGTCCTTCGCCCTTTTTTTAATTGGGTTTTTTTTTTGTTCTTTTCCTTTTTTGGCTATTGAGTTGTATGTGTTCCTTAAATGTTTTTGACATTAACCCTTTTTCAGCTCTGTGGTTTGCAGATAGTTTCTCCCGTTCCATATTACGTTTTCTTTTTGTTGATGGTTTCTTTTGCTCTGCAGAAACTTTTAGTGTGTTGTAGTCTCACTTGTTTATTTTTGCTTTGGTTGTCCTGGCATTTGGTGTTAACTCAAAAAAAATCATTGGCAATAAAGAAGATGTGATACATATATACAATGGAATGTTACTCAGCCATAAAAAGGAACAAAATAATACCATTTGCAGTGACGTGGATGGACCTAGAGATTGTCATACAGAGTGAAGCAAGTGAGAAAGACAAATATAATATCGCTTATATGTGGAATCTAGAAAAATAATTCAGATGAACTTACTTGCAAAGCATTAGTAGAGTCACAGAAGTAGAAAACAAACTATGGTTACCAAGGGGGGAGGGGTGGTATGAATTGGGAGATTGGGGTTGACATGTATACATTACTATATATAAAATAGATGACTAATGAGAATCTACTGTATAGCACAGGGAACTCTACTCAGTGCTCTCTGGTGACCTAAACGGGAAGGAAATCTAAAAAAAAGAGTGGTTATGTGTATATGTATAACTGACTCACTTTGTTGTACACCAGAAACCAACACAACGTTGTACAGCAACTGTACTCTAATAAAAATTAATTTTTAAGAAAATAATTAGCGGGAGTTCCCTGGTGGCGCAGTGGTTAAGAATCCGCCTGCCAGTGCAGGGGACACGGGTTTGAGCCCTGGTCCGGGAAGATCCCACATGCTGCAGAGCAACTAAGCCTGTGCGCCACAACTACTGAGCCTGCGTGCCACAACTTCTGAAGCCCACACGCCTAGAGCCCTGCTCCGCAACAAGAGAAGCCACTGCAGTAAGAAGCCCGTGCACCACAATGAAGAGTAGCTTCTGCTTGCCAAAACTAGGGAAAGCCTGCACACGGCAACGAAGACCCAGTGCAGCCCTAAGTAAATAAATAAATTTATTTAAAAAAAGAAATCATTGTCAACATCAATGTCAAGGACCTTATCTCCTATGTTTTCTTCTAGGAGTTGCTTGGTTTCAGGTCTCACATTCATGTCTTTTTAATAGATTTCGAGTTGATTTTTCTGTGTGATATAAGATAGGCGTCCAGTTGCATTCTTTTGCATGTGGATATTCCGTTTTCCTGGCACCATTTATGGTAAAGAGAGATTATCCTTTCTCCATTGTGTATTCTTTTTTATATATATGAATGAAATTTTAATTACATTATATTTTAATTATACGCAAATAAAAAAAGCCACTTTTAGTTTCTTGTACAACCTCCATTATTTACAGAAAATGTCAGAGGAAACACTAAAATGCTATTGTATAAATTTACATTTTAAAATTCAATTCAGATTTACAACAAACTGATTTATATAAAGAGTTAAATTTTTTAAGAAAAATTACTCCATCAGAATTATCAGCTGTAGAAGTACTGTGATTTATATTTTGAAATAATTTATCAGAAATTTATCCCACCCCATCCCTTTCCCCTTTGATAACCATAAGTTTGTTTTCTGTGTCTGTTTCTGTTTTGTAAATGAGTTCTTTTGTGTTATTTTTTAGATTCCACATATAAGTGATACCATACAATTTTGTCTTTGTGTGGCTTCACTTAGTATGATAATCTCTAGGTCCATCCTTTTTCTGCAAAGGGCAGTATTTCATTCTCTTTTTATGGCTGAGTAATACCTCATTGTGTGTATGTACCACATCTTCTTTATCCATTTATCTGTTTATGGACACTTAGGTTGCTTACAGTGCTGTCATGGCCTATAAAATACTCTTAACAGCTCTAGTAACAGAAAGATGCTTCTCAAAATTAAAGAATATCCAAAGAAGTCCTAATTCATAGCTTTTGCTGAATTTCTCCCCATTGTATATTCTTGACACCTTTGTTGAAAAGTAGTTTACCGTATATGCATGGGTTTATTTCTGGGCTCTTCAGCCTGTTCCATTGATATATGTGTCTGTTTTTATGACAACACCATACTGAATTTTTGTAATATAGTTTGAAATCAGGAAATATGATGCTTCAGGTTTGTTTTTCCTTCTCAAGATTGCTTTGGCTATTCAGCGAAAATGCCGTTGGAATTTTGATAGGGATTGCATTGAATCTGTAGATCACTTCGGGTAGTATGGACATTTTAGCAATATTCTTCCAGTTGATGAGCTCGAGCTGTCTTTCCATTCATTTGTGTCTTTGATTTGTTTCATCAGTGTTTTACAGTTTTCAGTGCACAGATCTTTCGCTTGGTTGAATTTATTCCTAATTATTTTATGCTTTTTGATGTTGTTGTAAATAGGATTGTTTTCTTAATTTCTCATTCCTGTAGTTTGTTGTTAGTGATTTTTTTATATATTGATTTTATATCCTGTCACTTTGCTGAATTTGTTTTTTGTTGTTGTTGTTTTGGGGTTTTGTTGCTGTGTTGGGTCTTTGTTGCTGTGCATGGGCTTTCTGTAGTTGCAGCGAGCAGGGGCTACTCTTTGTTGCAGCGCGTTGGCCTCTAACTGCAGTGGCTTCTCTTATTGCGGAGTACGGGCTGTAGACTCATGGGCTTCAGTGGTTGCAGCGTGCGGGCTTCAGTAGTTGTGGCGCGTGGGCTCAGTAGTGGCGGACGGGCTTAGTTGTTCCACGGCATGTGGGATCTTCCTGGACCAGGGATCAAACCCATGTCCCCTGCAGTGGCAAGCGGATTCTTAAGCACTGCACCACCAGGGAATTCCTTGAATTTGTTTATTCTAAACATTTTGGGGGGAATTTTTAGGGTTTGCTAGATATAATACCATGACATCTGCAGACAGAGATGATTTTATTTCTTATTTGGATGCCTTTTTTTCCTTTTTCTTGTCTAATTGCTCTGGTTAGTACTTCCACTACTGTTTTGAATAATAGTGGTAAGAGTGGAAATCTTTGTCTTGTTCCTGATCTTAAAAGCTTTCAACTTTTCACCATTGAGTATGATGTTAGCTGTGGGTTGTCATATATGGCCTTTATTACGTTGAGGTACACTCCATCTGTACCCAATTCATTGAGAGTTTTTATCATGAAAGGATGTTGGAATTTGTAAAATGCTTTTTCTGCATCTATTGAGATGATCATATGGTTTTTAATGTGTATAACATTGATTGATTTGGGTAGTTGAACCATCCTTGCATCCCAGGAATAAAACCCATTTGATCATGGTATATGATCCTTTTAATGTACTGTTGAATTGAGTTTGCTAATATTTTGTTGAGGATTTTTGCATGTATGTTCATCAGGGTTATTGACCTGTAGTTTTCTTTTCTTGTAGTATTAATATCTGGCTTTGATATCAGGGTAAAATGAGTTTTGAAGTGTTCCCTCTTTAATTTTTTTGGAAGATTTTTGTTTGTTTGTTTTAGTACTTTGGGATTAGAGTGAGATTGAGGAGTGCTAAAGTGAATTCAGATTGGATGACAATCCTTTAGATATAGGAATGGGAGTTCTAGGAAAGGACAAAATGGTGGTTTGAGTTATCTTCCCGCCAAAAGGGGAGGGGGCTAAATTGGGAGATTGGGATTGACATACACACACTACTACGTATAAAATAGATAATTAATAAGGACCTACTGTATGTAGCACAGGGAACTCTACTCAATACTCTGTAATAACCTATATGGGAAAAGAATCTTAAAAAGTGGATATATGTAAATATATGTATAACTGATTCACTTTGCTGTACAGCAGAGATTAATACAACATTGTAAATCAACTATATTCCAATAAAAATTTTAAAAATAAAGTTATCTTCCCTCCAAAACAAAACAGGAACTAAAATGCACGCTTTTTTTTTTTTTTTTTTAAAGAATCTGTCTTTTAGAGATACATGCTGAAATATTTATGGACGAAATGATATGTTCCTGGTGTTTGCTTTAGAATGGAGGAGAGGTAAAAGATGGAACAAGATTGACTGAGTTAGTAATTGTTGAAAGATGATACATAAATGGAGTTTCTTCTAAAAGTTTGCTTTTATTACTTGTTTGAAATGTTTCACAATAAAACATTTTAAAGGATAAAATAAAGGTATCTATCAAATTGGCTGTTTTGAGTCTTGTTAAAGCAGATAGTAACATACTCAGATGTTTCAGTCTTTCCCCATTGGTGCTACTTGCTTTCTGAGCCCAGTTCCTTTTGTGACTGTCACATGATACTTCCAATCAATGGAAAAACAGAGTGGCTACGCAGATATGACTTTGTAGTAAAAGGAAACTAATATTTTTTAAAAGTCTGTATAGAAATCTGGAGAGCCTTCCTGAGAGGAATTGGACAGGATTGAGGAAGCAAGTGGCTAAATTAACAGTATGTTCAGTATATATTAGATTTCATTTTATGAGCTGGTTGAATTTCTGAAAAAGTATCTTATAAATACCACATCAATGCCAAACAGTTCAGATTTCTCTAAGAAAATTAATAGGGTATTTGACTAAGAGTACAGATTATTCAGTGACTGTTAGCAAGTTTTATAGTAGACTTGGCAAGTTATTAACAAAACTCAAACTGTAGGTTCCTTTCTTCCACTAAATACTATTGCCTTGGAAGCAGGAAAGTGGTTCCTATTTGCCTTTTGACCTCTATTTACTTCTCTAATATTGTAACCCTGCATACCAAAAGTAGGTGCCTGCAGTGTGCTAAGTATCTTGCTAAGTTCTCAATGTTATGTTACTTAATTCTCAAAGTAGTGCTATAGGAGTGCCTTACAGATGAACAAACTGAATCAGAGTGATCGCACAACTAGTAATAAGGTGAGTCAACCCTGTATGATTCCAGGATCTTTTCATTATACTGTATTATGTTATTTAAAGAAGACTCCACCAACATAATCTGCACTTTCCTCTCCTCCTGACTTTGGATGTTGCCATCCATCTGTAGTTGTTCCCCTTTTTCCTCTAGGATTCTTTGCCTCAAATTGGATAGGGGTCCTGGATCTGGATAAAGAGAGGAAATTGATGAGGTTTTATTGGACTTTGTCCCCTACTGGACATATTGTAAATTCTGACTTCGAGGGTATTTACCATTCAGTCAGTTACCGGCTTCCATTATTCCAGACTGCCTGCGTTTCAGGAATGGGTGTAGATCAGAGGCCTAGGAATCCCTAGAATTTTTCCCTGAGTTTTGCCTCTACATTTTTCTGAGGTAATGTTTCATAATCTTCTTAAGATTATCACAGAAATCTGTGTTTACTCTTCAGAAAGGTTAAGAACTATAGGCATCCTATGATTTGGTTCCTAAGAGAGCAGCTTGACTCAGTTGGTTTCTTCTTCAGCCTGAAGAGGTGCCCCCCTTTGACCTATTGGGCCAAGCAGCAAACCACCACAGAGTCCACCCGTGAACGTACTTGTTTTCTTATAAAGAAATAATCTGTGAATTCTTGTAGTTTTGAAATTTTAAATAATTTTGCTACTAGAAATCAAAACCTACTTGTATCAAATTGGCATAGATGCACACTCAGTTGTGCTTGATAAATCAATTATTTCCCAAAGAAAATACCTTTTAAAAAGGAAGTAAAGGACTTCCCTGGTGGCGCAGTGGTTAAGAATCCACCTGCCAATGCAGGGCACATGGGTTCAATCTCCGGTCCGGGAAGATCCCACGTGCCATGGAGCAACTAAGCCCGTGAGCCACAACTACTGAGTCTGCACTCTAGAGCCCATGAGCCACAACTACTGAGCTTGCACACCTAGGGCTGGTGCTCCACAACTAGAGAAAGCCCGCACACAGCAACGAAGACCCAGTGCAGCCCAAAATTAAAAATTAAAGAAATAAAAAAAGGAAGTAAAAAAGGGAGGCATTAATAATAGGTCTAGAAGTCTGCTAAGACTTCTAAAAGGAATTTGAATTTTTGTAGAATAAGGAATGGTGTCAAGCTGCTCCCAAACATTTATCTTTAAAACTTTTTTTGGCTTGTAAATAAGGATTTTGTTTGAACTGTAATTGACTGATAGCTAAATAAACATTTGTTGTAGGTCCCCCTCAAAGAAAATTTTAGGCCAATATTGTTTCCTTTGAACAGTACACTAATGCAGAGTTGGTAGGAATTTAATGAGTATGTATGCTCAAATAATAGCTAAGAGGTGTTAAGTTAGAAATCTGCTAGAAAAACTGTAACAAGGTAGTTATACCCCGGATTTTTTTTCTTTTTTTTTTTTGCGGGACTTGGGCCTCACGGGCCCAGCCGCTCCGCAGCATGCGGGATCCTCCCGGACCGGGGCACTAACCCGCGTCCTCCGCATCGGCAGGCGGACCCTCAACCACTGCGCCACCAGGGAAGCCCCCGCAGATAAATTTTTAATATAAATACTAAGGCAAATGGAGAGCCTGCATCGTGGGCTTCCTTCTTGCTTTCATGTACAGATGGGGGAAGAGTTGGAATTTAAAACATGAAACACAAACTTAAGTCTTAGTGGATTCTTAAGAAATCCTAAGTTCATTGAAGAGCCATGGGTCATGTAATTTTTTTCACAATTCGGGGTTGAATGTAAAGACATCTTTGCTTTAACAGGGGGCTTTATGGTGGTTTGGCCCAAGAGGTCAAAGGAAGGCACCTTAGTCAGGGATTTTGTTTGTTTCCCTTTTTTTGTCACTTTTAGTAAGTATCATCTGATACATTTATCAGAGTATAAATTGTTTAGTCCCGTCGTTGCTAAATGTTAATAGATAATGGTCCTTAAGGACCTAAATGAAAGGCTCTTGTGCAGAAATATTGTCAGTTCTCCATAATTATTATTCTTTTTTTTTTTTTTTTTTTTTGCGGTACGCGGGCCTCTCACTGTTGTGGCCTCTCCCGTTGCGGAGCACAGGCTCCGGACACGCAGGCTCAGCAGCCATGGCTCACGGGCCCAGCCGCTCCACGGAATGTGGGATCTTCCTGGACCGGGGCACGAACCCGTGTCCCCTGCATCGGCAGGTGGACTCTCAACCACTGGGCCACCAGGGAAGCCCCATAGTTATTATTCTTGGGCACTGGTGCTTTGTGGGCCAGGAGCCCCAATTGCAAAGGATCTAATGTGTTGACAAATGCAGGGTTTTTGTTTTTTGTTTTTGTTTTTTTTTTACTGTACTTTCCTTGTCAGCAGATAATCTTCTTTGCCCTTTTTTTTGAGGCTAAAAGTCTGAGAGATCAAGGTGTCGGCAGGGGTGGTTTCTCCTGAGGCCTCTCTCCTTGGCTTGCAGATGGTCAGTCTCTTGCCTCTTCGTATGGTTCTTCCTCTGTGTGTGCATGTCCCTGGTGTGTTTTGTGTGTCCAGATTTTCTCTTATAAGGACACCAGTTATATTGGATTAGGGCCCACCTTAATGGCCTTATTTAAAAAAAATTTTTTTGAGGTTTAATTGACATTAGTTTCAGGTGTACAACATAATGATTTGTATATGTTGTGAAATGATCACCATAATAAGTCTAGCTAACATCCCTCATCTTAGTTACAATTTTTTTTCTTGTGATGAGAACTTTTAAGATCTACTCTCTTAGCAACTTTCAAATGTGCAATACAGCATTAACTAGTCACCATGCTACAGATTATACCCCCATGACCTATTCACTTTACAACTGGAAGTTTCTACCTTTGACCCCCTATAGCCATTTCTTCCACCCCCCAAAATTTTTGCAGTTTTAAAAGCTATCCTCATACCCCAAAAGATTGGGAACCACTGCTCTGAAGTTATTAGTGGTGGTGTACAAGAGATTTGTCAAAATCTAGGGCATAGGCTTTTTTTTTTTTTTTTTTAAGTCTTAGTTTTTATACTGGTTACCAGGCACTGGAAAAGGAAATACCATATTCAAAAACAGTAATGTTGAGCATTTAGAAATATTTTACTTAGGAAAAAATAAGTTTATACATAGAAAATGTTTTAACAAAAAAGAAAAATAGAAGCTAAATCCTAAGATGCTTTATGTTTTACTCCACTTTGTTCAGTGGTAGAATTCTGGGCTTTGCTTAGGGTCAGACTCTGACAGGACAGGAAAAGCAACAGAGATGATTGAAAGAGACAATAAAATAACTGGGAAATTTTAACGTAGTATACGGTTGTGATTATATTTTGCATGAGAATTTGGAGCAACTTTACTGTACCAGTTGTATTCATTAAAAAGTACTGTTTTGTCCGTGTCCTGGGGCTAGTTTATTGTTAAGTATTAATTAATGAATGAGAATTTTGGCACAAATACAGCTGAAGGATTTACTGAAACTGGATTATCAGGGTTTTTATTTTTATTGGCTACGCCACGCAGCTTGTGGGATCTAAGTTCCCCAACCAGGGATTGAACCCAAGCCCTCGGCAGTGAAAACGCAGAGCCCTAACCACTGGACCGCCAGGGAATTCGCTGTATCAAGGTTTTTAAATTATTTTCATATTAAGATCTCCAGAGAATAATTTTACAATCCATAAGTTAAATATTTTTGATGTTTTTCATGATGAGAACTCTTACAAGTTTCTGCATCTCATAACAAATTACTAGCTAGTTGGTCCAGAGATGTTCATCCTCTTGGACTTCTAGGGAAATGATGTACTTACCATTCCAAAGATTTCATTTTACCCAGTAAGCTACTATATGAGTAAATGTAGGCTAGTTTTTGGCTTAGGTAAAACAATGTACATCAGTGTTTCTTTGAGTTGATCATTGTCTTACATCACTGTTACTTTTTAAATTACAAATTATCCTGAGTTTAGTTTTATTGTTATCAGTATAGCTTATGGAGGGTAGTTTGGTAATAGAATGTGTTGGTATATATTTGCATTGGCATTGATTTGGGCCTATTTTCCACTAACTGGATCTTAAGATATCTTTGCTTTGTGGTTTATATAGGTATCAGCTATATATATTCCCAGATGTTTCTGTTCTGTGACACTCACCATTATTAGTGAGTTATTTTTTGGCTGGAAAGTATGCTTCCATTGAGTATGTGAGCTTTTTTAACCCTAAGTTAGTCATCAGCCTAAGGTTCTAGTACTCTTAAGAAACTGCTCATTAAAAAGAACAGCTGGCTAGCACCTCAGATATGATCCATTGCTAGTGTGATGTTACAGTCCTTATCTTTTCTTTTTTTTTTGACTCAAAACCAATTTTTTTTTCTTTTCTAACATCTTTATTCGAGTATAATTGCTTTACAATGCTGTTAGTTTCTGCTTTATAACAGAGTGAATCAGCTGTACATATACATATATCCCCATATCTCTTCCCTCTTGCATCTCCCTCCCTCCCACCCTCCCTATCCCACCCCTCTAGGTGGTCACAGTCCTCTTTAATGCATTGGTTTATCACACTTAACTGCTTCCAGGTGTTTCTTCTGTGTTTTATCCATTTTTACTTATTGACACATAGCATATACAAATAAAAATGCTATGTCAGAGATGTGGGTCGTGTGTATGCTTGTACTTAACTCTGCTATAAGGAAAAATTTGCATTCCCAAGAACACAAGAAATTTTGTTATCAACAAACTCAGATCAAAAAATAATTGCTTACTGGGACTTCCCTGGCAGTCCAGTGGTTAAGACTTTGCCTTCCAATGCAGTGGGTGCAGGTTTGATCCCTGGTGGGGGAGCTAAGATCCCACATTCCTCAGGGCCAGAAAACCAAAACAGAAGCAATATTGTAACAAACTCAATAAAGACTTTAAAAATGGTCCATATCAGGGCTTCCCTGGGGGCTCAATGGTTAAGAATCCGCCTGCCGATGCAGGGGACGTGGGTTCAAGCCCTGGTCTGGGAAGATCCCACATACCGCGGAGCAACTAGGCCCTTGCGCCACAACTACTGAGCTTGCGTGTCTGGAGCTTATGCTCCGCAATGAGAGGCTGAGACAGTGAGAGGCCCGCGCACCGCGATGAGGAGTGGGCCCCGCTCGCCGCAACTAGAGAAACCCTGCGCCCAGAAACAAAGACCCAACACAGCCAAAAATAAATTTATTTTTTTTAAAAAAATGGTCCAGGGCTTTGCTGGTGGCGCAGTGGTTGAGAGTCCACCTGCTGATGCAGGGGACACGGGTTCGTGCCCTGGTCTGGGAAGATCCCACATGCTGCAGAGCAGCTAGGCCCGTGAGCCATGGCTGCTGAGCCTGCCCGTCCGGAGCCTGTGCTCCGCAACGGGAGAGGCCACAACAGTGAGAGGCCCACGTACCGCAAAAAAAAAAAAAAGAAGGTCCATATCAGGGCTTCCCTGGGGGCTCAGTGGTTAAGAATCCGCCTGCCAATGCAGGGGACATGGGTTCAACTCCTGGTCCAGGAAGATCCCACGTGCCACAGAGCAACTAAGCCCGTGTGCCACAACTACTGAGCCTGTGCTCTAGAGCCCACGAGCCACAACTACTGAAGCCCGCGCACCTAGAGCCCATGCTCCGCAGCAAGAGAAGCCACTGCAATGAGAAGCCCACACACCGCAACGAAGAGTAGCCCCCGCTTGCCATGACTAGAGAAAACCCGCACGCAGCCATACATATGTAAATAAATAGATAATAAATGAATATTAAAAAATTGTCCGTATCAAATTTAAAAATCCAAAAAAAATTGCTTACAGTATTTGTTTTTTGGGGTGTTTTTTTTTTTTTTTGGCTACACAGCTTGCGGGATCCTAGTTCCCCAACCAGGGATCAAATCTGTGTCTCCTGCAGTGGAAGAGCGGAGTCCTAACCACTGGACCACCAGGGAATTCCCAGTAGTTTTTTTTTCTTAAAAGAAAAAGATTGACATTTTTAATAGTTATGTGTGTATAACTGTAAAGCCTAAACATTACTCAGCAAATCAATTGATGAATTATATTACGTTTTTATCCATTTTCACTTTTGCCTTGGAATGATGGTCTTTCTTTCCCTGTCACTGCCACCTGTCATTATAAGCCAACCACTCTCACCATATTTATAATAAACAAGGGATAACTTTATTCGGCAAATGTAATATGTACAACTGATATTTCTGGGGTTTGCTTTAAAATAATCATGTAGAAGAGGAAAGATTATAGATAAAATAAGATTGGCTATGAGTTGGTTGTTGATTAAAACTCGGTAGTCTGTGAGTTCATTACAGGGTTTTCTCTGGTTTTGTATTTGTTTGAAATTTTTCATAATAAAGTTTTTTTAAGATGCAAAAAAATAGCATATAAGACAAGTAGTGTGAACAAAATTTTGAAGGAAAAGAAACAGATGAATAGCTAATTAACAAAGGTGGTTTTCCATTCAGGCAAAGGAGTTTGAACTAACCTAGTAGGTATTAGGTAGCCATTATAGGCTTCTAATAGTAGAATGATAATGGTCATAGTTATTTAGCATCATGGGAGAATGAAGAGTAGATTGAAGGGTTGAGAACTCAGGAGAGCAGTTCACTGCAACCTTGAAATCATAAGGAGGTGAGTAGTGTCGGTGAATGGATGGATAAAAGGCAATCTGTGAAATATTCAGAGGAGAAAGAATACCTCTGCATCTAGGCTGTCAGTCAGGTGCTAGTGCCAGCACAGTGAAAAGGAGAGGTTTTTTGCCTCATTGACCCAGGACTTAGATTTGAACCATGTCCGGTGTCATAGTGGAGTATATACCAAATGATTTGTAGCTACATTACAAATTTAGTCAATATTTTGGCACTCTGTCTTTTAGTAAGTCAATTTTAACAAGCTTCTTGTAGTTTCAAACTTTTTTCTCTTTCTGAGGGTAATTAAAAATGGAAGGCATCATATATACTACTGAGGCAGAACTGCTAGAACAGAGTTTTGATAGCTTATTTGAAACTGAAGAGCTCAAATCAACAGATGCCAGCTAGATGGCTAGCATTTGTTTTTTCATTACTGGGAAAAGAAATTTAGAGCTTGGTGCTGCCTTCTATTAAATGAATTTAAAGTTATGTCATGGGACAACCATAAGAAAATACTTCCGTTGTGTAATAGTGCCTTATCTAGGTTTTACTTTGGAGATCCCATCCCAAGTTTAGTGAAAAAGCAACTGAGATTTCCTACTTAGTATAAAAGAATTTTAGAGGACATCCAGTGCATCCAGTCAGTAGTCTTAAAAGTGTATCACAGAAATGTTGAGAATTTGCAATTAACTTTCATTTTAGGGTTTTCTTGTAGACTGTAGAGAGTCTTCTAAGGAAGAAACTCTATGAGGAATGTTAGAATTGAAATTATTTTGAACCTTACGGGAAAATGTAGCCTTCCCACTATGTTTGTAGGAGTGTAAAATGGCCTTAACTTTCTGGAGGGTGGTTCGGCATCACTACCAAATGTGCTCATGTCCTTCTAGCAGTTCCACTTCTAAGAATGTGTCCTAAGGAATTGTTTATACACATGTATAAAGAAAGGCATATGTACATGTACATGTCCATTCAGTGCAGCATTGTGTATATTATGGAAAATTAGCAACAATCTAAACATTCTCATGCAGAGAATTGATTTAAATTATAGTGCATCCATAGGATAGAATACAGTGCTGTCTGTTTTTTGTTTGGCTGCATTGGGTCGTCGTTGCGGTGCACGGGCTTCTCATTGCGGTGGCTTGTTTTGCGGAGCACGGGCTCTAGGCGCACGGGCTTCAGTAGTTGTGGTGTGTGGGCTCAGTAGTTGTGGCTTGCGGGCTCTAGAGCGCAGGCTCAGTAGTTGTGACACACGGACTTAGTTGCTCCATGGCGGTTGGGATCTTCCCAGACCAGGGCTTGAACCCCTGTCCCCTGCATTGGCAGGCGGATTCTTAACCACTACATCACCAGGGAAGCCCCAGTGCTGTTGTTTAAGAGGAAGAAATAAATTTTGTACATGTGCATATAGAAAGATGTTCAAAACTTACTACTAAATGAGCAAAGCTGATTAAAGAAAAGTAGGGTTCTCACTTTCATCTTTGGGGAACTTTGGGAAGTGGAATTATGTGAGAATTTCACTTCTACTTTTTATGCGTTTGTAATGTTTGTGTATTTTTATAAGCATTTATTATTTCTCAATAAGTCAATAAAGATACAGCTATTGGTCAGGAGAGGATCCCCGTTGTGCATATCAGAATTATTAAGCTTTAAATTCCTTTACTGCTAGATACTTAGCCACCTGGTCTGTCAAATAATCACAGAACACATATAGTCAGCTTCTGTTTGTCTGTGTTTTGAAGGTTCTTGCTGCCCATTGTTCTTTATTCTTCTTCATTCTTAATAGAATTTTTCATGAGACCAATCAGTGAAAAGTTTTGTCTAAACAGTTTAAGAGATTTATAAAAGAATCTGTTTCTGTACCCCTCTGTGTCATTGCTAAAAGATGGAGCGGTTTGGGGTTTTCTTTCTTTGGGGGTAGGGTGTTGTTTTCACTTCAGGATGACTCATTAATTGTAGAGACACACTTCAGGATTTTCTTTTCCCTTCATGGTTGTGAAGATGCAATACTTTGGCACACAGGCAAACAGAAAGAGTTTTTGCAAAGTGCCTACCCTCTTCTACTTGGATAAGAGAAACTTTATTATTTTGGGGGGAACGGGGGCTGCACTGGGTCTTTGTTGCTGCATGTGGGCTTTCTCTAGTTGCAGCGAGTGGGGACTACTCTTCATTGTGGTGCATGGGCTTCTCATTGTGGCTCCTCTTGTTGCAGAGCACGGGCTCTAGGTGCGTGGGCTTCAGTAGTTGTGGCTCGCAGGCTCAGTAGTTGTGGCTCGCAGGCTCTAGAGCACAGGCTCAGTAGTTGTGGTGCACGGGCTTAGTTGCTCTCGGCATGTGGGATCTTCCCAGAGGAGGGATCGAACCTGTGTTCCCTGCGTTGGCAGGCGGATTCTTAACCACTGTGCCACCAGGGAAGTCCCAAGAGAAACATTTTAAAATAAAACTTAAGATCGTTTTTATACGTAGTAGAGTTACATGAGTAGTTACTCACTTCATGATTGTTGAATGAAGAAAACCCTGACAAATCTAGGTAATATAAATCCCAAGAGAGCCAGGAATGTTAATCTGGACTTGTTTGTCTAACGTAGTACCAACAATAATTGGTGCTTAATTTTTAAAAAATTTCTTTTAGGGAATTCCCTGGTGGACTATTGGTTAGGACTCTGCGCTCTCACTGTGGAGGGCCGAAGTTCAATCCCTGGTTGGGGAACTAAGATCCCACAAGCTGCTCAGCAGCCAAAAAATATATATTTTTTTCTTTTAATTCAAATATTGCTATTTAAAGTTAGTAGTAATTACTTTAATAAGTAGAGCCTATACATTAAAATCCTAATTTTCTTCTTAACTCCACTACTGTGTGTGTGACTTCTTATAAGTTAATACTTTTATAGCTCTGTTTCTTCATTTATAGAATAATGAATTCGACTCTGAACTTAAAACTCTAAATTTCTTATCAACTGGAGAAATTTTGCCTAAACTACTGAAAATATAAAGATATCAATTCCTTATAAATATGTATGTCTCACTTTGTCTGGAGTAAGTAAACATGGTTCCCATTCAGGGTTTGAAAATGAAAAAAGTATGGATTTAGAGGAGGCAGACACAGAGGTAGGAGAGGTTCTTTTCCGATCTAGTATGGAACATGGCTCTAAAGCATGATCAGAGGCTTCAAACACAGTAGGACAAAACCTTTAGAAAGTCTTTAGAATATAGCTCTTTAAAGAGGTAAATCGAAGTTCATTGAGGGTATCATCTTTATTTGACACTTAGAAACCTAAAATTTTCCTAACTGATTATTGTTAAGGGCAGAAAGAGTCTGTGCATCCTTGGTTAGTTTAGCAGTAAATATCTGTTTATCATTGTTAAATGAATTGTAAATAAAATATTTTTCTTCACTGTCATCTTAAAATAATTTAAGATTTAGTTTCGTTATTTATAGAGCGTACTCTTATCCTGTTACTCACCCCCTTCCTTCCAAGCACAATGAAATATGTCTTCGCCTGTATAATATTGCCATTATTGAAGTATTTCATGGGGAAAGAAATTCTTACTGTGGACTGAAATAGGATTTTTTTTAATTGGGTTTTAATTACCTCCTACTCTAGTAAGTTTAGAGCTTTTGTAGACATCAGTTTATTGTGCCAAGCCCAGTAGCCCCTAGAGGGAGTATAAATTTAGGCAAAGGAGCCAAGGGATAAACAGGTGTTGAAGGAGAAGAGGTAGGAGAAAAGGAAAACTTTATCTTGGCTCTAAATTACTAAATAATGATGTTTCTTTAGTCTCTCTTAATTGTTTATCCCAACACGTTTGTCTTTTCTTCTCTTCAGCCCTGAATTTCTAGATCCTTTGCCTGTATTAACTTGCTTCAGATCGTAAGCCTAACTTATAACTTACACTACCCCAGGTACATGAACTTTTCCCCAGATCTCTGAGCTCTTTCTCTTTTCTTAGAGTACATCTCTTATTTTCCAGTAATTCTTATTTATTTCTTGTAATGCTTATCACTTCTCTCTCCTATACTTTTCTTTTTTTGCATGTTTCTTACATATCCTTTTCTCACACGGTTTATTTTACTTTAGCAAAATTGAAATATACACTGTTAAAGATGAGTGAAAATAATTTTTAGCCACATTCAGATTATTAGTAGCACCTCCTCTTTGTTTACATATATTTTAAAGTTCCAGAGAGCCACTTAAATTATTATTTGCTACAAACACTAGTCTATGTGCACCTATGTCAGCAGTACAGGTATTATTCTTTCTACTGTACACTGAGAAAACTGAGACTTTTGAGACATTGCATGAATTGCCCGAGTCAGTGTCACGATTCACAGAAATTTAGAGCAGGAGGAAACCCAGTGAAGATTTTACTTTGAGGAACTTAAGTCTCATCTATAAAAAGTGATTTTTCAGGGATCACCAGACTAATTAAGTTGTAGGCTAGAACTCAAATTTCCTGACTCCTAATACAGTACTTTTTCCTAACATACATTTTCTCCTCCCAAGATAAAAAGCTTTATGTTAAACAGTACAACGGCAGTGTTTTTCCTCAATATCTCAGTTTAGGTTGGAAATGGAAGATAAGCATATAATGCAGCTGCCACATTAGTTCTCAGGCAAGTTGGTTGTGTAGCTAAATGTACATATATATTTACTGCTTTCTTAAGTGTTATGTGGTTTAAAAATTGAGGATATAAACATACAAAAAAGTCTTCTAATATTCTCTCTGTCTTCCCTTTTTACTGTTTAGTCATTCAAAAGTAGGAAATTTAAGTATAGAAGTATTTAAGAATAATCTCAACTTACATGTATAACAAAATTTTGAATAATCAGTAGATTCAGAAGTTGAATCTTAAAATTAGTGGTTATTTTCTTTTAACCCTTATTGAAAATTTTTCTGACTTTTTTTCCATCTTAATTGTGTTGAATTTATTCATTTATTGGCCTATTAAAAATTTTTACTGCTTCAGAGTTATTCTGTATATCTGTTGATTTTTTATTATTTTAATAGTTTAAATATCGGGGTAGTAGATTGGGATGAACATATTGATTTCAGAATACATTTTAGAAGCTTATGTTTTTTAGTGAATCCCAGTTTAAGGGTTATTGCTTTCAAAAAGAAGAAATTTGGCTAATTGTCGCATCTGGCTAGTTGGAGTTTAGAGAAATGAGGTTTCTTGTATACAGTCTTTTATTTAGTATGCAAGGTGGGAAAAAATCCTAATAATTTCATAACAGTACTGTGTGAACAACCTGATACCAAAGCTCTGAAAAAGAAACCAGGCCTAGGAGATGAGGAGTCTAGGGAGGATTTTTTCTTTTTTTTTTTTTAATATTTATTTATTTATTTGGTTGCGCCAGGTCTTAGTTGCAGCATGTGGGCTCCTTAGTTGCCACATGCGTGTGGTTTCTAGTTCCCTGACCAGGGATCGAACCCGGGCTCCCTGCATTGGGAGCATGGAGTCTTAACCACTGCGCCACCAGGGAAGTCCCCTTGGGAGGATTTTTAGGTGGAAGATGTTTTAGATTCTAAAATAGTAAGTTGTGGCTAATAGGATGAAAATAATCATTAACCCTCTTAAAAGATCTGAAGTAATATTACTGCCCTTGAGAAAAGTGGGCATTGCAAACTGATATTACTCAGCCTACCTTTTGTGTCAGCCTAAGCAAGAAGAGGTTTTTTTCTTTTTCTGTAATACCTGCCTATTTTTAACATATTGAGTTTCACATAATTTCAAAAATGTCTATAAAATATACCTTTCTGGCCCTGAATTAGTGAGTGTACATATTTGTCTTTACTTTGAAATCTCATAATTGGGCCCTAGATTGCAGAGTGAATTTAAAACTTAGGGAATCCACTACATCCCCAAACATTTTTTTTTTTATAAGAAGGGGAGAAAAGTGTAAAATTTCAATGTAAATACCTTGCTGTTAGCATGAGAATTCATAAAAATAAAAATAATCTCAGTGTTTTCTTTCAAATGTAATGATAGAGGATAGATATTATAAAGCCACAGGAACTTAAAAGGGACATTTTGAGAAAATGCCATGTTTGTATATATCTAAATATATATTCACTAACATATTTTGTCAGAGATCAAAACTGAGGAAGAAATTTGACTTTCTGGTGGTTTGTGAAGAGAGTTGATCAGAGATTGCTTCTTGGCTAAGTTGCTGTCTGCATAGGCTGTTAACAATTGTTTCTCTGGCAGCAGATCTTGTTCATCAGGATTGCATCATTTCTGGGAGAATGGCCAAGGTCCACAGCCACAGTACAAAGACTGTCTGAAGCATATGAGGCCTGTTCTTTTTCTGAAGCGGCACTCCTCTTCCTGCCAGTCCTCTTCACAGGATTACTGAAGCAGACTTGTTCTGAATTTCTTTCATCGGATTGGCTGTTTATTGGACTCTTGTCTCCCAGCTGCTTCCGGCTCACCTGGCTGATGCAATTTCTTTTTCTGAAATCTCTGTTGGAGTTGTTCTTAAAACACTTTTTGTCTGTTTTCTCTGAGAGTGACCTGACAGATCACATGGGTCTTGTGCTTTCAGCAAGTCATATAGAGAAGAGACTGTCAGAATGGCAGATACAGAGACTATTGACCATTTCTGAATTCAATTTAAAAGACTGGGGTAATTATAAACTATTTCTGGCACGTTCTTAAAAGCCTTTTCCTTAGAAACTATATGTAAATGGTGACTTCTCAAAAGAGTACTCAGTACTGGGAGTCAAGCTGGTTCTGCTTCTGAGTCCAAGAACTTAACTACAGTTCCTGGGGGGTCTGATGGATTGTAGTTAAACTGAAATGAAATTGAAATTCCGATGCATTCATTTTCCCCCTACTGTATACTCATGTACTTATTTCTCTTTTTACTCCTGTCCGTTTTTCTTTCTTATTTGTTGTTGCTAAAGGAGTCTGTTTCTTCCTTGGTGTAATTTTTATCTTCCTTCCATTTACTGTTACCTTCATACCTTTTATTTTTACAGTTCTGAGTATGCTCTTTTAAAATTGTTTCTAAAGAATAGTTTATTTTCCAATCTTTAATAAAAAGTTAGAAATCCATAAGATAGCAACATAAAGAACATTTACTCTCTACTGCTTGGTAACTGGAATCTCACACGCAGCTCTTTTCACATATATGATATAACATTTCAGATGTTGAAACTCCTTTCTGGCTAATGTTAAATTTGACTCCCCCCCCCCCAAGTCCTATGTCAGCACCTATTTTCCTTTTCTTTTTGGAGTGTAGAAAGCTAATTAAAGCTCTGTTTTCTACATGCTTTCCATTGTGTAGTTGACCACAAATGGATTCCCTCTTGTCACTCTTTCTGTAGTAGGACAAGAGGGTAGCGGGAAGAAAGGACTAATATGAACTCTAATAGATCATGGTAGGTCCCTGTCTGACTGGAGAATAAATCTGACATTTGATTAAAGAAAAGCCTCCGAATTTAAGAATGGGTCAGAGGAGGAGAAAAGCACCTCCTAGGAGAGATAAAAAGAAGGAATCCTTTGGGAAATGGGAGAGAATTCTGATTTGAGGGAAAGAAAAGGATTACCCAGAGACAATATATATCACTTCTTAACTCAAATAGACAACTGCCTTTTCTACCCTTTATTTAGGTTCTGGCTTTACAGGAAAATAAGATAACAAGGTTAAAGGACAAAGATACAGTACTAAATGGAACAATTACCGTTAAAATATTATTTCTGTAGAATTCTATTCCATGTGTCCATCTGTGTTATTTCTTTCTATACTAATTTGCTTCTCAACTTTTTCTAGGTCTTCAGAACTACTGGCAGATAATTTTGGGGGACTTCATATTCAGAGGTCTATAAAAAGGTGACTGAGCCAAGTAAATTCTTTTAATTTGTTTTAATTTTTGTACTTCAATGAATGCTAAAAACTATAATTTTGATATGAGTGATCATAATTTATTCAGCAAATACTCTCAAATACCCTCTACGTGCCAGGTGCTGTTGTAGGCTGTGGAACTACAACAGAGGATAAAATACAAAAATCCTTGTCCTCATTGAGTTTTTACTTCGGTAGGAAGAGAGAGAGAGAGACAAATTAACAAGTAAAAGATACTTTGAAACTGTTCCACCTAGAGATTTTAATTCTTATCAATTCTTTCTAGGACATATCTCCAACTATGTGATAAATTAGTAACTGCTATAACTACTAAGCTTGGTAAACTGTAGTAGGAGCCTATTGTCTTGTCTTATAAAACCAGGGTAATTATAGTAAAATACTGCATATAGATAATCTGTTAGAAGTTCTTCAGTTAACATTTGAATAGCTACATTTTGCATGTTATCTTTTTTTTTTTAATTAAAAACACCCAATATTATAAGAGTATTATTACCCAATATTATAAGAGTATTATTTGGAACAGGATAACCAAGCTAATCCAAAATGCCTTCATCAGAAGAGTGGAAGGGGTCATGTAAAATTACACAAAAGGGAAATGGAAGAATTCATGAAAGTAATTACTTAATCTTTCTTAAAGTTATTTTTCAACTATCCAAATTAGCTGGGTTGAGATTTCATTAAGGAATGTATTAATCACTTATTCATTTATTAAGGAGACATTATCTGAAGTGATTTTTCCATCTTTTCCTTTTAGTGTATCTTTTTTTGACTCAGAAAAATAACCACTGTCAGCTTAGTTTTGTAAGTTTTCTTTTATCTAGACACCTACATTTTTTTATGGGCATATAACAGTAATGGCTATGACAGAGGATTTTTTAATGGTGTTGAGTAATTGGTAGTGAGGGGTTCTTTACTGAAATATAACACATGATTCAGATTCCTGTATTGGTCAAGGTAGTAGTATGCTCATTATTAGACTCTGTTCTGGTTATTTAGCCAAGTAGCCTCTGGGCTTTGTTTTTTTTTTTTTTTTTTTTTTTTTTTTTTTTTGAGAATTATGCAGTGATACCAAATAGAGAAAGAGTTGGAACCAACAATCTCCAATGTTTAAAAATGCCCTTTTGGGCTTATTTGATAAGTATTCTCTCTTCTGTTACTTGTAGATTTTATTTCAATTTCCCAGAGGATTAGAGAATGTACTGCTCTCCTCTGTTTGGTTTGTTAGGGAAAGGAAACATTTATGTGTAAAATAGGCCCAAAGGCAGAAAGTTGTATTAGTCACTTTTGTTTTATGAGCTGTGAGGAAGCAATACATAGGAAGATTTGCCCTTTTCATTTCAGTCTCAAGTCCAACATGTCACCTCAAGTTGAGTGGGAACGGGTATATTGCCACACCCGGATTTGGAGAGTCCTAGGTCCATTAGTGAGATCCAGCTCTTTCAAAGTGTAGGTGCCAGGGAGGACTGCTTAGTTTATAGCTGTTCTAGCATTGTAAAATAATGGTACAGAAGAGTATTATCTTTACGTGTTCTTAAAAATCTTGTCCTGATTCACTGTTCACTATTGGTTTTCTTTTCCGTGTTAATTTGCTTCATATTTCAAAATAAGAGTCAAGCATCTGAGATCATCTACCATTTTAAAATTTGCATTGATCCCCTGTATTGACTCAATTAACATGGTATAGTTTTCATTTGATTTAATTTTTTTAGTATAAATAACCATTTTCTACTCTTACTTGTCTTATCATGAATCAGTATATCAGTCATGACTGCTTTTTGTAGTTTTTTTGCAAAAATCTGTATTAACCTGGGCCTTAACAGTCACATTGACTTTCTTTCCTCCCACATAAAATGCTTTGTGTTCCATTCTTTTAATGTTTTTTTTTTTTTACAGAACTATAAAATCACTAATGTAAAGTCAAAGTACACTTTTTCCCTTTGCACCATACCTCCAAATCTCTTAATCTACTTAATCTACTTTTGTTTCTTTACACTACCAAGTTTGTTTCTTTCTGTTCCCAAACTCCACTGGCTGTGGTCACCAACTCAAGGTATCCTCACTGCTTTTCCATGCAAAATTTTCTTATTTTTATCATGAAACTGTACACTTTGTGGTTTATGTTTTTATTCATACCTAGCAGTGGATATTATCTCACAGATATCATTACTAACTACATCTTCTCCCAAAATTATAGTTATTAAAAAGGTTTAAAAGAAGGAAAAGAGTATTCCATGACAAAAGAAGGCAATAAGAAACAGCTATTCAGTCAAATATAAGCAAATTGATTTCTTTTATCATCATATTTAATTTGGAAGGAATAACATTAAACTAGTAAATTCTTTTAACTGTTCTCTTTCTTGTTAGTTAGGTCCTAGGGTGTCAGAAATTTTTGTTTGATAAGCAGTTGTGGAATGGGAGAAATGTGCTCATTGGTGAGCAGACTGTTACTTTCCCTTTATCTGAAAAGAAAAAAATTAAAATAGAAATGAAAAGTGAGCATAACTTTTGCTACCTCACTTTGTGGAACATTAATGTAGAACATAGTAAACACGATACAATGTTGATCCCTTGTATTTGTTTTATATTTATCCCTTAAAAGCTTTGTTCAAAAAATAGAAAAATATTCAGTAGTATTTGCAATAAATTCAAAGAACTTTCTGGTTACTAGATGTTTTCCTTTTCTGTTCTAGGATTCCTCATGTCCATAACATGTTGGTTGAGGCTCTGCAGCTCACCCCCACTCTCAGAGTGGCCAGTCTCTGATAATTGGACCCCGTGATTTCCACTTTCTGCTGTGTTGGACGTCATGAGCATTGCAATCCCTCTGGGAGTCACCACACCAGATACATCCTACTCAGATATGGCTGCTGGATCAGAGTAAGTGCTGCTTCCTAGGTAGCAGATACATTACCAGTTTGTGTGGAGACAAATTTCTTGTGGGCATCTAATAATAAATAATGTGGTATTTTCTAAACCCAAGCCTAGCCCATTGTAAATGACATTAGACCTTTCCCTTTTCCCCATAGAAACTGGAGGAAAAAGAGAATTAGAAGCGGGAGGAAAAGAATTTGGCGGGGCGGGATTTCTGAGTAAATAATTAATAGAATTAAATTTTCAAGGTAGTGATTATGTTTTCATTTGTTTTGATGGGTGAGGAAGATTGAAATAAGTAAGTGTCACTACCTGCTTCTGTAGAGTTAATGATTATCTGATGAATGAAGGATAAGGAGGAGTTCTCTCCAACTGATTTTCCTTGAAGGCCTCTTCCTATGTACTTCTCATTGTTCTAGAGTAAAGGGGCTGCAGCTATATGGGCAGGTTACTTAGACATTCTGATATTTGGGATAGAAAATGTGGAAATTAGTATCATCTGTTTTTATAATATTCATTGCCTAGAAAGAGGACCTTCAAAATCAGTGGTACCAAACTTTTTTTTCAGCTAAGAGCAGCTTTAGGAATTCAGAATTTGTCGAAAAGTCCAATCCCTAAAATAGACTCTCAATTCTTGAAGAATTTAAATGCCAAATGGCAATGAAGGTAGGCCTTCATTATAAAACTTTATATTCACAGTTTAAAATTTTTTAGCCTTTTGTATCCCTTCTCTTTTAAGTTGTCCAAGATTCCCCCTGCTCACAGATTCCCCCCCTCTTGTCCTTTTACCTCCCTTGTACCCAATCTTCCTTGCTTACAGAAAGGAAGTGGAAGCCCCCTACCTTTCAAGACGAAGTGGCACTACACCAGGATGTGAAAGTCCAGCGAAAGAGACCCAAGGGGCCTAGGGGGCAGCACACCCCCAGAAGCCAAGTCTATTCCAGGCAGTACCAGGGATTAGGGTCTGGGCTGGAAAAATCCTGGTGTTTTGAATATGTTCAGGTCCAGTTCAGACTCTTGATCCCACAGCCACTTCTTGAGTGAGGTGGGTGTTGCTCTAATTCCCCTGTTTCTCTTGCCATTCTCACAGTCCCTGGGGATTCCTTCCCCTTCAGCAAAGTAAAGAAGCTGTACCAGAACTCTGGGTTCAACTGCATCCCTGATAATAGTGGTTTTCTTCCTTAAGACTGAGAATATCAGTAAAGAGCATGTATGTTTCTTCACAAAGCCACCTAGGATAATTTAACTGTTTCATGACTTCCTTAAAGAGGAAGACTTAAAATGAAGCTACCCTAAGAAGCAGTGTATTATATTCCGGGGTCGTGTAGAATTGAAAGCAGTTTCTGGCCTTATTCCCATATAAAAAGGAAGATGGAGGGTCGGGGGGTAGGGAAGGGTGGATTGTGTTACTTCCAGGGCCTTTTTTCCTGTTTTGTTTTGTTTTTGTTTTTGTTTTTTTGCATGCCACAGCAATGTAGTTATGCCAATAGCCGAGACTACCAATTTTACAACTATTTCCCAAATAGAGTACTTAAAAATCTTCCTGCATTCATAGATAATTGTGTAGTGTTAATGAATTTGTATAAAGTCAACCACTAACCTCCTATATGGATTGGCTGACAGACTGTATATGTAAACAACATTAACATTTGTCAGAAATTTCAACGAAAAGATTAACTCAACGAGTTTGGGGTTAGTAGCTAAAGAAAAGACCTAAAGCTATTATTCTTAAAACAGGGATTTTTCCCATAGTACAGAGCTAACTGCCCATAAATGTTGCTAGGGAGTCCAGAAGTAATTGCAGAATCAAAAAATGATTGTGGCCTAAAAGTTTGACTGCAGTGTTTCTATTTCCTGAAACATTTTCATCCATAATCTCCAGGCAGATTTCTGATACTGTGGTCTTAGCTAATTACACAGTTTTTCGTTTAGTATTCCTATAAAGCAAGAGAATGTCAACAATTAGCTTATATACCACTCTGTTAAATTATTGATGATATTTGTTAATGCTTCACTGTGCATATGTCGCTGTCATGCATATTCCACTGTTCTGGGCACTCTAAGATTAAACCTGGTATTAAGGACAACATCCTCAACTAAATAAAAGATCTAGACCTTACCTTACGGGATTTTAAATCTGATGGCAATGGTATGCATTATGTTTTGTTTTTGTTTTTTTTGTATATTTGTAGGAAAACCTCTAGATGTAACAATAGAAGCAAAGACTTTTCTGAATTTACAATCCTGCCATAAATGAATTAAAGACATTTTCTAAGAGGTAGTGTTATAACAGCAGGTTGCATATTATACTTGGAACACAGTTGATGGAGTATATCTTTCGTAAGCATGGCTTCTGTGTATGTGCCTAGCTGTCATAGAAGTTCAAACATAGGGGAAGAAAGGCTATAATTACATTTGCATAAAATCATTCGCTAATAAAGAGATGCAATCGTAACACTCCAAAATTTTTTATCGATATTTTAAAATATAGGTAAGAGCTGATATATGTTTCTGTATGTCAGGGAATATCCTAGGAAATCCTGTAGTTACCTGTCAGCATGTAACTATGTATTTAATCAGTAACCAGTATGGAAATTGCAAAGTTTCCTCATCAAAAGATGTGAGCTTAAATTTTAGTATTTGGCACGCATAGCAATATATTAAATGCTATGCTTGACTACAAAGTATTGTGCAGTGGGATGGCCTTTTAACCTACACAATATACATTTTATTTTTATTCCCTAGACTTGCACATGAAGTGCATATGTTCATATTTACCCAGTTTGGAGATGGGTAAGATACAACCGGCATAGCTCCATCTCCATGGCCATCTTTTATTTCATGCCACTTTCCTTTTTCCCGTCCAAAAAAAACAAATTCCATTTCTAATAAACAGCTATCATGTTTCACCCCATGTGTTCAGTGGTACAAAATCTCTTACATAAAATATGTACAGCTCTTTGAAATACTTGTTTATCTAGTAAATTAACAATGTTATGTAAAGTTATTACTTTCTCTTAACCTGTCCATCATAGAAACTAAATTCTACCTTCATCTTATTAATGCTTGTTTGCCTTTGGTTTATTTAAGAAACCCCACCTGTTTCCTAATACTCAGAGCTGATTGCCTCTCAGTGAGCCACGTTCAGATCATCTATTTCTCAAGAATACTGACCTGCATTTTTGATGTATTCCCCTACCCCCACCCAGTTCCCATCTTGCAGACACTGTTAAGTAATAAAATGCATGCACTTCACTAACAGAAAATACTTTCCTGTGTCTAAAGTTCTTCTTCACCTAGAAATTACCTTTGCTGTTATTTATAAGATCCCTTCTTACAGTTTTGGAGCAAATAACTGGGTGAGTTGGATACATATCTCAGAATTTTCTTTTATCCCTCACTTCTCAGCTGACATTACACCACATTGAACTGCACACTTGATTCCTGCTGAGTCCTATATTATGTGTATTTCTAAGCAGGAAAAATGTACATTACTTGAAGCAAACAATATTCATTATTCGATTCCCTAAAAGACCCTTTGATCCACCACTAAGGCTGAGTTACGTGTGTCTTTGGAGTTTCTGATTTGTGAATCTCAGTGCTGGTTAATTTAAATGACGGCTAACCCATTATTCAGTTCTGCAAATCATACAGTTGCATTCGTTAATTATCTTTCAGTATTCTCCAAAACCTAACCAGGTACCTAAGTAATCAGAGTTAAAGTTCTTTTTGCCCCAAAACGTGAATTTTGTCCTTAGCCACCTATGCCTTTTTATTATCAAGTAAGGACTTACATTAAATTTCTAAATTTGAACACATTTATAATTATTTTATTTTAATAAATTGTGTTTGAACAGTTTACTTTCCACTCAGTGAGGGTACAAAAACATACTCAACCAAGCTTCTCACTAAGCCTGGTTACTTAAGATCTTATGTAATTTTCTTTAAAAGAAGAAAGTTATCGTGGTTTCCAAACCAATTAGGCATAGTGGAAAGAGCACAGACTTTAGAGTCAGACATTGTTTCAAATCCTGGCTCTGTCAGTGGGTAACCTTGGTGAAGTCATATAATCTCACCACCTCAACTTCATGTTCTGTAAAGATGGGGTGCTGTTTATCATGTTTAGTAGTGGCAGAGTAAATGAATTAATACATATAAAGCACCTTGCAAATAATGGGCAATTCAAAATGGTAGCCAATACTACTGTTGTTATTTGTCGTTAGACTAAACTTCTGAGTACAGTTTTGAATAGTTTGAAGTTCTATGGTATTATCATGCAGCTATTAAATAATTGTGTCCTTGATATGCTTGCATGTCATTGGTAGATGAGAAATTATTACTCTAATATTTGGAAGGTGTTTGG
The DNA here is from genome assembly GCF_003031525.2 of Neophocaena asiaeorientalis asiaeorientalis. NCBI lineage: Eukaryota > Metazoa > Chordata > Mammalia > Artiodactyla > Phocoenidae > Neophocaena > Neophocaena asiaeorientalis. The sequence goes on from NW_020172742.1 coordinate 1,838,387, forward strand.
GGGTTCATCAAGATGAGAGGTATGATAAATATAAGATGCCATTGTTTTTACCTGTACTTTCTTCAGGGTATCCTGTCTTGGTAGTGAATGGAAGAGGGCCTGGTCCCTGGGGCAGTGCAGAAGGCACTTTCATCATCTCACTCACTGCAAATGTCATGTGAGGTTTCATGGAAGTATTAAGAGATCCAATTAAGAAGAATAGTTCTGAGTCTAAACCAGCCCAGAGTGGCTTCTCTAGGGGAAACTCCCTGCTCAGCTGGTACGTTTGTGTTTGTCATTAGGGACACCTTGTATCCCAGGTGCCTGCTTTGAGACATCTGCCTGTACTGGCTTCATGTTACACACAAATCCACATTTAATGACACTCCTACTGTTATTTATAGGCTTAGTTATGTTAATCAGATTGTTTCACTGAGTTCTTTCTCTTATTCTAGTGGCTGGTGGTTGTGGAAAGAGGAGGGGTTAGAATGGGAAGTTAAGTCTTAGTTTAAGGGAAGATTAGGTGTTATGCTATCATGCGTTGCTTTTCGCCTTTGTGCAGCCCTGAATCTGTGGAGGCTAGTCCAGCAGTTAATGAGAAGAGCGTGTATTCCACTCATAATTATGGGACCACTCAGAGACATGGGTGTCGAGGACTGCCTTATGCTGTGAGTATGCATTTGTTTCTCTCCAGAGCAGTGATCTTCCTGGAGTGTAATCCATTCTTATACATTGTGACTTTCTTGAAATGTTTATATGCAGCATGACGAAGTTGCCCCTTTTGCACTTCCCTGCCTCCAGCGGACGTCTAGCCCTGCATCATTGTTCTTGTTTTTATGTCCCAGTTGACCTTGGCATTTTGTTTTATCACTTTCCTGGTTGAAGCCAAAAAACGAAGGGTACTACTTTCTTCTTTCTTTCCATATGTACCATACTTTAGGGGAGAGAGGGGCCAGTGTTTGGACACTGTTGATTTAAAAAATCTTATTTTCAGGATCATAATTACGGAGCCCCTCCTCCTCCGACACCTCCTGCTTCTCCCCCTGTCCAGACGATCATCCCCCGTTCTGACCTGAATGGCCTGCCGTCGCCCGTAGAGGAACGCTGTGGAGACAGCCCGAACTCTGAAGGAGAGACTGTTCCTACCTGGTGTCCTTGTGGTCTTTCTCAGGATGGCTTCCTTCTCAACTGTGACAAGTGCAGGTAAGATCGTGTTCCATCTAAATCCAGCCCTGGGTTGCTGGGATTAGGGTTTCTTATTAGTAGGGAAAAGCTCAAAGTATTCTTTCTTGTGTTTGTTAATGTAGATGATTCCTTAGTGCTCCTTGGCTCGAATTCTCTGCACTAGGTGAGAATTGCTGACAACAAGGAATGAGAGATTGATGTTAAAGCTATTGAATTTGATATGAAATTTAATGTCCTGGAAACATTTGGTAGGTGGGAGGAAGGGGGTAGTATATGCAGAGATACTTCTCCCATGTGTGTTGATGATGCGCTGCATGCTGTTGGAAGGACTACTTTAAGTTTATTTTCCCTCTTTAGGGGAATGAGCAGGGGGAAGGTTATTAGACTTCATCGGCGGAAGCAGGACAACATATCAGGTGAGCCAAAGATGGGTTAGGACCATATTTTGACATATACTATTTTGTGGTTTTAATATTCATCCCAAGAACCCCTCTTGTAAGTTCCCATGGTCCCCAGCTCTTTTCATGGACAGTGATTGAAGTCCTCTCAAGACCATTGTAATTCTATTGTTGTGAATTAATTGTATCCAGAGTCAACAATGTTAGCCCTGTAGTAATCAAATTATTCCTTGTGAGCATGCACGGGCACGCACACGTGTGCACATGCACACACACACACATCCTTTTCTATGTTACATATACATTGAGGCAGTGGAGCTTGGGGACTGAATTCAAGGGTAGAAATACATGATATAGAACAGGGTTTCTGTGCTTAATGCCAATGATGCAGAAAGAATCTTGTTTCTATATGGAACGTAGGTATATGTTCCACAGATAATAGAGTTAATAGTAGAAGTAATAACTTACTGGGTATGGGCTAGATCGAAAGGAATAAGCTGCTTTTAATGTATTTATGAGGCTTTTTGTACAACATGAACTATGAAATAACCTTTTTTCAGGTGGGGATAGCAGTGCAACAGAAAGCTGGGATGAGGAGCTTTCTCCTTCCACTGTGTTGTATACAGCAACACAGCACACACCTACAAGCATCACCTTAACTGTTAGAAGAACCAAACCCAAGAAGCGGAAAAAGAGTCCAGAAAAGGGTCGTGCAGCACCAAAGACGAAGAAAATCAAGGTATGAAGGGTAAAGCTATCTCAAATAGAAATGTGTCTGAAATAGCCCAAATTTTGGATGAAGAATGCACCAGAATTCTTTTAAGAAATTTGATCCAGATGTTTGAAGGGCCACTTTTGCTCTTCTTGCACAAATCAGCTAATTTGTATTATGAACATGTACATCAACCTCTCTTATTCCATATCATCACAACTGGCACAGAGTTTCTTTTGCTCCAGCCCCCATCCCAGGTATGAAATCCCAGCCCCACCTGGCACAAGCCCATGTGTGCCGCAGCCTCCAGTCTAGGCTTCCACTGTCCTTACAGTATCTCCCACCTCCTCAATCCCAAAACCCAGTCTGAAATTCTTGTCCTGGTACATGCCCACTTCATGTCGTTGGTTGATTGTTTTTCCCTTGTTACAAAAAATTCAGGAAACATCTCTTGAATGGTCTAGGCTTCCTCAGTGTTGTGGTCACTTTCCTGTATTCTCAACTAAAAAGTCTCCAGAAGAAATCTCTTCTGTTTTGTGTTCTTTCTTCCCCATCACGGCAACTTTGTTGCTCCTAGGTGACTTGCCCACCCCTTGTTAAGGGGATTGGTCTTTGTTTCCTTCTTAATTTCAAAACTGGTAAATCTGCAGCCTTACTTAACATTTTTATTTACATTTTCTTTTAGTGTCAGGGGTGCATATAGGATTTAAGTGATGCATGCTCTTCCCTGTTTATTACCTAATTCTGCAATGGAAAGTATTGGAATTAGCCTCAGAGTTCACTGGCCATGTGCTACCCCTATTCTTGATAATAGTGTGGGGAATTCCATTGTATTTGTTACCTAGGGTAAAGGGGACAGACTAGAACACTAGTTCTTGCCTTAGTTTTAGTCTCAGATAGGTATAACTGTCATTCTTGGTACCAAGTTTTGTTTTGTTCTACTTGTTTTCCTCTTTGGGATAGGCATTTCGAGAGGGATCCCGGAAGTCCTTGCGGATGAAGGTAAGGGGTATTCTTCCCTGATGCTGTGTTTTACTTCACTGTGATCTTGCATTTTGGTCAGCTTCTTTCCTGACATTGATGGTCTGGGAATCTTGGACCCTGCTTTTCGTTAGTTTGTAATTGTTGCCATTCAGTTTTCATAGAGCCTTTCTCCAAAGTAGATTTTCTTGACCGTTTTCTGAAATATTTTCCCTTTCTGTAATTAGCCTTCATTTATTGGTTTTTCATTAGCTGCTTCTCTCGGGGTGGGGGTAAGTGACATTTTGCCAGACAAAATGAGGCTGATGTTTTCCATCATTGTGATTGGCCTCCACCTCGGGAGTGAGGATTTTCTGGTGATAGAGCATCTCTTGTGCACCCACCCTAGCACCCTGTAGACTTTAATCACCAGTTGGAAGGATAAATTTCATCAGTAGGAAGGTAGTAGTTTTGATAAGAATTATTCTTACTGGAATTACTTACTTTTGAGCTGTTTTCTCCTGGCATATCTGTTTGGTACAGAAGACTCGGGTGATGCTGGTGTGCTTCTTTTCTTCAGTTATCAAATAAAAGAGCTTATGAGGCATGATTTCGGGTAGTGGTTGGAGAATAGAGAAATTATGTACAATGGTTTAAAGGGACTTTCAGTTACTAGGTGATAAGGAAAGAGTTTGCCCAAAGGAGATTTGAATATACTGTCTGGTATCTTCCTTTACCTATGTGTGTATATAGAAAGACAGCATACCTCCCAAACCATTACTTAATGGCTTCAAAGCATTTAATTAGAATTAAGGTTGAGTGTAATTCCATAAGTATACTTAAGCCTAAATGTGTAACTGATATAAAAGCAGGATCTTTCCTGTTGACTGTTCTGTGGTAAACATTAAACTCTTGTTAGTGAGGAGAGGCTTTCTTAGGATTTATGTGCGCACACACACACACACACACACACACACACACACACACATACACATATGGAACACCAATATGACTCATGTTAGAAAGATCTCAGGTAGCACTTTATATAAAATTAGAAGGCCTCACCTTGCATATACCCATAAACAGATTTGTACATATCTGTAAAAGAGATGGGAGAGGACTTAAGAGCCCAAGACCATCAGCATCCTGGGATGTCTTGGAACACAATTACTGTTTCCTTGTTAGATCTATCTCCTGCAAGGAGACAGTTGCTTAGAGGGGACCTTCAGTAGATTTAAGGGGCAGACGTAGCCCCTGATCCCAGGTGTTAAGTCCTTTTCTCTTTTATCAGCTAACTATTGTAACTTGCTTCCAGAGGTTTGAAAGCAGTTGATTGGCTCTCCCAGAAAACTACATGTAAACCCCAAATATTGCTTGCAGTTTTGAGATGTTGACAGATAGCCCCATAAGCATGTTAAAATTTAGGTAACTAAAAAGTACTGGGGCTTCCCTGGTGGCGCAGTGGTTAGGAATCCGCCTGCCAATGCAGGGGACACGGGTTTGAGCCCTAGTTCAGGAAGATCCCACGTGCTGCAGAGCAGCTAGGCCCGTGCACCACAACTACTGAGCCTGCGCTCTAGAGCCCGCGCACCTAGAGCCGGTGCTCCAAGACGAGAGAGGCCACCGCAATGAGAGGCCCGCACACGGCAATGAAGAGTAGGCCCCCCCAAAAAAAAAATAGTACTAGTTGGTTTATTTTGATTCTCATATCAGAATTCTAAATTGAGTTATAAATTTTGTACTCAGAATTAATTGTTAGTAAGAACTACACCAAACATCTGAGTGGGAACAATACCTTAAGAATGAGAAGAACCTATCATTTGGCTTTTTAACCCCAAAGTTGAATTTCCCTACTGGAGACTGCTCTAAACCAGGGTTTCTCAACCTCGACACTGTTGACATTTGAACCAAATAATTCTTTGTAGGGATCAGGGCTGTCTTTCGCATTACAGTCAGCTGTGTAGCAGCATCCCTAGCATTTACCTGCTGGGTGCCAGTAACACACACACCCAGGTGTATTAATCAGAAATGACTTCAGGTATTACTAAATGTCTCCTTGGTGGCAAAACCCCCTCTGGTTGAGAACCACCGCTCTAAACCCACTGAGATGGGGTCTCCAGTACCTGGAAGAATGGGATAGCAGAGTATACAGTTATATTAGTGAGCAGTAGCTAAAACTATGGCAGAGGCTTCCAGTATACATTGTTTAACAAGTTATAAGTTCAGTGATCACTGCTGGGTGCTTACACCTGGGAATACTATTTGGGCACCCCTAATCCCCAGTCTTATAAACACCCTTAAGCCTCAGCTTTTGTACTTTTCTGTTGCTCAGCTGCTACTTACACCTCAAGCTGGTGATAGTCTGTTCTCAGTGTGTTAGCTTTAGGTGTTTGTTACATCCCTTGTTTATTGTTCATTCTTTTGGACTCTAGTGACAAATGTGGAAAACAGTGGTGTTAACTTTTTCCTTTGATTTCCCTGTTCCTTGGGGGAAGGATGGTAGACAATAGTCAATCAAAACTAGTGACACAGAAGTGAAAGAAAGTAATTGTTATAATGGGTATAAATGTTTTCTCTGTCATTTGTGGAAACTATATTTAATTTTTTCATACCTGTTTTTGCAAGTTTAGAGTCGACATGGATTTGCAGGTAGCTTTGGTACTATAGTGTCTTTTCCTTCTAGCTGTCACTAGTGTGACATCATCACACGTTTGTTTTGTTTTCTGACGACACCTTAAGTCCTGAACACAATGGAGGAGAACATGTATCAGAGTTCAGCTGTGTCTCTATAGCACAAGCACATATAAAACTGTTTAGGATGATGTTGGTGAGATGTAATAATCTTTCCTCAGTACTGTGTTGTCATAGAGGGCAGCGGTTTTCCGAAAGAGGTATAGCACAGTATCTCTCAGCATTTCCTACACTGCCCCTACCCACGCCCCTCCACCCACCTCACCTCTACAGAGGGTGGCTGTTTTAAAATGTCAAAAGTAGAGTGCTAGAAAGATATACTCCAAATGATAGCTTTTTCTATGGGAGGCAAGAGTATGAGTTACTTATTTGTTTATTTGGTTCACATGTATTTTTAGAATGAACATGTATTAATTGTATATTAAAAATAATAAGTCGCACAGAAACATTCTCCTGGATGCTAGTAAAACTACCAATTTGAGATGGCACACTGTTGTTTGATAAGTATTGAAATTTAAGCAATATGGATATTTTAAGGTGTCTGTATTGTTCATTTTTATGAAGATTTTCTTATGAACTTGATGTCATTCTTCTGATAAGTTTGATTTTTATGACTTAAAAATGGTCATAAAATGACAGTGATGGGATGGAATTGCAATCCAGATTAATTTCTCACTTTATAAATGAGGAAGCTGAACCTCACAGCTCACTGGTAATGAAACCATGATAGAAGCCAGATCCTGACTCCCAGGCCATTACTCTTATGGCATACCAACTGCCAAGTGAAAACTAATCTTCTCTGGATATTCA
>NW_020172742.1:1845395-1845728 GCF_003031525.2 Neophocaena asiaeorientalis asiaeorientalis
ACCTACTTGACCTTTGTTCTCTACAGAATTCTCCTTCTGAAGCACAGAATTTAGATGAGAATACAACTGAGGGATGGGAAAATCGGATAAGACTATGGACTGATCAATATGAAGAAGCCTTCACTAATCAGTACAGTGCAGATGTACAGAACGCCCTTGAACAACATCTACATTCTAGCAAGGAATTTGTGGGCAAACCTGCTATTTTAGACACTATTAATAAGACTGAATTGGCCTGTAATAATACAGTTATTGGTTCCCAAATGCAGGTAAGGATCAAAGGGTTAAAGACTCCCTAAGTAGTTGAGGTTTTTTTTTTTTTTTTTTTTTTTT
>NW_020172742.1:1846177-1922842 GCF_003031525.2 Neophocaena asiaeorientalis asiaeorientalis
CGGTACGCGGGCCTCTCACTGCTGTGGCCTCTCCCATTGCGGAGCATAGGCTCTGGACGCGCAGGCTCAGCGGCCATGGCTCACGGACCCAGCCGCTCCACGGCATGTGGGACCTTCCCGGACCAGGGCACGAACTTGTGTCCCCTGCACCGGCAGGTGGACTCTCAGCCACTGCACCACCAGAGAAGCCCAGTAGTTGAGATTTTAAGAACCCAGGAAAAGGACATATTTTGGAATTACTGTTTCTTTCAAATGGCCTTAGAATAACAAATTAGCCAGCTATTGAGCATCTTTAACTAAAAGCAAGTTACAGTAACTGGAAACTGTTTGGATACATGTTTTTAAACTACGTATCTTTATTAATTAAAAATAGATAAATTAGGGTAGGAAATTTTATACAGTCTCAGTAGGAGTTATTAAGATTAATAGAAACCTAAACCTAAACTCTTACATTAAACATAGAGCCACTAAAATTTTAATCATATATTTTTCTTAGATTTTTTTTTCTTTTTGTCTTTGAGGATTGGGGGGGTGGCAGGTTCACTAGATGGAGCCTGTTTCCTAGAAATACTAAGGTTTTATCATATTTTAAAATGTCTGATCATCAAGCTAAGTAACATATACAAATAAAACCTAAAAATATTGGTGCCTTTTCCTCAATTAAGAAATATTTTAAATGTCTGCTAAGCTGCTGTTGATATTATCTAATGTTAATATTCTGATTTTATTTAGCTACAGTTGGGAAGAGTCACTCGTGTTCAGAAGCACCGGAAGATCCTGAGGGCTGCAAGAGATTTGGCTTTGGACACTCTTATAATAGAGTATCGAGGCAAAGTCATGTTACGGCAGCAATTTGAGGTCAATGGACATTTCTTCAAAAAGTAAGAGCATCATTCATTGAGTAGTAAGGGCTGAAGTAGGCCTGGCTGAGCATATGGCTATAAAAACCATCCTGGTTGATGGGATGCTTTTGGGGGAAAAGATTACAGCTCAGATAAGCTCACCCCTCTCTGCTATTTGTAGAGAAGTGCAAGTAAACCTGCAAATTGTTTAACGTATAAAGTGGTGATGACTCCTTTCCAAGCAAAGCATTCCTTGCTTTGTGCTTATTCTTTAATCAGAAGCAGACAAGCATGTGATGTTTTCCAAGTGTAGGCGTTGCAAAGGACTACTGCTTCTTCTGTCAGCATATGCTTCATATTTGAAATCATGGGGTGGCCTTTTTATTTGTATTGAGAATTACAGGAATTTTAATTATATCCCTAGACCATACCCCTTTGTGCTCTTCTACTCAAAATTCAATGGTGTAGAGATGTGTGTGGATGCACGTACTTTCGGTAATGATGCTCGGTTCATCAGAAGATCATGTACACCAAATGCAGAGGTAAGATTTCTGTAGCAATTTCTCTTTGAATGGAACCACCAAAAGGACAAGTCAACTGAAGAAGCAGTCTGAAAACTTCACCCAGATTAAGGTCTGTAGATAATGGTTATGATCTAAGAGATGAAAAACAAAAGTAATAATGCATCTATTCTCACAGGATGGGGGCAAGGAATGGATTTTCTTTAGAGAAGGCAGAAATGGGCAAAAGCATGTTAGCATTTGCTAAAGAGAAAGAGAGACTGGATAAGAAGTCAGTGACGTTATATTAAAGAATTGCCGTATAAAAGATTTTATTATTGGGCCAAAACGAAAGTGTGTGGTTGCAGTTTTTTAGATTTTAGCTAATAGGATTGTGAGAGAGATTCTAGACATTTCTAAAGTTCAGTATTTGGTGCATAATGAGTGCAACCACATCAAATGCAGCAAGAAAATCCACAGAGCTTTTCTTTTAAGGAATTTTAATTTTCTGGTGCAACTGAAAACAGCTTTAAGATGTAGAGCAGGGGCTTCCTGGTGGCACAGTGGTTAAGAATCTGCCTGCCATTGCAGGGGATACGGGTTCAAGCCCTGGTCTGGGAAGATCCCACGTGTCGCGGAGCAACTAAGCCCGTGTGCCATAACTACTGAGCCTGCACTCTAGAGCCCACGAGCTACAATTACTGAGCCCTTGTGCCACAACTACTGAAGCCTGCGTGCCTAGAGCCCGCGCTCTGCAACAAGAGAAGTAACTGCAGTGAAAGGCCCATGCACCGCAACAAAGAGTGGCCCCCGCTTGCCACAACTAGAGAAAGCCCGCGTGCAGAAACGAGGACCTAATGCAGCCCAAAATAAATATAAATACATAGATTTATTTAAAAAAAAAAAAAAAAAAAAAAAAAAAAAAAAAGATGTAGAGCAGACCCTGATTGCTAACATCTCAAGATTTCTTCATTTATTTCAAGAAGTATCATAAATTTTCAATTACTGTATGAGAGTTTCAAATGAAATGATGGAGTTAAATGACAGACTACCATTAACTCTAAGTGAGGAGATATCATTTTGGTAAAGGGTTTTTTCCCTCTTACGGAGAGTTCCTGGTCTTTTTGATAAATCATAACCGTAAGCCTTGTTCACACAGGTGCGACACATGATTGCAGATGGGATGATTCACCTCTGTATCTATGCTGTGTCTGCCATCACCAAGGATGCTGAGGTCACCATAGCATTTGACTATGAGTACAGTAACTGGTAAGATTTCCACAACCTTTCCTAACATGAATTGCTTGTCTTACAGATTAAGCTATTCTGTTCAGTCTGCTTTTGTGCCTTGCCATTTGCTTCTTTTTTTTTTTTTAAACCTAATATTTCCATGAGTAATGCATTTTCTGCCTAGAAATTGTGGAGGGAAAGACAGACTGAGGGTGTTTTTTTAAGACACAGCTACATAGTGTGATACTGCTTACCAGTCTTCTAACCAAGGGTGTTTTGGCCTCTGCCTCTATGTAGCAAGCATAACAAAAAGTGTATGTATGAAACACTCGTAGAAATTGTAGTAGCATTTATTGTTATGCACACAGCACTTGTACCAGGGATCATATAGAATGATAATTTAAAGCTTTGCTCCATCCACTCAAGCCGTGTAATGTAGCTGTATATGGCAATGCAGAAAAACAGATGGCAAATCATAGGTGATTATGTGATGGGTTTTGTAAAATGGATGCTTTTCTCCCTTGGTCCTTTCAGGCAAACAGGGGTTATGTGGCAATTGATGTTTGGGCACAGGTGCAAGAAGAAAAGGTATTAATAATAAGTAGGGAATCAGTATATAAAAGTGAGGACATGGAGGAGGGTACGGCCACTGCAGAGTCTGTCACTGATTCACTAAATAGCGTAGACAGTTGGGAGAATTGAATTTAGTGGGGACTTCATTTCCTTTCCACTGACCATATATAGGGGAAGCGTTGGGGTTATATAGAGAAACACAGAATGTTGAAAGTATTTATCGGACTTTCTTAATGACTATTTACCTTGTTCAAAGATGAAGCTAGAGTAAATTACTATACTGATATTTCAAGAGAATGAATGGGTAATATAACTGATATTCAGGGGTACTGAAACAGGCACTTTTGATTGTTTCTTTGGAGCAGTAATTATAAAGTGGACTGTGCATGTCACAAGGGGAACCGGAATTGCCCTATACAGAAGAGGAATCCCAGTGCTGCAGAACCGCCACTTCCACCTCCTCCAAGCCTGCCCACCATCGGAGCAGAGACAAGACGTAGAAAAGCACGACGGAAAGAGCTAGAGATGGAGCAGCAGAATGAGGCTCCAGAAGAGGAAAACAGCCAGCAGCCAGAGCAAATTCCTGAGAAAGTAATTGTATCCAGTGACCATGAGGTAATCTCCCCTGGTCAGAGGCTGTTGCTTTGGTGTTGATCCTCTTCAGATGAAGAGGATCCCAGGTTGCCACATGTTGTTTTATGTAGGGAATCTATATTAACACTTAATAACCTTCATATCAAGGTGGGTGTGCTTTCATTCATTATCTTTTTATTATTTTTTACAATGTGAAGAACATCCTTTCAGATACTTATCAGGTTTCAGTCCAGTGAATGAGATTTATCATCTGTGTTTACTATGTAGCCCCACATGAGTAACACTATAAAGCACTAGAAATTGTTTCTAGAGAGTTTTAAGCTACGAGCCAAAAAACAGGGATTGAGTTTTCTTAGAGCTTAAGAATACAGCTGAGTATTTACTCTGTCTTAAAGGCAATAGACAATCCAGAAGAAAAAGCGGAAGAAGAGAAAGAAGAGATTACAGATGACCAGGAGAACTCAGCTCATAGCAAGAGGGTGAGTACCTTCTAATGTCTTTTTGTTCCTGCTGACTCATGTTACCTATAGCATGTAAACCCTTGTCTTCTGAATTTACATCATCTCATTTCTTCAGTAAGTTACTATGCCATCACCTCTAGGTCACAGTGTGGGCTTTTTCTATAAAGTAGATTTTATTATGATTTTTTACACAGATACACGTAGTTCTCTAGTGACTGTTACCAGATGATGGTTTTAAGAGGTTTCTTACTAACGGTTTGATTTCCAAAAAACTGTCTTAATGGAACAAAATATCCTTAGGCTACTTACTCTAACTTAGGAATTTCCTAAGTTTGTTTGTGTGAATTTTGACATTTAAAAAACAAACAAAACATTCAGTCATATGGATTCAAAAATTCTGCTTTATGGCTGAAATCAGTCATGTTTATTTCTGTCCCTGAGAAGCTGTTTAAGAAAATCTGCTTGACTTTTTTTTTTTTTGAACTCTGAAAATACAGAGAAAAATTGGTTTTGATGGCTATTTTTCTTTTGTATTAAAAAGTTTCAAAATAGCTGACCCTTTTTGAAAAGCTTGGGTTTGACCTTGCCTTTCTTTACAACTCTTTGCAACATTTAAGATGAAAAATGTTTAGTTTTTATCTTATGTTCTCAAAGATATATATATTATCTTATTAGTATTTTTCATAAATGTCTATCAATTTCCATTAATAATACTTCTGAAAAGCTGTTCCCTTCTCCTGGTTGAGGCTTCCTTCTATGCTAATGTTATTTCTTTCTAGACCCGGGAAGATAGGAAGGTTGAAGCCATCATGCATGCTTTTGAAAACTTAGAAAAAAGAAAGAAGCGGCGGGATCAGCCCTTGGAACAGAGCAACTCTGACATAGAGATTACTACCACCACCTCAGAGACTCCTGTGGGAGAGGAGACAAAAACTGAAGCCCCTGAATCTGAAGTTAGCAACCCTGCTTCAAACATTGCCATCCCAAGCAACCCACAGAGTGTTGGAGTGAACACCCGGAGGTCTTCCCAAGCAGGGGTAAGATGAAAAGCCTCCAGGTCTTAGTCGGTCTTTCTTTTGCTAATATCAGTTACCTAGCTTTTGGAATGGTTAATGTCAGCATTTTCAGCTTTGCCTTATTTCGCAGTAAGTAAGACTCTTTGCAGTCAGCTGATTCGTGGGATTCAAGGAGACAGAATTTGAATGACTAGATACTCTCAGACTAGAATGGGACTTTCTACAATTTCTGCCAGATATTGTTGGTGGTGAGCTCATAAAAATCATGTGGTTTCTCTTTGGCTGTGTAGCACTGTCATGTACCTGACCTTTCATAGGATTCTCAGAATTAACTCTTCGTTCCTTTTCCTACCTTAGCCATAGATTCTAAGCCTTAAGCTAAAACCTTAGTATCTGGGGAAAGAGACAAAGGAAGAATTACCTTCCCTGCTAAGAACCTAAAATTAGGTGGCTACTTTCAGCTGACTTTAGACCTATTTTATAAATACTTATTAGAAAAAGAAATAACTGAGACATCTTCCTGTAGCCTTTTTAGCTGATTTAAATGTATAAATTTTACAAGAATTACATTTGAAATTATTGTTTTTAAATGCTCACTTTTTTCACCAGTAAACATTCAGAGTGCTTAAAATGAATAGGAAACTGGATAGAATGTTTGCTGATAAGAAATTTCTGGTAAGCAGTTAACTTTGCTATTGTTATAGGATGTTGCTGCCGAAAAACCAGTCCCCAAACCACCTCCAGCAAAGCCTTCTAGGCCCCGACCGAAGAGTCGAATTTCTCGGTACCGGACCAGTTCAGCCCAAAGACTAAAGCGTCAGAAGCAGGCCATTGCACAGCAGGCAGAGTTATCACAAGCTGCCTTGGAAGAGGGGGGAAATAACAGCTCAGTAACTCCTACTGAAGCTGGAAATGTAGACAGTTCAGGAGAAAACAGGCAATTAACAGGGTCTGACCCAACTGTGGTGTCAGTTACTGGATCCCATGTCAACCGTGCTGCATCTAAATACCCCAAAACCAAAAAGGTAAGTTACAAGTACATCTTCGTTAAGTGTAGTGTGCCGAAAGCTGTAGCTTAGTAAAGTGAAAGGACCTGTAATCCCCAGGGGGGGAAAGAAAAAAAATAATCTAAGAATTATTAGATTGAAAGTTTTAGATAAAATGCTTAGACACATAGGGCTGAGGTTTTCCTGCTGCCTTACTTTTGTTCGCATAATTTTTAGGCAGAGTTTAAATTGCTGAGCTGAAATCATTCCTTCCATAGTGCTCATGGAGAGGGTGAAAGAAGATACCCTTGTGCTCTGAATGTGCGATTCATACTCTCTGCAGCTGCTATATCTACCTCTGTCTAGTTTCTAGATGAGGTTTGTGTTTGTGAGCTACACTGCTTCCTCTGGCTTTTGCATCTGCAGCATCAACTGATGGTCTCTTTTTTAACTTAGTATCTAGTTACAGAGTGGTTGAATGACAAAGCAGAGAAGCAAGAGTGCCCTGTTGAGTGCCCTTTACGTATCACCACGGACCCAACTGTACTGGCAACGACCCTGAACATGTTACCCGGTCTTATCCATTCCCCGTTAATTTGCACCACCCCCAAACACTACATTCGCTTTGGCTCACCCTTTATCCCTGAGAGGCGTCGAAGGCCGCTTCTGCCTGATGGCATGTTCAGCTCCTGTAAAAAGGTATGTCTGTGTTTACGCAGTTTTTTCTTTTAAGCTAGGATTCCAGTACTGGTGACATATCTAACACGTTCTCTAGATAGCCACACTCTGCCCATATGAGTTTATAATGAGTTAGTTGTTCAACCACAAATACTGATGCATCAAGAGTCAGTGAGACTAAGGTGGGATGTATACTACATTTTTGGTGCTCAGTTTGTGAGTATTCACTGTTGTCTTTTCTGAGAGCCCTTGAGGTTACTGAGTTGAGAGCACATAGCAGTTGGTGACTGGGTAGGGAGGGGTGTTCTGTGTGTGCTCCTGTGATATTGGTTAACATGTCCATTTGTGATTATTGTGTGAGATTGGGCCCCAGGTACTCTAGAGCACTGTTGCACAAGTTAAAGAATGATTGAATTGTGTTTTGCGTTAATTCAGTCACTGTTATCATTTGACTGAGAGTAGAGGAAAAGTCCTGTTTACAATTGACATAATTCCTTTTCCTTGATCAAATGACAAGTTGGACTGTTTATTCCCTAGTGATTATGGAACCCACTATAAAATTTCTCTCTCTCTCTCTCTCTCTCTCTCTCTCTCTCTCTCTCTGCCTCTCTCTCGCTCTTCTCTAGTTATATATTGTTTTTGGATCTAGTGACAGTAGTATTTGATGGCTGTTTGTTTTTGGAATGCTCTTTCTTAGTTCCCAGAAGCCCTGCATATTTTCCAAAGGTGTCTCTCAAGAATAGATCACTCCCTCAGACCTATAATGTCATTTTCGTGTTTCTAGAAGTATAGGACACCCTTTCATTTGGTCTTCTTTTGAGGTAGAGTCTGTTCCCTGGAACACCCTTTTCTCTTATCCTCAGATCTGGATTCAGGCTGCCTTCCTCAGTGTCTGCCATTGCCCTCCTCCACTGGCATCACGTACATGAGGATGCTGCATATAGATTATTTGATGTGATGAAGTCTCCAACTCCAGGCAGGTCTTCCCTGACTCCTCCAAACTTAAAGCTTTTCTCTTTTCCCAAAGAGCAGATACTATTTCTTGGGGGGAGGGGGCATAAAAGATGAGCCAAAGTGGTGTGGGATATGGAGGGGAGGAGGGCAGCAGGGATCTGCACACAAAGGAAGGGTACTACCACTGAATGAGCAGCATACACTGAAGAAAGTCTTTTCCTAATCTTACCTAAGTGTTTGAGTCACTTACTGGTTTATTTAGGGGAAATTACCAAGTACAACAACTCCTAAAGAGAAATTTGACTATGAGATCTTTGCCAGAAGTGTTTGTGGATGATGGACTAACATAACTTTCAGGTGTCAGAAGTGAAAACAGTGACAACTTTCTTAAGAAGAAAATAAGACTAGAAATTTGCCTAAGTGATAAAGGAAAGTTGGGTCTCTGGGGATCTTTTATTATACCAAGTTACTTATCCTGGATCTTAGAAATTACCTGAGAAGGAAAAAAAGTATTTGCCATTTAATGACCATTATGATTAGCCTAATTCTGTAATAATTGGAGAAGGGCATTAACTGTGGTATGGCATGCGAAACTAATCTTCCTGTTACATTTAGCTCAGTCCCTCATTAAGAGTAACAGCTCAGAATCTTTAACTACATTTTCAGAGTAGTATTGAACAATTAGAGAAGCTGTAAATATGGTCTTTAGTTTGGAGGAACAAGTCAAGAGATGGCTTAATATATATATGAAATAGACTTTTTCCTTTTGTTCTGTCTTTGGCTAGACACAGTACTAGATTTCCTAGGATGTTAATTACTGAAGCATCTTACCAAGTCAGATAATAGAATTTCTTATTTTGGTCCTTTAAGAAGGGTGAACAATTATTAATACAGAGTAATAGTGAAGTCTGAATTGTAAATAGTATGGACTAGCCTCTTAAAATACTGCCTTGATCATTGTGATGCTGGGTTATAATCTTTCTATTCCCATCTTGCTTTTTTCCAAGTAGCAGAGTTCTGTGAAAGTCGAAAACCTGTAGAAATATGACTTCAAATCTGATAGAAAATCCATTTCTTAGAGCTCTTTTTACCTGGTTATGGTTTAGGACTTATATCTGTATCTCATCTTTGTGTCTCCATTGGCAACAGTTAGAAATACTTAACTCATGTCTGTGTTACATTCTCCACATGTATCTGACCATCCTTAGTCTTGTTTTATACAGGCTCTGCTCAGGCACTTTTATCTATTTGTGTCATTGGTCTTTGGGAAGACCAAGGCTATGTATGCTGACTTATATATCAAATTATCTTACTTAAATTGGGTCTTTTAAAATTAAGTTTTAATCACAGATTTAATAGTTGCTGTTAGTGTATCAAGATTATATTACACAACAAGACTGTAACTTTTTATGGGACAAAATTAATGAAATTGGGCCTTATAGAAATTGAACTCAGCTTTATCCTAGATGGGGAAGGAGAAGATTTTTTAGATTGGTTAGAAAGTACTCATATAGTACAGGACCTAAGAAGATTTCCATGATAAAACAAAATTGTAATAAATTTCTGAAAATCCCTCAGAGAAGAATATAATTTAAACAGATGAAGACAACCATCCTCCATGGGATTAGTTAGAACAGTGTACATTCTTAATAGGCTTACTCTTTCATTTCTGATTAAAGGAGGTAAAAGCTTCATAAGTTTAAAACAGTAAAAAGCTGCATGGGTATATTTGCACCCAGATTCTTAGAGTATTTGGCAGAATGTTTTATGATGTCTCTGTAGTTTCTATATTAAATCGATTCACAGTTCTTAACTAGCATGTTATAGCATGTCTTTTGTTGGATTTTACTTCACTTGTTATTTTAGAATGGAAGCATTTATGACTGGCTAAGAAGCCTTTCGGTAGTATCCCTCCTTGCTCTCTCTAAATCTCTAAACTTACCTTGTAGGCATAATATGTGTGGGCATTTGGTTTCCCGTTCAGGCTGAAAATGAAACACTGTGTTTTGCATTGATATTTCATGATGTGCACTGGAGTGTTGTTAATCTGTATATCTCTGTACATAGCACTGAAATTCAGTTGAACTAGTCCTCACTGAACATGTGTGCCCAGTACTGTGCTACAAGCTTTCTTCACACACACTGTCTCACCATTCATGATAACCCTGAGGCTGGGATTATTGCTCCAATTTACAGATCCAGAAGCTTTGGCTCAGAAGCGTTCAGTAACTGGCCCAGAGTTAGGCGTCTAGTAAGAGACACAGCCAAGTTTCAATCCAGGTCTTTGGACCCTAAAACCCAAATTAATTCCTTTCTCTTTCCCCATCGTAATGAGACCCTTTAAGACATTTCTGTTGCCCATCTCTGAGCTTCCTAAAAATCTCTTCAACACAGACTTTCAGGGAAGGGAGAAATGTTCTTTTGACCTTAATAACTGTAGCTAGAACTTGGGGAGAGGGGTTGTCTAAAGTTAATTTATTATCTGTAGGGGTGATTGGGATTTGTTAGATACAAATAGCTGTTCATGTTCCTTCTTTACAGGCCCTGAAATATTGTGTAGACATACATATAGGGCCAGGGAGGAATGGGTTTGATCATGTTGCTGTGTTCGACCTTAAGCTAACCAAAGCAGCATCGTATTCCTTAGAATGACCTTGTCCTGGTTTTACTTTCCCTTTTTGTAGTCATCAGATCCAGAGTGTAAGTTCTTTTACTTCACTTGTTATTTTAGAATAAAATGGGTGCATCTATTTGACACTGGAAATATAAGAAATTGACTTCTCTAGGAAGAAAGCACAGTGACCCCAAATGAGTCCTGTCATCTGCTCTGATGAAAAACTTGTATGTAATAAGGTATCTATAACAAAGGATTTTTACTCTTTTTGGCCTCCTGGCCTTATTTTCCCCATCTGTATAATGAGTGCATTAAGACAAGATAACCTCTGAGGTCTCTTCTTTGTAAGGAGCTATGGTTCTGACAGTTTTCATCTTTATATCAGTATTCTGTATGTAGGAGAGTTAGTTCATTTTTGGTCTTGTTTGGGCTTTTCAGAGACCTGATCAAATCCTAAAATGCTGATGTGATTCAATAGATGATGAGCTGTCTTTCTTAGGTACTTACTCACTCTTTACCCCCTCATGTTCATAATTTTATTCTTGCTTTCATTTGGCAGACCACATGGTCTGGTTTCCTCACATTATTTCCTAAGTTTCTAAGAGGGTAAATCTATTAGAATTTCTCTCTTTGGTAAAGAGAATATTTACTTACCTGTAATATTGGTTTTCTAAAGGTGTAAAGTTATAATCACCTTTGCTCTTCCTATTTGGGATAGGGTCTGACTCAGAAATTGATGTTTATCAAAATTCGATCTGTCTTATGTCAGGGCAAGAGAGCCACAAAGTGGTGAGCAACCTACAACTGTGTATCTTAAGAGAACACAATTACAGGTAAGAAATTTTCTCTTCCACAGGATGCATAATCTTATTACGCTAATCTCTGCAGACTTACTTTCTGACAAAAATCTATTTCCATCATTTTAGATTCCGTTATTCACAACAAAAAATGACTGATTAGAGAGCTCTTTTTTACTTTTTTTTGCCTTTTTGATTTCTGCAGAAGGTCATTTATTCAGGTGATGATTTGTATTATTCATGCATAATTTAACCAAACTACTTAACAAGGAGGGAAAACTCAGAGGATATTCTGAGAGTAGACTTTCTGGAAGCATTTCGGTACTTGTAGTGAAGAACTCTTTATCCTCATCCAAAGTTTTCTTGTGAATCTTTTCGATTATTCAGATATGCCCAACACAGGGCAGACAACTCTTAAGAGATCTTTTATCTTCCTTCTATGCACTTACTTTATGTGCTAGTTCCATCCTGTGTGATCAGAGTCTCTCTTAAATAAATGCTAAGATTTCTTCCTTATCTTTTCCCATTTATCCCATTCTAAGCAATATGAAAAGTTAAATAGTAATCTTTTTTTTTTAATTGGTTTGGGCTTTTTTGTGGGACTTCATTATGTGTAATCCAGGTTTTCTCAGTTATGCCCCATAAAAGGAATTGATGGGGCACTATCCTAGAATGCTGAAACACAAGACAAAAACTACTTGACTGTGGACCCAAATGAATACATTGTATTGCATCTCTCACCAGTTGATATGTAATGACCTGGTTAATGCATTTAAAATAGGTGACCTAAATAGTTTTAAATGATTATTGATAATTCCCTGGTTCTTTTCCCATTATAGCGCTGGATAAAGCAAGCCTTGGAAGAAGGGATGACCCAGACATCATCTGTACCCCAAGAGACTAGAACTCAGCACCTATACCAAAGTAATGAGAATAGTAATTCTTCTAGTATCTGCAAAGACAATGCAGGTATGTGTGGCAGACCTTTCTGAATACATAAGCAATGATTATTTTGGGTCTACATAAAAAATTTCACTGAGTACTTTAAAAAGTCTGATACAAAAAAAAAGAAATAGCATTGTTCTCTAAATAGTTACTTTACATCTGTCTTTACAGAGGAAGAGAGAGATCTCAAGTCAGGGATCAGTATTCCCAGGACGACAAAGAAGGAACTAGACAGTGTACAGATAACAGCAGAAATGGTTAAAAAAAGGTTAGATACATTTAAAGTAGTAAGTTTAGGAAATCTATATCCATATTTATAAGAGGGGAAATAAGCAAGAAAGATGCGGGGCACTATTCAGGAAAGAGTCAAAATCGTAGGTGATTGAGTTGGGTGGGACTTGGTTGCAGGGGCAGGGGATGAGTGAAGTAAATGAGAAATTATTATGAATTGGTTGTTTTCAAACTGGAGGGTCATGTAAAATCATCTGGCCCACTGGTTTTCCAGTGACTCTTGCAGGGGTTTTAATTGAATTGCAGTTGAAAGCACTGGTGTATGGACTTGATACCAACTTAACTTATTTTGGGATAGTCTTATTACTGGTTTCTCTTGGCCAGTATTACTTTAATTGAAAAGTTCTGTGTGATTCCTCTTAGTTTATTTACCTCTAAATCAATTCTGTGAATATTATGCAATCAAAACAAAATACCAAAATAAATAAGATGCTAAAAGTCACATAGTAATATTTCCGATTTTCATAAAAACCACTTCTTTGTTTCTGTTTATTGTCTGAGTAAACATGAACTTGAATTAAATAAAGAGATTTGTACTAGGAATATCTGCTTTATATTAAAACTTTGTGTAATACTGTATTTGGGGGGAACATAGGCTGCTAAAAACAGATTTTTTTAAAATTATTGACTTTGTTTTTCTATCCCTAGATTGGATTATACCTTGTAAGTTATCGCATGTGTAACCTCAGGATAATAAGATCCCAGTGTAGAACATCTGGAAGATAAATGATACCATGTATTTAAAATATCTTATTCTCTTCACCAAATATTAGGGAGATTTACTCAAACCAGGTTAACATAAAGAAATGCTGGTAAAAGATTTCCGTCAATATTATCAATTTATTGGCAGCTTTTACAGTACGGTGAGAGTATAACTTAACTGAAATCTTCTATCTAGTATACACACATATGTATGTGTATGGTCTGTGTGTGTGTGTGTGTGTGTATTTGAGGATGGGAAAGGGAGGCTGTATTAGCAATTCATGTCCTGACTGGCAAAGACTCATAGGGAAAGTTGCCTTTGTTATTATGTGCCCTGGTTGGAATGGAATTAGGACTGTTAGTCACCAACCTTTATTGAACTTCTCTAGTCTCTAGCAGTGAGAAACATTCAGAGGACACACCTTGCCCTTCAGGAACAACGTAAACAGGAAAATATTTAATTACAACCAAGCAGGGCTTCCCTGGTGGCGCAGTGGTTACGAGTCCGCCTGCTGATGCAGGGGACACGGGTTCGTGCCCCGGTCCAGGAAGATCCCACATGCCGCGGAGCGGCTGGGCCCATGAGCCATGGCCGCTGAGCCTGCGTGTCCGGAGCCTGTGCTCCGCAACTGGAGAGGCCACAACAGTGAGAGGCCCACGTACCGCAAAAAATACTCAAATGAGTGACTTGGTATATTGCTACAAGTTAGTGTAAATCCTGAGGAATTATTTTTATTTGGTTTCTTTGGTTTTGTTTTTTACTCTCAAAAAGATCAAGAAAATATTAAGAAAGGGAAAAAAAAACAAAAAGGGATACAGATTGGTGTAGTAGAAAGAATCCAACAGACCTGAGTTTGAAGACCATCTCTACCCTTTACTAACTATATGATGTTGGGCAAGTTATAAAGTTATCTCTCTGAGCCTCATCTGTGAAATGGGTATAGTAATATCTGCTTTGTAGAGGTAATATGAGATTAAATTAAGGTACATAAATTACCATATCAGACCCTTAATAGGAATTATTATTGTCATTATCTACAGATTTCTTGTCGAACATCTATGGAACATTTACAGAAATTAGTCATATACTAGGATACATTAAAGATTCTAAGTTCCCAGAAGCTAAAGTTTATGGAAATAAATGGTATTACTCTTCAGGCAGGGGAGGACATAATGTTCATTATTTGTAAATGATGTGGATATCTATCTAGGAGAGCCTAGACAATCATTTGAAAAAATTAACAGGAGTTCAACAAAACTGCTGGATATGCAAAAATTAATACCATTTATGTACCAAGAAAATGAAGAAAAATTTTTCATTGCCAAACTTAACAGAACTGAGAAACTGCCTAGGAATAATGGTGGGGACATGTAAAGCAAATCATTACTGAGAAATATTTTTTTAAGTCTTGAGGAAATGAAGGGAACTCCCATACTGATTAATGGAAAGAAGAAATACAATGAGTCAGTTTCTTTCCTGGCTTCAGATAGTTTCCATCAAACTAGTTTGTTTGGGGGTTTGATTAAATGATCTTGGAAGTTTATCATAAAAAGCAAACGTGAAAATAAGAAAAAATTGACAAAGGAATGACAAAGAAGTACTTTACCTAGAAGTGTAAAACTAACTTCTATTATGAATCTAGAAGCTGGTAATTAGTACAGGTGCAATAATGGATGTATATGTGGAACAGAATAGCCAGAAGCAGGCCTTATGTAAGTGAAAGATTTGGTAAATTATTCTGGAATTTTTACTTGCATGGGGGATGAGAAAGACTTAGATCTTTGCCAAAGTAAATTCTATGTGCATTCAGTGTTTGGGGTTTTGTTTTTGTTTTTGCGGTACGCAGGCCTCTCACTGTTGTGGCCTCTCCCGTTGCGGAGCACAGGCTCCGGACGGGCAGGCTCAGCGGCCATGGCTCACGGGCCTAGCCGCTCCACGCATGTGGGATTTCCCGGACCGGTTCACGAACCCATGAACCCTGCATCGGCAGGCGGACTCTCAACCGCCGCGCCACCAGGGAAGCCCCCATGTTTTTAAATTAAAGTTAAATAAACAATGTTTCTATGTCCTTAGTTCTCTGAATTAATAGAGGACAAAAATATTGGGAGAAAAGATTTGCAACAAAAATGACAGGAAAGGGCTTCCCTGGTGGCGCAGCGGTTGAGAGTCCGCCTGCCGATGCAGGGGACACGGGTTCGTGTCCCGGTCCGGGAAGATCCCACATGCCGCGGAGCGGCTGGGCCCATGAGCCATGGCCGCTGAGCCTGCGCATCCGGAGCCTGTGCTCCGCAACGGGAGAGGCTACAACAGTGAGAGGCCCGCGTACCGCAAAAAAAAAAATGTGTATATATATATATATATGACAGGGAAGTAATACCCCTACTAGCAATTTGGTAAGATTTATCATGCATTTTATTTTTTTAGGTTACTTTTTTTTTTTGGCTGCATTGGATCTTTGTTGCTGTGCACAGGCTTTTCTCTAGTTGCGGCAAGTGGGAGCTACTCTTGCAGTGCGCAGTTTCTCATTGCGGTGGCTTCTCTTGTTGCAGAGCACAGGCTCTAGGCGTGTGGACTCAGTAGTTGTGGCTCCCGGGCTCTAGAGCGCAGGCTCAGTAGTTGTGGCGCACAGGTTTAGTTGCTCCGCGGCATGTGGGATCTTCCCTGACCAGGGCTCAAACCTGTGTCCCCTGCATTGGCAGGTGGATTCTTAACCACTGCACAACCAGGGAAGTCCCTGTCATGCATTTTAAAAATTCATTCCTTAACCTGGTAGTTGTTGTTCTAGGTACTTGTTCTGTAGAAATAGGTGTGGACCAAAATTTTTATACGAAGTGTTAGTCATGGAAATATTAATAATTGCAAACACATGCAGGATAAAAACAACCTGGGTTTCAACAAATAAAGAAATGTTAGAATTTGTGGTTTATCTTCTATTACACATACTTTTGGTGGAATACTATAGAGTAGCATTAAATTTTTTACTCTACTTTATCAAATTAACCTCCAAAAAATAGCACAGTACTACTTTTGAATTAGATTTCACTGATCTGAATCTTGAATCTGTAAGAATATTAAAAGAATAGTATATTATGATGAAATAAAATTTTTCCGTGGAATGTAAACGTGGTTGGTTCACTATTTGAAATTTTATTCATATAATTTATTAGCCAGCCAAATGGAGAAGGGGGAGTAATAGCACAGTAACTGTGAATTTAATGATAAATCTAATAACATACTGAATGATTTTTTATTTTACATCTATCTGAAAACAGTTGCCAGTTATGTTTCCTGGTGAAAACTAGTTAGATTAAACTTTTAAATTGGTTATCAACTTATCCCAGTATTACCATTCTTATATAACAACATCTAGAATTGTTACCCAAACTGATTACCAAAAAGAAAATCTATGAGATAAAAGTTTTGGTAAAGAGGATGTATTTGTTGCCATTGTATACAAATAATATGCTTCTCTACCTGGAAAAGCCAAGAGAATTAACTGAAAAACTGGTAGAGATCAATAGGGTAGCTGGGTACAAAAATATGTAAACATTTTCTTACATGTTAGCAATAACATTTAGGTAATACACAGGGAGAAATACATCCAGTTCACAGTGGTAACAGAAGATAGTGAACACTGGAGAATAAACCTAATTAGAAATGTGGCAGATCTATAATGAAGAGGAATATACGGAATTCCTTGGCGGTCCAGTGGTTAGAACTCCACACTCTCACAGCTGAGGGCCTGGGTTCAATACCTAGTCAGGGAAATAAGATCCCACACAAGCTGCGCAGCGGAGCCAAAATAATAATAATAATGAGGAGGAGGAATATAAATGAAGGCATGAGTAGCTAAAAGATCGTGCCACGGTGCTCAGAATTCTTGACAAATTACTCATGAATTTAATACAACCCCAGTCAGCCTTGGGGAGGGGGTAGTATCAGCATAGTGCTTGTTAGTTTGTTTTAAAGTTGTTTGTTTTTTGATGTGAACCATTTCTAAAGTCTTTATTGAATTTGTTACAATATTGTTTCTGCTCTATGTTTTGGTTTTTTGGCCGTGAGGCATGTGGGATCCCAGCTCCCTGACCAGGGATCGAACCCGCACCCTCTGCATTGGAAGGCAAAGTCCCAACCACTGGACTGCAGGGAAGTCCCAGTATCAGCATAGTTGACAAATGATTTCTACAGTTCATTGACATGAACAAGTGTGCTAGAATAGGCAAAATGTTTTGGAGAGCTAGAGTAGAATAACTGGAATTGCCCAAACAATTTTACTAAAAAGTGTACAGAATAACATTCAGAACTAAACCCAGTATCTAGTCGGATAAATGTCATATTTCAAATCAATAGAGAAATATGATTATTCTGTAATTACAAAAGAATTTGGAAGAATATGCTAGCCATTTGGCCTGTGAAAAGGATAGAACATACTAGTACCCAAACTACTATATGTTCTGAGTTGAATTCAAAAATTAAATATGGAGATAAAGGGAAAATTGGTCAGTATTTTTATTGTCTTGGGGTGGGGGTGACAAAAACATGACATCAGAGGCAGAAAATAAAGGAAATGGTTGATATATTTGACTAAATAAAAATATAAAACATTGTATAGCCCAAGACTATTAATAAAATTAAAATATAATTGTAACATTTTTGTCATTGTAATGGAAGGATTTTTACTATGTATTTCTGATTGAAAATAGTAGGTTATTGTCCAGTGTGATTTAGACAGGGTGAGTAAGGACATGTCAGGAAAGAGTTCTAGATGAAAATACACCAGCATATTAACAATGAATTAATTTGTGGATATGATTTCAAGTTATGTATGTGTTTCAATATGTGGGTGTTTGTTTAGATAACCTTGGGGATTATTTGAGTAAAGGTAGAAAACCATAAAAGATAGGTTTAACCACATGAAATTTGATAGCTGTGTATGGCAAAAAGAAGAAAAATGAAACTTGAAAAAAACAATTTTGTAAATATAGTGCCGTTCATAGAAAAAAGTATGCAGATTACCACTGGCCCATAAACCTCATAAGGGCAGGTGTCAGATCTCTTGTTGAATATATCATAATAAGTACTCAGTAAATATATTTTAAATGAATGACCTTTAAGTTGATTTTGGGGGTGGGAGAGTTCATCTGAACTTTATAACTTTTCTACAATCAACTTTATCACTTACATAATTACCTTTAGTAGTTACAGCGTTGGACCTAGCAGTATAGCAGCCTTTGAAAGATTCACTGTTTAAGACTCTCAAAATATATAAACCTAACTATAAGTCATGAATCACATGTTTGTTTATACCTAGGCACTTTTCAAAAGGAGAAAAGAAAAATGAGTATCTGGAACAGAAGGAAAATAGAAATATACTTCTAATCTAGGAAAATTTTTTAATTTTTATATATATGAAAGGAGAAATATGTATCTCCAGTGTTTTTTGCTTTTATTTCTTATCTCTGCTTCAACCTTTACTGCCCTAGTTCAAGCCTCATAACTCTTTCTGTTTACTTCATTAACTCCAAATAGTTTCCCAGTGTCCATTCTCATCCTAACCATTGCTACCAGGAGAATCTTTCTCAAGCACAGCCCTGATTACTGTCCGAAAACTTTTCCTCAAAGACTTGGGGTAAATGTCACTCCTTCCACCAAGCCTTGGGGGTATAATTTAACCTAATGATTAAGAATGTAGATGGGAACCAGGTGACCTAGTCTTTCTCTCTTTATACATCAAATTCCTTATCTGTAAAGTGGGGATAATAATAGTACTGGGTTTATAGAGTTACTCAAATTACATCTGATAATTCACATAAAGCACGTAGTATAGTGCCTGGTGTGTAATAAGCACTTAAAAGCATATTTTTTTTTTTACTAACATAGCAGTATGATCACCTCTGTTGAGGTTCTTAAACTTATATTACACATTTTATATATGTTTTCTTTTTCTTACACATTTGTAAACTCATTTAAAATAGAATACATGATAACCATTTTCCCCCACCTACCTGGTTCAGTGGTTTCCATATTGTAGGTATTTAGTAAATGAATAGCTTTGAACTGTAAACGAATAAAAATAGATTTTTCCTTTGAGAAAGTGAGACAGGTGCATTGGCCTGAGTGGTCAGTAAAATTTATAATATATTAACTTCCTTTCTAAGTGGAACTAAGAAGTGTACAGTAGAAAGTAGGATATTCCAATCAGAAAAAGAGTACCACCCTACTTTTTGAAAATGATTGGGAGAAGTTTCTGTAGAAATGATTTCACACTTTGAAGCACTATAAAACTAAGGGCTCAACAAGGATCAAGTAATCATGTGTAACTCTTTCCTACTAAAACAGAATATTACATAAAGAGCTGCTAAAGAATGGCAAAAATACATAAAAGCTTGAAACTGAGCTGGTGACGTGGCAATTCAGTAGAGGGTGATTTTAGCAAAGAGACACAGATTAGAGATGTTCAGAAATTCAGTGTGAAAAAACTAAATTTATATTTTCCACTACAAGAGATTAAATTAGCTCCAGGGATTAGTTATCAGAAGGGTCAAATTCATCTGGTGATTTTCTGGGAGGTAGAGAATTTTGAGAATTACTTTAAGTGTGACAATTAAAAAGTCTTTGGGCTTTTGGTTTGATTGCAGGAGATAACAATGGGATGAGGCAAAAGTGGAGTTACCAGCCATTGTGGGCTAGAGATTAATAATGGCTTCACTATGAAGCAGCCCTTGAGGATGTAATTTCAGACCTCTCATCCAAGCTTTGTATTTCACAGACTTGTTGAGCCCATTAAAGAAATGGAAATCTCGCTATCTGATGGAGCAGAATGTTACCAAGTTACTGCGGCCTCTTTCTCCAGTCACACCACCCCCTCCCAATCCAGGCTCAAAGAGCCCCCAGCTGACCACACCTGGCCCATCTCACCCAGAAGAGGAGTGTCGAAATGGATACAGCCTCATGTTCTCACCAGTCACGTCTCTTACTACTGCTAGTCGCTGCAATACTCCTCTGCAATTTGAGGTGATTTGGGTTTGGTTGTTGGGAGTGCTGAATATGAAAATCATTATTTGCACCTCCTCATTTCAAATACATCACTCCAAATGTTTCTTTACCATGTTCTTCGCCCATCTTAGCAAGAGAATGGGAAACCTCAGGGTCATTGTGACCTATTACCTGGTAGCCTCTCATCTTGGCAGTCCCCATACTTCCCAAAATAGGAATAGTGCTCCCACAGGTGACACTCATCTTATCTTTTGCATGCAATTCATCAACCTCCATTACTTTAGGTGGTAATCGTGCTAGATCTTTATCTTTACTGTATACCTTGGTTAAAATAGGCCTCTAGCTGCTTAGTAACCATTAATGACACCTGCCTGAGAGCTCAGGTTATACTGATTGGTTGTGCCTCCATTTCTAGGCCTTTAACTAAGTGAAGTGTCTGTTATTTTGCATTCTGTTATTTTGCATTCTCGTGTGCCTAAGTAAACAGATTTAGAAAGCACTGAGGTATGGTTTATGGCAATTTAGGGGTTTTTTTCATTCCCAGATTACTTTTCCTTCTCATGTGTTAGGAATGAGAAGTAGAAAGAGCCTAGCAACATGCATTTATAAGAACCAGATTTATTACACTCGCTCTCTGGTCAGCTGTTTCAAAAACTTACTTCTGAATTGCTTTAGTATTCAAGTTAGAGTGACGGCAGCTTTACTGAATAGAATCCGTGTGCGTGCGTTAAAAAAAAAAACTCATCTATCGCATGTTGCTTTGATTTATAATTAAATTAAACAGACACTATCTATTCCTTCTCAGAAAAATTTGTTCTGATGACTAAACACTCAGCTCTGACCCTACCTTGCACTTTTCCAGATGTGTTCTTTGATAAAGGTGAATGTTCTAATCAGTGCCATCCTACCTATTCAGTTTTTATGAGAGCATGGAGATTTAAAAGACCTGAACCTTTAAATGACTAACTCAGAAAGAGGAAACTTAGCAACCTTGAAAGTAAGAGACAGCTGTATTCTGTACCTAAACTCGACCATATTAACTTACTTTTGGAGCAAACCTTTTTGAGAAGGTGAACAGAACCTTCTGGTTACATTTGATTTCTAGGGAAGTTACCCTTTACCAAATTCCCTGTGGCGTTCTTTTTAGTCAGATAGCAAAACAGCTGATATGGGCCTTACTAACTTTACTGGATCTAATTGTAGTTGATTTTTCATTTAGCAGCCAAAGTTTGATGGTAAAATTTCGTGAGAGGACGTTCTCACTGGGAGGCAGTAGATTCTAGGAGTAGAATTTCATACTTTATTATAATTAATGTACTCATCTATCGCATGTTGCTTTGATTTATAATTAAATTAAACAGACACTATCTATTCCTTCTCAGAAAAATTTGTTCTGATGACTAAACACTCAGCTCTGACCCTACCTTGCACTTTTCCAGATGTGTTCTTTGATAAAGGTGAATGTTCTAATCAGTGCCATCCTACCTATTCAGTTTTTATGAGAGCATGGAGATTTAAAAGACCTGAACCTTTAAATGACTAACTCAGAAAGAGGAAACTTAGCAACCTTGAAAGTAAGAGACAGCTGTATTCTGTACCTAAACTCGACCATATTAACTTACTTTTGGAGCAAACCTTTTTGAGAAGGTGAACAGAACCTTCTGGTTACATTTGATTTCTAGGGAAGTTACCCTTTACCAAATTCCCTGTGGCGTTCTTTTTAGTCAGATAGCAAAACAGCTGATATGGGCCTTACTAACTTTACTGGATCTAATTGTAGTTGATTTTTCATTTAGCAGCCAAAGTTTGATGGTAAAATTTCGTGAGAGGACGTTCTCACTGGGAGGCAGTAGATTCTAGGAGTAGAATTTCATACTTTATTATAATTAATGTTTTATTATAATTAAAGGTGAAATTAGAAGGTGGGTTGCCATCTAGAGCAGCCGGGTTTAGCACTCAGTGTATTTCCTACCCCTTGCAGCGTTTTGGATAACTGAAATTCTATGCAAATGTAAGGTGTTTTTATTTTCTATTTTTTTAAATCAGAGATCATTTTAGTGATGCATAGTCTAAGCATAATGTTAGGATACCAGGAGGGAAAGAAAACATAATACATTAAGTAGCCGATCCTTTCAAAAAGTTCAGTGCATGTTTTCACTGTTTTAGTCTTATGATTTAACTAAGAAAATTTGGCCTTTTTCATCAATTCAAAAAACAGATTTCATCATCTCAACCATCTTTATCACCATTCTAATTGCTATACTCTTTCCTATATTCTAGTATGGGGAGGTGGGGAGCCTTATTTCCATCCAAGACTATGACACAGAGAAATAGCAGAAAGGTGACACAGAGAAATAGCAGAAAGGTGTCACAAGTAAAGATCAGCTTGGTTGGGCGAAGAATATTTTTGAAAGGAGGAAAGTGAGAAATGCTAAGGGAATGAGTTGAAAAGACATGTAGTAGAAGAGAAGCAAGATCATGAGGAAAGGGAAGCATCAAAAAAAAAGTGAAAGCAACATTGGGAGGCCAAGTTTAATGAACCCCTCCTTTCCAGCAGAATAACGCTTCCCTTGTCTTCCTGCCTGGAGAGCCATACCCCACTATCCATCTCGCACATACTACCACCCCACCAAATAAAGTGAACACCAGTACCCCTGCTCTGCTAAAACAGCCTCATTTCCTGCCCCAGGATGGGCCAGCCACCCAGGCCACAGCTGTCCAGAGCCTGTGATATTAGAGGCCCTCCCCTACCTTGCCCCTGAATCCTTGTCACAGCTACCACTGTCATTCTCTGCTTTTTACCCTTCATACCTTCCCATCTGAACTTACTGCCCAGTTCCTGTTTCATACGGGAGTGCTGCCTCATGCAAAAGCCGTCCTAATGGTAGCCCTGTTTAGGACCAGAGACTGGAAGTGTACACATCTGCCTTTTTTTTTCTTTCTTTTCTTTTTTCCCTCTGTTCCTCAAAGTACAGTGGATTTTAATATCAGAAGAACCTTAGTGGGGGTGGTCAGATCCAGTTGGATTATGTTAAGAACCATCTAGCCTATGAGCTAGAGAATCCATCAATCATAACTTCTGCAACTGTCATTCAAGAGGAACTGGCCATCTTCCTAGCCCTGTCAGCCCCCAACATGCTAAGCAGTTTCCCTGGGTAATGGTGGCAGGCCTGAGTCACACAGGAGAATTGAGGAAATGTGACATTCAGAATAGGGTGTGGGGTGAAGAGAAAACGTGCCCCTAAGCATGAGGAATGAGTGGTAGGGTGCCCCTCAATAACAAGTACTGTAGGAAATCTCTTCTAACATAGAAAGACATATACTGTAATAGTGTAAAATCTTACCAATTTAACTCTTGGTATCTGCTTGAGATGTTTACTTACAGCATGATACATAACCAGTTTATCCTTAAATGCTTTCAAAGACGCCAGGAAGCATTTTAACAAGTCATTCTGTCCATCGAGATGAATTCTGCATTTGAACATTTCCCTTGTGCCTTCTTACCCTTCTCCCTGCCCCACCCCCCAAAATTTGTGGCTAACCATCTATGCTTGCTTTTTTTTGCTTTATTTTTTGTTTGTTTTGTTTTGCTTCTTTGAGTAGATGAATAACAAGATGCTTTTCCTCCTCTAGAACATATCCTCCCCTGAGAGTTCCCCTGCGAATAGGCCCGAGTCCCTGTCACCCGAGGTAGTTATCACACCATCTCAATCACACTTGGAGGCTGAGAGTGAGTGTGCATGAGTGTGCTCCTGCCTGTGTGGGGAGGGCTGGGGGATCTGAGTGAATGGGGTGATGGGCTGGAGGGTGGCCGATTGGTCACTGTAAGTTGAATGAATCTTCCCATGTGTGCCTGTGGTTACTCAGAACTCTCAATGTAGATGGAGGAAAATGAAGTAGTTTGTGTGTGTGTGTGTGTGTGTGTGTGGTGGGTTTGTTTTGTTGTTTTGGGGGGGTGGGGGGGAAGGGTATGGCTGAAGAGTTTTCTTAAAGAATAGAATCTAGAAATCAAGTTTAAAGGAGCTGAAGATGTGGTGGGAACCTTGTTAAAGAAAGTCTAACAGTGTGTTTGTTAAATAAGGAAGGTTATATCAACAGTTGGTAGGAGCTGTTTTTTGATCTTTATTACCTTGGGCTGATAAAGGAGCAGCTTATATTGGAAAAGTTAGGCAGTGATTTATGCCTTATTCCCGGGTTAATCTGACAGCTGTTTAACTGGATGTTCTGAGCTTTGGTTGATAGATTAAGCAGCTTCTTTAGAAAGAGTCATGCCTCTCAGCTTAAGTCAGCCCATGGCTTCTGTGACTCAGGGCTCCATTCTGCAGTGCTTGGGAAATGGTTGCTGTACAAATGGTATCTCTTAGAATATCAAATCCTACTGCTATGGAGATGTTAAATTCAGATTTTAGTGCTAGAGTTTCTTAACTGTTAAAAGATTTGGACAAACGTAGTAATGATTAACTCCATGAATCCACATGGAGCCTTTTTCCTCTTAAAGAGAAAGTTATAGTCTCTCATAACCTTTCAGAAATTAACTAAACTGTTAACCCCACACCCTTCCAGTAAAAAGTTAGTGCTAAAATCAGTGACAGGTGACCAAATTCTGAATCAGTAGGATTTTATAGATCAATGTGAAACTGAAGAAGATTGTATTCTAGTGTACTAGAGGTCTTCTGGGTGTTTTTTACTCTTATTTTGTAAGGAGTGTAAAGCTCTCCCTCAGTTGCTAAAGATTCTAAGATAGCATAATTTGGAGGCTGACATGGTGTGTCATCTGGATTTCTGGTACTATTCTTTCTAGAGAGTTAGCTATAGCTGACACAGTGGCAGAAAATCTTGATGTTAGGAGGTAATGATGACCAAGTAGATGGGTTTATTTTTGGTACGTTTCAGCATTTCAGATGCTCTGCAGTGATGAGCATTAGTGGTCTTGTGGTATGTTAACATACGTTAGAGGATGCAAAAAGAAGAATTGAGTGGCCAGAAAGTTTTATGAGAAATACATACTTAATAGTGAAAGTGAGTGAAGAACTGGTTGGTTGATGTCGTTAACTAATACCATTCTTCTTTCCTGAACCAGTAACTTAAATACTTGACTTTTCGTCTACTTTCTACTTTCTTTCACCCTTTTCCCTCCTGCCACCTTCCATCAATATTAGTTTAGAAATGAATAACACCAGAAGCCAGTTATCTTAAGACACTATTCTCACCTCTGTGGCTCCATGGGGCTCAGGTAAATCCCTAATTATACTGCCAGTCCCTGAATGTAGTGCAAGGTGACTCAGCAAACCTGATGAAAGGCTAAGCAGGCAAAATAGTCACATTTGGCCAGTTATCTAATTCTGACTTTCCCAGTATTCTCCTCCAGAAAGACTTTAAAACAATTTGGGGAAGGCCAGGATTCTTTGGTAATCTGGCGTGTATACACTGGTATTACATGGGACCTTTACAGATGTTAATGGCTTTCTCTCTTCTGCTTTCGTCCCTCTTACCTATTCTTATTCACCTGTGCCCCCTCACTTCCCTTCTTTTCTGCCCTTTGACTTTTTCCTTTCTCCTCTACCCCATGTCTCCGTTGATTTTTATTCTTTCAGCTTTGTCACCGAAAAGACCTGGACTTGACAAAAGTAGGCTACCTTGACTCCAACACTAACAGCTGTGCTGACAGACCTTCCCTGATAAGCTCGGGTCATTCTGACCTGGCTCCTCATCCCTCTGTCGGACCCACCTCTGAGACTGGCTTTACAAGCAGGAGTGGAGATGGACATCAGACCCTTGTGAGAAACTCGGACCAGACATTTCGGACAGAGTTTAACTTGATGTATGCCTACTCCCCATTGAACGCTATGCCTCGAGCAGATGGATTGTATCGAGGGTCTCCCCTAGTAGGGGATAGGAAGCCTTTACATTTGGATGGGGGCTATTGTTCCCCTGCAGAAGGGTTTCCCAGCAGATATGAGCATGGTTTTATGAAAGACCTCTCTCGTGGATCCATGTCACCTGGTGGTGAAAGGGCTTGTGAGGGAGTCCCATCTGCCCCCCAGAACCCACCACAGAGGAAAAAGGTAAGTGTTTCACATTTTATAGGCTCTTTTGAAGAACTTTAACTGAATAATTCAACAGACATTTACTGAGTTACCACTGTGTTTTCAGCACTGTTCTCAGTGTGAGGAAAATGAAGATAAGTAAGACAGTCTCTTGGCATGTCTAGTGAAAGACTGTTTTAATATAATTTGATGAGTGTTGTAAATGTTAAGCAAATTCAAATGCCTACCATGTATGTGCCATACACGTGGCTAGGCAGTTCAAAGGATAAAGCAGTGAAAAAGAATAATGCTACTTACATGTTTTATATAGTACTTTTCGTGTTCTAGGCACTGTTAAGCTCTTCTTATGCATTTAACCTCACAATAATCCTGTAAGATGGGTAATTTCCCATTTTGTAGATGATGAAACTAAGGCAAGTTGAGTAACTTGCCATGGTCACACAGCTAGTATATGGAAGAGCCAGGACACTACCCAGGTCTGTCTGATTCCAGATTGCATGCTCTTATTGCCACCATGCTATATTGCCTCCTAGGTTCCGCTCTAATGAAGCTTATAGCAAGTCAGACTGAGCTTAGCAGATAATTGTACTAATGATGAGAAAGGAGTTGTTCAGATGTGATGAGAACAACTTAACAGGAAATCTGACCAAGTCGGATATGTGGAGGGTACTTGAGAACAAACATGAGGTTCATAGCCAAGTTTGAGGGCTGGTAGAGTGCAAGGTGACAGGTCACTGATTTGTCTGATCTCAAAACAGGAAGTAGGAATCAGCCAACAAATTGAGGGGGTGAAGATCTTACAGAAGAGAGAGCAGAACAAGTAACTGTGACACTCCATTGAGTGGGCAGCAGGGATGTGATGTGGTTGCAGTTGAATGTTGCTATGGTGGCAGGTGAATAGTGGGGATAGTCAGGAGGAGAATACAGAGGTGGGCAGGGCCAAGTCGCAGAGATCTGGTTTGGGGCTTGACTTGTAGGTGATGCCTGGTCTATAAATTACAAAGCCAAAAGTGTGCTTTTTTTATGTCAGTGGTTTTCAACTAAGGGCATTTGGAAATGCATAGGAGTATTTTGAGTTGTCACAGCAACTTCCATTTACTGGTCAGAGCTAGAGGTGTTTAATGTTGTGTGTGTATGTGACAGTCTCACATAATTGCAAAATGTCTGTTGTACTCTTGTTCAAATGTAGCCTAGTGGCTTTTTGTATTTGCATTACAGTGAAATACGTTAACAGAATTTATTATTAACCCCTTTCCACGATTGTCTATAGAAAATGCATACACAAAATTGTCTTAATTTGTGATTTCATTATATTTTACATTTGAACAGATAAATGAGAGCCCTAAGTGGATAAAAGAAGGAGGAAACACTGGCAGATAATTTGTAACAAAATAGCATTGCAGGGAAAATTCCCTGGTGGTCCGGTGGTTAGGACACCGTGCTTTCACTACGGATCCAACCCTGGTTGGGGAACAAAGATCCCACATGATGCGAGGCGCAGCCAAAAAAAAAATAGCACTGGGTTTAGAATACTGTTGCATCAACAGCACTGACTAGCAGGAACAAAAGTGGAAACAGTCTTTGGATTTCTGGTTTCATTTATTATGTGCAAAAGTGATTGAAATCATGCCGTCTTTGAAATCATGACCTGTTATTTCAGAAATATTGTTGAGCACCTGCTATCAAACAAGTTCTGTACTGTATGTTAAAGATAAAAAGCCGAATATACTTGGTCTTTGCCCTTGTAGAACATGACAGTTTACAAGCATACAAGACATTGTAATGGGTAGACAGGCAGTGTAAGCACTGTGTGCTGTAACAGCAGAGAGGAGGTGTACTAGGCAGGGCAGGGAGGAGGGGTTTGTTGTGGCCGTCAGGAAAGAATAAGGCAGAGGAATGGCAGATCGAGGAGAAGTTTCCAAGTACAGGCTTTCTAGAGCTGGCTTGCTAAAATATAAACAGGAAATCATTTCCTTTCTCCTTTTACACTAGTTTCTCTATGTGTAAAACAGTAACAGTAATAAATCCCTGGATATATCTTGAAATTTTGAGCACATTTAAAAACACTGAAGCATTGGCTTTTTCTTTTTGTTTGTGTGTGTGTGTGTGTGTGTTTTGTTTTGTTTTTTTAAACAACTAACTAGGGATTTCTGGGGAGTGGGGAAGAGCTATCAGAATCACCTACGAGACTTTTTCAAACTACACAGACTCCCAGCTCTTCACCTTCCCTTTTCTGGGTGCTACCGTTGTTCCAAATAGCTATGATAGCACACTTTTATTGAAGGGAACTGTAATCTCACAGGTTTTTCTGAAGGCAGAATAAAGGTTGAGGTCTACTGGTGAATACCATTTTTCAAAAATGCCATCTCCTAGTATATTCTCTTTTCCTTACCAGTTTCTGACTGATTTAAATAAGTAGCTGTGCTCAGGTCTCTCTCACATTGGAAGAAGTCACCTGTTGGTGCCTGCTTTGTTTGCATGGCTTGCTAGCAGTTTACTAGGCTTTCATCTTCTTTCCCCATTGCTAGTGATCCACTAATGATGTCTAGCTAGGGTCCTATTTCTTTTTTCCTTCCTAGGTATCCCTGCTGGAGTACCGCAAACGGAAACAGGAAGCCAAGGAAAATTCTGCTGGTGGGGGAGGTGACTCTACACAGAGCAAAAGCAAGTCTGCAGGAGCTGGGCAAGGCAGCAGTAACTCACTTTCTGACACTGGTGCCCATGGTGTGCAGGGATCCTCAGCCCGAACCCCATCTTCCCCTCACAAAAAGTTCTCCCCATCTCATTCCTCTATGTCTCATTTGGAGGCTGTAAGCCCATCGGATTCCAGAGGCACTTCATCTCACTGCAGACCTCAAGAGAGTATCAGCAGTAGGTGGTAAGTTTATGTTTGATGCTTTTTAATGATTAAATTCAGGAGGGAAGTAAACATCTAGGCTCTTTACCTAAGATGTATGGAAACACTTATCTGAGAAAGCCAGCCAACAGTGCTATCTACCCTATTCAGCTGATTTAATAGTATCAGCCACAATCCACCAGACCTACAGAAGCAAAGAATTGCCACCGAGCCTGCAAAACACCATGTTGGATGGCATATAGCTGTGGACACAGTGGAGTTATTTTTTTTGCTGGGCACTAACATTGCCTCTTCTATTTTCTCATTTCGTGTGAAAGGTAAGTCAGGATTTGAGCTCAGTTCCCCTTAAACAACAGATATCTCAGTTCCCCACGGCTAGAATATACAGAGAGATGTGACACGTTCTGAAAGGATTTGTCTGGTTTAGGGGACAACGTAAATAAATAATACTAATGTCAAGTACTGAGTATCAAATGAGTGAAATAAAGAATGAGACATTTTAGGGATCTTGAACTGAAGAAATGAGGTCTGAGAAAGGAGAGACATGGCTCAAGGGAGTAATGTTCATTCATCTGTGAAACAAACTGCTACCACGTGCCAGTCACATGAGTTCACAGAAGAGAAAATTAGCATTTCAAGATGGAGATTAAAAGAAGTAAACAGCTTCAAATCCCCCTTTTCCTTAATTGCTATTTTTCTTTAGAAGTGTTTATTCTTAAGTGCCTGACATAGTTTGAGGCAGAGAAAATACCTTGTTTTAAATTGGTCCTGAAGAAAATAATGTTTAAAAAGAGGGTGTTCTAAGAGAAAACATTGTACAGTTTTTTGTCAGAGCTTTGCTTGTTCCAGACTCTTATCTCTAAAGTCCTGTGGCATAAACCTCCACACCCTATTGCCTTCACAGGATGGTTCCCACATCAGTAGAACGACTCCGAGAAGGAGGGAGCATCCCCAAGGTCCTCCGAAGCAGTGTGAGGGTGGCCCAAAAAGGAGAGCCTTCTCCCACGTGGGAGAGTAACATCACAGAAAAAGACTCAGGTGAGCCTATGGCCTTCTGCCAACCAGGTACAGGGACACGAGCCAGGCTCTACACAATGCACATCAAATGCTGGCCTAGGTGAGTCCATTTCTTATGCAGTTGGGCTCCCGTGTATGCAGAGTTCCAGCTCAGTCTTGCTTTCACTCTTTTGGGCTACAGCATTCTTAAGATCTAGCATTGCTTGCTCTTTGTCTGCTCTTTTTTCCCAAAGGATACCTTTATGTAACTCATCTCTCCAAAGCCCTGGGAATCACCTTGATGAAGGATGAAGAGAAAAAAGGAGACAGAAATCAGATCAGGCATTTAAAACACCCCATAATTAACCACTCCTTTTGCCCTTCTGGCATGCTGCACTCACCTGATTTGTCAGAAAGAGAGCGGCATGGGTTGGTGCTGGCACTGGTGACTTGAATGAACAATGGATCTCTCACACTTATTCTAAGAAAATAAGTTGATTTTGTATTACCTTCCAGACCCTGCAGATGGTGAAGGCCCAGAGACACTGAGCTCAGCACTCTCTAAAGGAGCAGCCGTTTACAGCCCTTCCAGATACAGCTACCAGGTGAGACAAGAAAGTGCTCATCTCTGGGCATAAGAATGTGTTCTGGGTTCCAAATGTTTTGTGATCCTGGCCATCCTTTGCAGTTGAGATGCCGTCTTTGCATATAGTTTCAGCAGCTTTGGAAATAAGTCATCATCTGCTCACCTTCAGGTAATAAATCATGCCAGAAAAATTAAGTGACCAAAGACAGCCATTTTACTGTCCTTGGTATCCTAAAAAGAACAAATGTTTAAGAAGATGAAGAAAAAGTAGGATATTTTAAATATTCACAAGCCTAAATGGCTTAAATAGGGACTTTTTCACCTCCTTATGTTTTCCTCCCAACTCTTTCTAGCTCCTGCAGTGTGATAGTCCACGGACAGAATCACAAAGCCTCCTTCAACAGAGTTCCTCCCCCTTTAGAGGACATCCCACCCAGTCTCCGGGATACAGTTATCGAACTACTGCACTGAGACCTGGGAACCCCCCTTCTCATGGTTCTTCAGAATCCTCCCTCTCTTCCACATCCTATTCCAGCCCTGCCCACCCTGTGTCCACAGACTCGTTGGCCCCATTTACGGGGACACCAGGGTATTATAGCAGCCAGCCACATTCTGGAAACAGCACCGGCAGCAGTCTTCCAAGGAGGAGCTGCCCTTCTAGTGCTGCTAGCCCTACCCCGCAGGGCCCCTCAGACTCGCCGACCTCAGACTCGGTTTCCCAGTCCAGCACAGGAACTCTGAGTTCCACCTCCTTTCCTCAGAACTCTAGGTCGTCATTGCCATCAGACTTCCGGACTATCAGTCTGCCCAGTGCTGGGCAGTCAGCTGCCTACCAGGCCTCCAGGGTATCTGCGGTTTCCAATTCACAGCACTACCCACATCGAGGGAGTGGGGGTGTGCACCAGTACCGGCTCCAGCCACTACAGGGGTCAGGGGTCAAGACTCAGACAGGACTTTCCTAGGGCTTCTGGATTTGGGCAAACAGAACTTGAATGAGCCCATAGCTGCTTCCTTCCAGCTGCCTCTGGAACCTAGGCCGAGCATATTGCTGGGGGAGGGGGTACAAGGTGCCAGAGGATTGGGTCTGGTCAACAAGAAACAAGACTTGTGGTCGTGACTGGCTCTGGCCTTGGAGAAAGATGTAAATCTTGTCTGAAGCAGAGACTATAAAGAAGTTTCTCCCTGCTGTTAAGGGTACATTGTTGACAAGCAAATGGTGTTTCGGTTAGTAATGGTTCTAAGTGCAATGAGTTGTGTTGAAGCCTCCGTCTCCCATCCTTGCCTGTATCCTGTAGTCACTTGTGCAGTGAGGACATCTTTTTAAATCAAAAAAGTTTTCAAAGGAAAAAATGGTGAGAAGAGCCAATCTCAAAGCCCCAAAGCCATCTGAGTAGTGTTAGGGTTTTATGCACTTAAGAAAAAAGGTAGGTATATAAGACAACCATTCCAAAAGCAGTTATCTGGCCAAGATATGTCCACCCAAGAATATTCCTTACCTTTGTCTTAAAAACACCAAGAAAGAGGCGGGGATAGTGAAGCTTGGAGTGTGCTTTGACTGAGGGGTGCCTGGATCTCTGAGAAAGAGCTCATGGTCAACTCTTGATTATTCAGGAGCAGATTGTCCTAGTAGATTGTCTGAGCCCCCAGCTGGTACCATCCCACTCCCCTTCCCCAAGCTATTTCACAGCTCAGTAATCTATGAAGTAAGTAGGCAAAGAAAAGAGATACAACTGAGTTGGGCCAATTGCATTGCTACTTATCAACTTTTGGCAATAAATTTGATTAGGAAGGGTCCCAGGTGGTTAGGGAATTCTTTGAATTTTATTTTTTCTACTCCCAATTAATCAGGAGTTGACGATCCCCTGAGTAGGACTGCCTCCATGATTGGGGAGCATGCACTCGTGACTGCAGGGTAAGAGTGGAAAGATACATTTGTGGAATGGCACCGACAGGACTGTGATTGTGTGTGGCATGTCCCACGTTTCTTTGGGAGATGCTTATTTGAGAGTGGCCCAGGTGAGAGTGTTATAAAGCCACCCACATACCTAATAACACTGTTCTGGATGAGAGATGAGAGCAAACTGGCTTCTCCCCATCAGTGCATTGTGCCTGTTGTACACCCCTGCAGGAGCCCTGGAGCCAGCCAGGTGGGGTACACAATCTTTTTAAATTCCATACGGTTGCCAGCTTATTTCTTTCACTTGTTTACTGTAATATCCGGCGTGTTTTTATTTATCTAATTTTGTATTCAGTTATAACCATGGTAGGGGTAGCAGATATCTGACAGGTGTAATCCCTGGTGCTGCAGTGGACCTTACTTCTTTCTTTTGGACAAGATAATACTGTGAGTCTCCCTCCTTCCTTCCCTCCAGTTTGTTTTCTCCTTTTTTCCCTCAGCCTCTTACATCCCCTTTCTTTCTACCCTCTCCTACAACTATCATATGCACAGTCTTCTCTCTTTGTGTGTGACTGTTACAAAATTTCACTTTTTCAAAATTGAAATCAGGTGTTTGCTCAAATGAGGGGAGATTTTTTTTTAATGCTGAGACTTCAGCAGAATACTTTTCTTTTTGTTTCCCCCACAAACCCATCAGTCTGGGAGAGCGTTGGGAGTGGAAATCATGTTGCCTGGGATGCTGGTTTCTTTGTATATTATATAAAACGTATGTAAATGTCTCTCCATTTGGGCTGGGGTTTGCATTCTCCCCTTGGCTTTTGACTGAGGGGAGAGGCCAGCGGGCAGGCGGCCCTCGCCCTCCAAAACTTGGAAGGGAAGAAGTATCACTTCTTTCTCAAGTGGAGTGTTTACACCTTGCTGTAACATTTGAACTTTCACAAGAGATGTAATAATTTTGATAATAAAATTCTTAACCATAATAATCATAAGTTGAGAACTTCTTTGTCCAGTTCTGTGACCTTGGCTTGCCTGGTTTTCCTAACGCTGTCCTTACTTGAAGAGAGCAAAGATGGACCCACATTCAGGAGACTGTGCTCTTGGTGTTGTTTTGTCCATAATGGGGTCAGGAATACAGACTGATCTTCCTTCACCATTTTATGATTAAGATCAGGCTATAATCCTTTACTAAACAGCTACTGAGTGCTAGGCTATATGTAAGGTGCTGGGAATATGAAGATAAGACAGCCTCCTTCTCTATTACTAGGTACGTTGCTTTCGATGTGATATAAGTATTAGAAGCTGAACTGTATTAAAGAAATAAGCAAGTGCACCTTGTATACAACTTCACAGTTAACCAGGCTCTTCCATTTATGTCATTGGTTGTCTCATTCATCCTTAGAATATGTTAAGGTAGGTATATTATTCCCATTCTATAATTTTTTATTAGTTTCAGAGGATATAATGTGTCCAAGATTTCTCTCTTCTAAATGGCAGGCTCCAACTGACAGTCTTGGAAATTTTGCAGTTTACCCAGGAAACAAAAAGAGATAGCTAGAGATGCTTTGAAACTGACTAGAAATCACTTAACTAGCAGGAAAAGTATATCATACCAGTTCTTGCCTTAAAAAGCAGTCTGGGCTTTTTAGCCTTCAGGCATCATTTTGATGGTGCATGGTTCTCTGTTTACTAAAGGTCACCCTGAAGAAAAAAATGCACTATTGTCCAAATGGAGTAGGCCATTTACTTTGAAACTACACTGATCATCAGTTCATCAGCACAGCCTTCATAACCTGCTATGAGGCTCAGAGACAGAAAGGTTCCTGTGCTGAAGATGAATAAAGGAAACAGCTTGGAGAAAAAGCATAGTTATTGAAGGAGATGGTGTTCCTCTATAACTTTTCCCTGCTCCTACACTCAAAACTTACTCTGAGATACAAAACCTTGGGCAACTTTATAGGAAAATTACACATACCCATGAGCCTCAAAACACCAATAGCCACAAGACCTTCATGGTATCACGTTCTGTTCCAGAGGAAGCAGTGGTGTGTCTGATGGGTCTCAGAACTCCAAACGAGCACTCACTTGGAAGTTCAGCGAGCCAATTTGAGAACAACAAACTAGAAGGGATTTGCAGTGCGGGCAAAGGTGCTTGGGTAAGTCTGAAGGGGCTGGAGCAGTCTGGGCCCAAGACAATTCTAAACAGCAAAGCTTCCAGGACAGAGCTCCACACTGAAAAGAAACTCCTGATAGAATCCAAATTGAGCAGGAGAGGTGGAGGATCACATTAAATAAAGTATTTTGAATGAGTGAAACTAGGATTGTCCATAAAAGTGTTAAATAACTTACCTTGTTCTTTAACTCCTGAGAGAAACAGTTGGTCATAGGTTGTTCTGCTGGGGCTTCCCTGGTGGCGCAGTGGTTAAGGATCCACCTGCCAGCGCAGGGGACATGGGTTCAAGCCCTGGTCTGGGAAGATCCCACATGCCGCAGAGCAACTAAGCTCGTGTGCCGTAACTACTAAGTCTGTGCTCCAGAGCCCAGGAGCCACAACTACTGAGCCCACGTGCCACAACTGCTGAAGCCCGCTCACCTAGAGCCCATGCTCCACAACAAGAAAAGCCACCACAGTGAGAAGCCTGTGCACTGCAACGAAGAGTAGCGCCTGCTCGCTGCAACTAGAGAAAGCCCACACACAGCAATGAAGACCCAACACAGCCAAAAATAATATAAATAAATAAATATGTAAAAAAAGTAATTGTTCTGCTGAATGTGAACTGCTATTGTTTGCACAGTCCATATTTTAATATTTTACACACACAGAAAAAATGTGCTGTAAAACCTTGAAACTAGAAAGAAATCATACCTCCCTTTACCCATAAAAATGGGTAACAAAGTACCATAGTCAAATTCCAAACAGTTACAAGAAAGTAGCAGAATAATATCCCCACAGATAAAAGCATGCTAATGAAATAGGACAGGAAAAGGAAATAACAGGTATACAGATTGGGAAAACAAATGACTGTTCACAGAGGAGGACATAATTGTCTTATAGAAAATCCAAAAGAATTGACCCCCCCCCAAAATAAAAAGATGCAACTAATAAGCAGTTATAGCAAGGTTGCAAGGTATAAGGTTAATGATATAAATGTCAGTTGCTTCCTTATATACGAACAACTGGAATTTGAAAGTTTAAACACTAACATTTACATAAGAACTGAAAAAATGAAATAGGTATAAATCTAACAAAATATCTAAAAGACCTATATGGGTAAAACTACAGAATTCTTGATGAAAGAAATCAAAGAACTAAAGAAACAGGGATATTCCACGGCCATGAATGGGAAGACTCAATCAATGTCAGGATGTCTGATCTCAACTTGACCTATAGATTTGTAATCCCAATCAAAATCCCAGCAGATAGGGCCTCCCTGGTGGCGCAGTGGTTAAGAACCTGCCTGCCAATGCAGGGGACACAGGTTTGAGTCCTGGTCCAGGAATATCCCACGTGCCGCAGAGCAACTAAGCCCGTGCGCCACAACTACTGAGCCTGCTCTCTAGAGCCCGCGAGCCACAAATACTGAGCACACGTGCCACAACTACTGAGGCCTGCACTCCTAGAGCCCGTGCTCTGCAACAAGAGAAGCCACTGCAGTGAGAAGGCTGCCCACCACAACGAAGAGCAACCCTCACTCAACGCAACTAGAGAAAGCCTGCATGCAGCAACAAAGACCCAACACAGCCAAAAATAAATAAAATAAAATCCCAGCAGGTTGTTTTGTGGATATCAACAAAATTATTCTAAAGTTTATAGGCAGAGGAAAAAGACCCAGAGTAGCCAACACAGTGTTAAAAGGGAAGAATGAAGTCAGCCGGCCTTTGAGACTTACTATAAAGCTACAGTAATCAAAATAGCACGGTATTGGAATAAGAATAGACAAATAGGTTGATAGAGCACCCGGAAATAAACCCACACAAATACAATCAACTGATATTTGACAAACAAGCAAGGGCAATACAGTGGGGAAAAGATAGTCTTCAACAAATGGGGCTGGAACAGTTGGACATCCACGTGCAAAAAATGAATCTAGACACAGACCTTAAACACTCTTCACAGGACTTCCCTGGTGATGCAGTGGTTAAAAATCTGCCTGCCAATGCAGGGGACACGGGTTCGAGCCCTGGTCCGGGAAGATCCCACATGCCATGGAGCAAGTAAGCCCGTGTGCCACAACTACTGATCCTGCGCTCTAGAGCCCAAGAGCCACAACTACCGAGCCTGCATGCCACAATTACTGAAGCCCGCACACTGCAACGAACAGTAGCCCCCGCTTGACACAACTAGAGGAAG
This sequence comes from Neophocaena asiaeorientalis asiaeorientalis, assembly GCF_003031525.2. Classification (NCBI taxonomy): domain Eukaryota; kingdom Metazoa; phylum Chordata; class Mammalia; order Artiodactyla; family Phocoenidae; genus Neophocaena; species Neophocaena asiaeorientalis. The sequence goes on from NW_020172742.1 coordinate 1,883,089, forward strand.
CCTGCATTCAGCAACGAAGACCCAATGCAGCCAAATAAGTAATTTTTTTTTAAATGAATCCGCCTGCCAGTGCAGGGGACATGGGTTCGAGTTACAGTCTGAGAAGATCCCACATGCCACGGAGCAACTAAGCTGGTGTGCCACAACTACTGAGCCTGTGCTCTGGAGACCGCAAGCCGCAACTACTGAAGCCCACACACCTAGAGCCCGTGCTTCGAACAAGAGAAGCCACCACAATGAGATGCCCACGCACCGCAACAAAGAGTAGCTCCCACTCGCTGCAACTAGAGAAAGCCCATGCACAGCAACGAAGACCCAACACAGCCATAAATAAATAAATAAGTTTAAGGAAAAAAACAACTCTTAACAAAAACTAACTCAATGTATCACAGACCTAAATGCGAAACTATACCTAGACAATAACAGAAAATCTAGAAAACCTTGGGTTTGGTGATGACTTTTTAGATACAACACCAAAACCACCATTCATGAAAGAAATAATTGGTAAGCTGGACTTGATTAAAATTAACATCTGTTCTAAAAACTACACTAACAGAGTGAGAGGACAAGCCACATACTGGGAGAAAATACTTGCAAAAGACATCTCTAATAAGGGACTGTTATGCAACATACAAAGAGCTCTTAAAACTCAACAACAAGTAAACAGACAACCAAAAGCAATCTTAAGATTGAGTGCAATCCTTACCAAAATTCCAATGGCGTATTTCACAGAAGCAGAGCAAACAATCCTAAAATATATGTGGAACCACAAAAGACCCTGAATAGCCAAAGCAATCTTGAGAAAGAACAAAGCTGGAGGCAGGCATCATGCTTTCTGATTTCAAACTATATTACAAAGCTGTGGTGATTACAACAGTATGGTACTGGCATTAAAAAAAAAAAGACACATAGATAAATGGAACAGAACAGAGAACCCAAAAATAAACTCACGCATATATGATCAATTAATTTATGACAGAGGAGCCAAGAATATACAACAGGGAAAAGGACAGTCTCTTCAATAAGTGGGAAAACTGGACAGCCACGTGTAAAAGAATGTAATGGGACCACTATCTTACACCATGTACAGAAATTAACTCAAAATGGATTAAAGACTTGAATGTAATACTTGAAACTATGAAACTCCTAGAAGAAAACATAGGCAGTATGCTCCTTGCCATCTGTCTTGATTATGATTTTTTGGATTTGACACCACACAAGCAACAAAAGGCAAAGTAAACAAGTGAGACTACCTCAAACTAAAAATCGTCTGCACAGCAGAAGAAGGGAAACCATGGACAAAATGAAAAGGCAACTACTGAATGTGAGAAAATATTTACAAATCATATATCTGATAAGGTGTTAGTATCTAAAAATATATAAAGAACTCATATAACTCAAAAAGAAAAATTGCAATTAAAAAATGGGCAGAGGATCTGAATATACTTTTCCAGGTAAGAGAGACAGATGGCAAACAGGACATAAAAGGTGCTCCACATCACTAATCACCAGGGAAATGTAAATCAAAACTACAATGAAATACCACTTCACACCTGTTAGAATGGCTGTTATCAAAAAGACAAATCAGTTCAGTGAAGATGTGGAGAAAAGTGAACCCATGTGCACTCTTGGTGGGGATGTAAATTTTTGCAGCCTCCATGGAAACCAGTACAGAGGTTCCTCAGAGAATTAAAAATAGAACTACCATACGATCCAGCAATCCCACTTCTGGGTATTTACCTGAAAAAAAAAAAGACTAACTCAAAAGACATTTGCACCCCCATGTTCACTGCAGCATTACTTACAGTAGCCTAGATATGGAAACATCCTACATGTCCATAAATGGATGAATGGATAAAGAAAATGTATATTTACAATGACAGCCATAAGCAAAAAATGAAATCCCACCATTTGCAACAACATGGTTGCTCCTTGAGGGCATTATGCTAAGTGAAGTAATTTAGAGAAAGACAGATACCATATGATCTCACTTATATGGGTAATCTTAAAAAAAACAAAACTCAGGGATACAGAGAACAGATTTGTGGTTGGTTGCCAGAGGTGGAGGTTGGGAGGTAGGCCAGATGGGTGAAGGTGGTCAAAATGTCAAACTTGGAGTTATAAATAAGTCCTAGGGATGTAATATACAGCCTGTTGACTAGAGTTAATAATACTGTATTTGCGGGCTTCCCTGGTGGCGCCGTGGTTAAGAATCCACCTGCCAATGCAGGGGACACGGGTTCGAGCCCTGGTCTGGGAAGATCCCACATGACGTGGAGCAACTAAGCCCGTTCGTGCACCACAACTACTGAGCCTGTGCTCTAGAGCTCGTGAGCCACAACTACTGACCCTGCATGCCACAACTACTGAAGCCTGCGCTCGTAGAGCCTGTGCTTCGCAACAAGAGAAGCCACCACAATCAGAAGCCCGCGCACCGCAACAAAGAGTAGCCCCCGCTCACCGCAACTAGAGAAAGCCTGCGTGCAGCAACGAAGACCCAATGCAGCCAAAAATAAAATAAATAAATTTTAAAATAATAATACTGAATTTGCAAGTTGCTAAAGGAGTAGATCTTAAAAGTTCTCATCGGGCTTCCCTGGTGGCGCAGTGGTTGAGAGTCCGCCTGCCGATGCAGAGGACACGGGTTCGTGCCCCGGTCCGGGAGGATCCCACATGCCACGGAGCGGCTGGGCCCGTGAGCCATGGCCGCTGAGCCTCCGCGTCCGGAGCCTGTGCTCCGCGGCAGGAGAGGCCACAACGGTGAGAGGCCTGCGTACCGCAGAAAGAAAAAAAAAAAAACATGACAAGGAAACAATTTTTGTAACAATGTGATGACGGATGTTGATTAGACATTGCGGTGAACGTTTCACAACATAAAATAAAAGCAAGAGAACAGAACAAATACCAAAAGTTATAATTCAAGAAAACTTTTCCTTAAATATTTCAAACTACAGAGTGAAAGAACATAATGCATACCTTGTAAATTCAACCAAGAATTCAAACCCAATATCAAGACATTCTAAAATTGTTGGAGTTTAAAGAAAAGAAAAAAATCTTGGATATCTAGGCCTAAAAAGTTATTTATAATGGAAGGGAAATTAAGCTCTGTCAGGTTTTGGTTTGTTTTATGGCTGCATTGGTTCTTCGTTGCTGTGCGCGGGCTTTCTCTAGTTGCAGGGAGCAGGGGCTACTCTTCATTGTGGTGCACGGGCTTCTCATTGCGGTGGCTTCTCTTGTTGCGGAGCAGAGGCTCTAGGCACATGGGCTCAGTAGTTGTGGCGCATGGGCTCTGGAGTGCAGGCTCAGTAGTTGTGGTGCACGGGCTTACTTGCTCTGCGGCATGTGGGATCTTCCCAGGCCGGGGATCAAACTCGTGTCCCCTGCATTGGCAGACGGATTCTTAACCACTGCGCCACCAGGAAAGTCCCTCTGTCAGGTTTTTTGACAGCCACACTTTATGGCAAAAGAGAATGGAATAATATATTTAAGATACTCAAAGAGACTATGAACCAAAAGTTTCATACCAACTATGTAATAGCAGCAAACTGTCAATCCTTATGCCAGAACCTGGGGAACTTTATTCCTCTTAATTCTTTCTTAGGAATATGTTAGAAACTGAGCTGATTTGGATGACCAAACTGTCTTAAACAGCAACAGAAGGTCTGGTTGTGAGTTAATTATATGCAGTTAGCTACGTGTAGAACTAAGAATGAATGAGGAATATAAGGTGAGACTGCAGTGTCAGCTGGTTCACGTGACCTAGGCAGTGTAAGTACAGTGCAACTACAAAGAAATAAGCAGAAAATAATACGGTTTTAGTAGTTATATTTGTGGTATTATATATGAGGGCTTTAATGTGAGAGGAAGCAAATGAATCCAATGTCCTTGAGAACCAACTAAGAGTCCGCATGCCCCAACTGAGTCTGCATGCTGCAACTAAAGATCCCACATGCCACAACTAAGACCCGGTGCAGCCAAATAAATAAATATTTAAAAAAAAAAAAAAAGACACACCAATTTAAAGAGGCTTCTGCAACAACAACATTTTAAGCATTAATTATAAATGTAATGGAATCAAGTATGTTTAAATCCATGAGTTCATAATGGATTTATGAATGGTACATATAATGGTACAATCCATAATGGTACCAAAACATAATTGTTCATCTTGGGAGGATGTTAGGGAACCAACTCTATTTTTGAAAACTAGAAAATAAAGGGAAATACTCCAGCATTATTCTTGCCTTTCCTATACAAGTTGTACCACTATCTGGCTAGATCAAAAATGAGGATGTTTCCCTTTATAGAAGCTCTCCCACAAATAAGAGAATGATAGGTTTGGAGCATCACTATTGTTTAACCCGTAATTACACAAAAGCAATTAGATACTATGTATCTCTTGATTAAAAAACAAGAACAACTATGAAGCAGTCATTAAAATGTTCAAACATACACTTGAATGTGAATGAGCATCTAGATCCAGTTTTCTGGAAATACAGAGAACAGAGGGAACTTGTTCAGCTAAACCACAAGAATGGAGCCAGCAAAATCCCAGCTATGGAACACTACATAACAAATCGTCCAGTTTCTTCAACAAATTGCAAGGAGGGATGAAAAGAAACAAAGTGAGTAAAGACATATCCAAAGAATAGTCAAAACTAAACGATTTTGTTTAAAGATGCTCACTTGGATGAAAAAAATTATAGAAGTTGGAAAGTGATTACAGTAAAAATCCAGGCGGTGGTTACTCTTAGGAGGGAAGGAAGGGGGGTAGTGTTTGGGGGCACTGGAAAGGCTTCTGGGGTGGTCAGCAAGATTTTCTTTGGTTATGGTGAGAAGGTTATGTTTAATAGGTCATCTGCCTGTACATTTGTCTTATGCTGCAATATGTCTAACAAAACAAAGAACAAAACCTTACATAGCCACGATAAGCAGGCAAACAGCCCTGCTACTAAGTGGCCTAATGTCATTTGAGCCCGGGGCCTCTGTCTGACTTATTTGTGTATTTCTAGAGCCTGGCAGTACCTGAGCAGAACAGGCATTTGACACATATTTTGTTGAATGACTAAATGAATCTGAAGAAGCCTCCAACCCACTCAGGTTGAATTTCGGCACCTAAATGAGCTTTCCAGAACTCCAGATCTGTATGGGTGCCAGCAGATGGTGTCACCAGTCCTTCTGCTCTGCCTCAGTGGACTTGAAAGGGGTTTCAAACTAGAGCTCTGTTGGAAACTTGGAGTCTGGTGAGTTCTACCAATTTCATGCGCCTTAGTCACCTCCCAAAATGACAGTCCTCCATGTCGTCTGGCTTCCCAGCCCTCTCTACTTTTACGACGTACCATCCTTCTCTCCCAACTTTTCTGCAGTGCTCTTTTCTTTGATGGACAAACCCCTACCTCCTCCATATTGTCTGTTGGCCTTGACTGAATATGGTTCTCTCGTTAGGACGCCACCTCCTTTGCAGCCTCTGACGTGGAGGCTGCGCCTTCTCTCACATCCTGTTGCGTGGAGGCTCTCCCCAAATGTTTCCAGACAAAATATATCTTGTCCCTCAGATTAAAAATCCCTGCTTCCTCTGCTGCTCACGCATTGGTTCCTGCGCTTTCAGCCCTCTTCCTGCTGTCATCTTAACTGTCCAACCTCTCTCTCTGATTCTTTGATTTTTGGGGCAACTTGGCTTGTCTTCTGCACACCAATTTCTGCCATTATCCTTACCATTTGGGTAGACATCCTAACCAGGTTGCCTCACATCTCAAAGTCTTTTATAAGAATTACTCAGAGTATTCGGGTCAAATACCCAACTTTCTAATTAGCTACAGTCTCCTAACCTTCCAGCTTTTTCACGTAAACTTTAGCGCCTTGATTTCTCCATTTCCTCCGTCAGTTTGCCCCATTGCAGGCTCTCCTTTTCCCATACTCAGCCTAGATCTGTTGGTGGCTCTCTGACTCGGCTTACCTTGCACCTCCCTTTCAGTCTATAGTCTACCTTCTGTGCCTGGCCTCCCATCTGTTGGTGTCACCACACATTCATGGTCACCCATCAGTCCTTTTCTTGATCCTTTTGTATCCTAGGACAGCTCCTTTAGCAGCTGTTCCAAACTTTCATAATTCTTCTCAAACCCCTTGCTCATTCCCTTCTCTTTCAGTAGACAGTGTTGCCTCCTGCTTCACTGAAGAATTGGACGCCATCGGGCAAGAGCTCCCTAAACCTTGTACTTTACCCCAAAACAGAGGCTTCCTCGCCTCTTCCATTAGTCATCCTCTCTTTATCTTTAAACTCTTACCGGCCATGACCTACATTCAGAACTCCTCCATGTTTAAAGAAAAAGAGATTCCATAGCCTCCTGTGGATTACATGCTGGTATTTGTCCACTGCTTGTTCACTGTACTTAAGATTTCCTGAAAGAGTTCCAGTCACCGATTCTCCCTTCTTAGACACTCTTCTCCAGAAGGTGACCCGCACTCAGTCACCTCCCATTCTCTTCCTGAACAGACCTCATTTTGGCTCTAACCTCACTCCTCTGAACAGGCTTTTACCAAATCCAGCAGTAGCTTCCTTGTTCCCAAATCTAGGAGACGCATTTCTAAGTCCCTAATCCTGGACCTCTCTGCTCCATCTGATCAGTGGACCTTCCCCTTGAATTCTAAATGCTTGGCTTCGCTAAGGCCACATTCTCGTGGTTCTCGTCATAGCTCTCCTGGACATCCATTCCTCTGACCTTTATATGTTGTTGTTTTCCAGCATTTTGCAGCCCCGTGCTCTGTTCACACTACACAGTCACCCTGAACAAGCTCATCTGTACTTCATATGTCAACCATTACCTGCATGTGTTTGTGTTTCTGGCCCAAATCTTTCTCTTGAGCTCCCAAATCTAATTAAGTCAACTGACTACTGGACAGTCCACCAGGATGTCCCACATGCATGTCTCAAATGGAACTGATTATCTTGCTCCCCTGCTATTATTTCCCCCCAAGCAAAAAATTTAACTCTCCTCCTTGACGCCACTGTATCCCTTATCCCCACAATCAGTCAGTTACTAAGTGTAATTTCTACTTCCTAAATATTGAATTCCTTACCTCTCTCAAAACCACTGCCACCACCTTGCTTCAGGCCAGACTTCTGCTTTACTTTTTCTTAAAATTTTCTCCATCTAACTCAACCCCCTAACACTACAACCAGAGTGATCTTTCTGAAATGCATATCTAATTGTGTCCTTTTCCTGCTTAAAATCCTGCCCCATTGCTCTTAGGTCTGAACTGCTGTACACAGCATCAGAGCTTAGTCATCATCTGGCCTGCACTGATCTCTCCAGATTAATCTCTGACCCTCCCTACCTCACAGTTTACAGTTCAGCGTTTCTAAATTGCTCTTATCTCTTCACAGGTTCATTTCGGTTTCTCATCTCAGCCTTTTTCCCCAAGCTGCATTCTCTTTCATGAATGGCTCTCCTTGCCCCTGCCTGCCTGCCTCCCTCCTGTTCATCCTACAGTTAAAATTGTCCATCCCCTGCTCTACCCACCCCACCTAAAGCCATGCAAGGTATCCCTACCTGGGGTACCCACAGTACCCTGCACCAGGCAGACTTCATCTCCCCAACCAGACCCTTAAGACAGAAACTCTGATTTTGTTACTTTAAGTTCCTAGCAGATACTATGTGCTCAAGATGTGTTGAATGAAGATTCCATTCCCAAGTGCAAAATTTATAATCAATGTAGCTGACACATGGGGCGTGTTAACTATGTGCAAGACACTGCAAAGCAATTCACACGCATTCCCTCATTTGTTCCTTACTTTAGAGAGAAGTGAAAGGACTTGCCCAAGGCCACACAGGCAGAAAAGGGTGGAGCCTTGTTTTCAAGCCCATGTAATCAGGAGCTGGCAGAGACTGCCAGCTATTCTCTCCTTTCGCCTTGGAAACAACAATTTTATTTGTTAACAGATTACATTTCAGTTAGGTGTGCAGTGTGACTCAGTCCTATGGGATCTCCAGAAGTCTCTTTAAAATGAAATGTGGATCAAAGTGACGAGTCCAAGCAGCCACTTCAGGCCATGAGGTGTCCTTGAGGATGAAAGCCAGGGTTGAAAGTGGTGCTGGGTTCCATGTCAGTCATGGTCTGGCTACCTCCACATAAGGTCTGTTAATACGCAGCCACGGCTGGTACAAAGGGTCAGGTTGAATCTCGCCCCTCTTAATCCCCTGGGGGCCAACTCAGAGAAGGAGAAGCTAGCATGGGTGATATAAAGTGTTTCTTTATTTGAATGTCATTCCACCTGCACTGAAGCTCAAACCCAGCAGCAGCAGAAGGGGTCTGGACCAAAATCAATGTTACCAAATTGGACGATGAACAGTGAGGACACGTTCAGACGGAACTTACTAATGGGGTGTAGACAACACCAAGCTATCCTAATGACACACAGCATAGGCCCTCTGCTGCTCAGAGCTCAGGGGAGGACTGTGGCTCCCTTGTTCCCTTCTCAGGAAACTCCAGTCCCACCCGAAGGCTAGCCCTGAGCCAAGCAGGGGCCTGCGGAAGTTTCTCGTCCTGGGAAGGTCCCCGCTTCTCCAGAGAGAGGGTTTCCCTTTCTCAGTTCACACTGGAAGCTGGAGAAGGGTGACTCCCCTGTGCCCAAGTAGGAACTTCAAAAGGTGGCCAAAGAATTCTTCCCTACAGCCTTGTCTAAAAGCTCTCAACCTCTTGGCTATAGCAGGCCTGAAAAAGATCTTGATCCTACCCATGGTGTTTTCCTCCATGGGTACTGGTCCCCAGAGAGGAAAGTTCACACATCCCAAGACCCGGAAGGACTTGAACAAGCAGTGCTCTGACCCCCGACTAGGTTGGAGCTGCATTGGCCTCTCCTGAGATAGTCCCACACCAGGCAAAGGAAACCAGATGGTGCCAGAGCCCTCTGGTCCAGGCACGGCTGGGGGAGGAGTGCCTCAGTGGGCCGCTCAAAGCTCAGCGTCTTTCAGGGACCAAGAGACGGATCTGGGAACGGGCCATCTCTGCTTCAGCGTCCTCCCGAAGGCTTAAGCCAAGTTGCCAGACGTGGGTGAGAGCAAACTACAGACATCCTTGCTGTGATGGCTTCCTGGCCCCGGAGAGCCATCTGGGCCCCGGCTTGGTGACACTTCAGCCTCACCTGGGGTCTCTGGTTGAAACGTGTTTCCCGCTCTGCTCCCACCTCTGCTAAAGCTTCAGGGACAGGGCTTTGGTTTGGTACCCACTCCAGCCTCTTTCCCTTCCCTAAGGCACCCTGGTGTTCCTTCAGCCCCACCAACACTCCCCTCCTAACCCCAAGCTCCTGGGTGCGTCTCCCACTGCCCCACAGCAGCTGACTGGGTGGATGGTAACAGGGAATCACTGTCCAACCACCCCAAGGGGAACCACCCTCCCTTTCTCTACCACTAACCCACTCCAGTGGTACTAACCTGCTCAGCAATCACCTAGACGGTTCCCTTGATGTGGCGCCTCTACCCCAATGGGGTGGGGCATGGCTGCCTGGGCCCCGCCTCCGCCTCTGAGGAGGTAGGTCCTAACCTTCCCACTAGCAGCCCACAGGGGTCTGTGGCCGCCGTGGGTGGTAGACTCTCCCCTCGCACAGTGGGCACGCAGCAGCTGCTCCCCATTCCTCCGAGTCCTGTCCCCTCTATCCTCCTCTCCTTCCCCTTCCTTTCTCCCCCTGCACCTGGCCTCCAACAGCTCACCTCTCCCTTTGCCTCCTTCCCATCCCTGTTCCTTCCTCGTCTCTGGCCACCTCCCCTCCCACCTCCAGGTGCTCTATCCATCACGCCTCCCTCTCTGGTCACTTTCTCCACTTCTGTACCCTCTAAATCCACCCCACCACCCCCCCATCGCTTGGTCTCCCTCCCTCCTTCTCTCCCTGTCTCTGCACCTCCTTCTCTTTCTCCCATCTCTGTCTCCTCCCCATTTCTTTTTTCTTTTTATGGCTGCACCACGCAGCACGTGGTATCTTAGTTCCCCGACCAGGGATGGAACCCGCACCCCCTGCACTGGAAGCGTGGAGTCTTAACCACTGGCCCGCCAGGGAAGTCCCCTTCCTCCCATTTCTAATCCCTTCCTCCTGGCCCCTCCCCCGATGCCCTCCAACATTGGGCTTTGGTTTGGATCTTGGAGGAACTCACTTCTGCCCCCCCACTCCACACCTTCACGAGGCTCCCCTCATCCTCCCACTCAGCACGGGACCCTGGTGGGAGCAGGGGAGAGGGGAGCACAGTGCAGGGACCAGAGCACAAGGGGCAGGTGTCTGCCCAGGAGGAGGGAGTAGAGAGGGCCGGGGTCAGGACTTAGTAAGTTCCAGGTTTCAGGAACCCTCCCAGGCCCCAGCATGTGACTCCAGTTAGGGTCCAGATGGGGGACTCAGGCAGAGGATTTCTAGGGTCTGTCTTGGAAACTCTGTCAGGTCCAGGTCCTATGGAAATGAACACAAGGCTGCAAATACATGGCACTCGCTGCCTTCCTCCCTCCTTGGGCTGAGGCCGACATGACAGGGAGACCACACGCTTCCCCACTGAGCCTGCAGGGGCCTCATGCCCCCCCTCCACAATAGGCCAGGCAGCCAGTACCTGGAGACAGAAGTAGGCACACGAAATGAAGCCAACCGGCCGCCAAAATGGGGGCTGGAAGGTGCCGTCCACGCCCCAAGCCAGATGGCTCTACCACCGGGTCCCCAAGGTAGTGAGGGGAGGTCAGAAACACCTGCAGTCTCCTTCCTGTGCTCCCTGCAGGAAGGGAGGAGATGTCCCCACGGTGGGAGGAGAGGGGGAGAGAAGACTTCATCTGCCCCACAAACACCTACGCGCGCGCGCGCACACACACACACACACACACACACACACACACTCATGCCTCGGCTCCAAGCGTGCCCACTGGGTTGCAGACCCTGGGCAAACCGCAAGGCGAGAGGTGGGCAGGGAGGAGGAAGAGGTGGGGAGAGGGTTACTAGGGCTGGGGATGGGGACAGGGGGTACCCTGTTCAGAGGTGACCTGCAAGTTCAAGTTATGCAGAAAAGTATCAAAGAGGCAAGACAGTCTCTGCCCTTGGCAGAAGGGGATGGGGGGACAGCACGAGAAGGGGCAGAGGGGCGACGCATCCCCTAATTCCCTACTCATGGGCGCCTCTCCCCAACCCTGACAACAGGGCCAAGAAGTCTACGCTGTACAAAACAGGCCGGGGTCAAGGGTCCAGTCACTGGTGAGCCATCCGAGCAGGGAGGAGGCCAGGCCAGCCCCAGAGCTACTTCCAGCCCCAGCTGCAGAGGCCAAGCGCCATCAAGACAGGAGTCCAGGCTCTGCCTCCAGAGCCTGCCTGTCTTGGGTCAGAGTCCACGTGGACAGGGCCCCAGTCAGCATCTGACCAGAAGGCCCTGTGCTTTCTCCCTCGGTGCAGCTCAGACTCCTTTGGGAGAGCTGGGACCAGGCTGCAGCAGGAGCAGAGAGGCCCCAGGGAGGCCGGTGGCGCCTGGAGCTCTGTGACGAGATGATGGAACCACCATCAGCCAAAAAAAAAGATAGGAAAGAGTCCAGTCGTCTGCCCTGGAGCAGTGTCTTGGATAAGTTTCTGCAGGAGGCGGGGACCAGAGGAGGCGAGGATAGAGCCAGGCAGCAGCCCTCCGGAATGAGGGAGCCTGGTGGGGGAACCACGGCGTCGCCTTCCCCTGAAGACTCTGCAGGGCCCTGGCCAGACTGGAGGGGAAGAGGAGGCCAGGGACTGGGGGCTGTCTCCCTTAGGTCAGTTGAGGGAGGTGCAGACCCAGACCCTCCCAGGCTCTGCAGGGCCTCTCCCCTCCCTCAGGCTGCATCCCAGCCCCAGCCTCTCTTCAAAGCCCGGAGCTCGCAGGCAGGTAGCAGGTGAGGTCAATCCAAGATCGGGGTCTTCCCTCAGAGCGTGAATGGAGGGATGAGAGGGCAGAAGACAGGACAAGCTGAGGGCAGGTCAACTCCTGGGCTGTGATCCCGGCCTTCAGGGTCCCTGTGAGTGAGCGACGGGACAGGGGAGGACTCCCCATCCAGAGACATCACCCCCTGGCCGCAACACAGAGCTTACTGTAGAGCCCACAAAATCTAAGAGAGAGAGAGAGAATTGGAGAAAGTCAGAGGCTGCCCGGCACTGGGGCTCCGTCAGCCACTCCTCAGGGCAAAGCTGGGCAGAGGGGTGAGCTGCCCAGGTTCTGAAATGCAGCCAGCCCTGACTAGCTTGGAAGGCCTTGAGCCAGCCATTCCACCTCTCTGAGCCCCAATTTCCTCATCTGTAAAATGAACATAGCCTACTTCTTCACAGAGTGATTCTGAGGGGTTAAAAAGATGTAAATAATGCCAGCCGAGGGCTTTGCACAGTGTTTGGCCCATAGTAAATAGTGGAAATGACACCAAGTATAGCTTACTTTTCTTCCAGAGGTCTTTGGCTCAGAACTGAATGGTGAGGCTCACTCACCTTGAGCTCCCAGTGAGGGAAGGAAATCCCCAGATGCTGAAGGAAGGCAAACTGGGGCTCCCTTATGTCACTTTTAACACTGAGCTGTTAGGGCGCTTTGGGGAGGAAGGAGAGGACACTGAGTGGGCCAACCTCACACTAGTCACAACCCCAAACTTCTTTGGAAAGGCCACGTGGCTGTCTTAGTCTTGCACTTCTGGAAGCTGCCACCAGAGGGCAGGCTCCGACCTCACACCAAAACCATAGAAACCACCAGGTGCCAGTGTCTCCAGGGACAGGAGCCTCAGAGACGGACAGCTTAGCAGCCCAGGAGGGCCCTGAAAAGGGGACTTGGCAGCAGGGAAGAGCCTGGCCTTTGGACTTGGACCTCACATCCTGGCTCCACCACTTAGGTAACCTTGGGCAAGTCACTGGACCTCTCCAGACCTCGGCTTTCTCATTTATAAAATGGTGGTCATGATGCCTGCCTGATGGGGAGCTGTGAGGAGTGACAGCTTTCGCTGAGCATTCACCACTGCCCCGTTATAGGCAGTCTTTCTTCCTTGCAGGACAGCCCTGTTAGGTGGTACCATTCTCACCACCCTCGTTTTTTGTTTTTTTTCCTTTATTTTTCTTTCAGTTTTATTGAGATATAATTGACATACAGTACTACAGAAGTTGGAGGTGTAGAGCAGAATGACTTATATTTTGTGAAAGTATTAGCAAACAATTTTTTTCTAATTTAATTAACACTTTATATAGCAGTTGGTAACCTCCATTTAAAACATATTAAATTTACCAAACATAACATTACCTGAAATGGGCTGTGAAACCCTCAATATTATTTGGTGCTCTGAAACTTTTTACATAAACCACAGTTGGGGGAGTGCTGATTCATGAGACAAATTCTGCTCTTTTCTTCTTTCTCTTACTCCACTGTCACCTCCAAGACATGTTAGACCGGAGGATGAGCTCTCCCTGCCATGGGGAGGCAGAGGAGGCGGCCTCATGGAGAACACGGACTGGGACAAGGGTCAGCAATAGATGCCTCAAAGACGTTAAACATCTGACTTGGATTAGGAGGCTTCTCAGGAGGATGAAATGAAAGGGTTGTTCTGAAGCTGGAGCGCCTCTCCCCATCCCTTGTCCCATCTTACGGTGACAGTTCAGAGGGGTTGGTCTGGAATACGCACAGATGGTGGGGACTGGGGGACAGTGCAGGCCTGGACTGGGCTCAGGTGGGGTGAGTCAGGTAGAGTCTGGGTGTCAGTGCTTAGCACTGGGTCAGGTGTCCTTCCAGTCATCTGGTGTGCCTGTTTGTATCCAAGTCCAGTTGTACTTGGAAGAGGATGGAGACTATGGACCACTCCATAGATCAGGTCTCTGAGTATCCTCGGGGGATAGAAAGGACCTGAGTCTTACTTTTTTTTTTTTTTTAACCACCCTCATTTTAGGTAATGCTGGAAACTGAGGCTCAAAGAGGTGAATTCATTTCTTAGCTCAACCTGCTTCCAACACAGACAACCTGCCTTCACGGTCCAAGGGTGTTCACACCACAATACTAGAGTAACTCCTGCCAAATGAAATAACCCTCACTATCCCCATTTTACAGGTAAGAGGCTCCAAGAGATGAATGTAATTAAAGGAAAGTGATGAACATACACCCAGCACACACTAAGAGCTCAAGGAAGGGTGAGACCACGAAATCCGATTTCCCATGGCAGAAAACGGGCACCCAGACAGACAGGGTGTGTCCCCTTTCTCTAGGGGCAGCATGGGCCCCTGGGTCAGAGGACTGACCTTCCTTTAGAGAGCAATCTGGAATTATCACTGAAACTGTGAGTGTGCAATTCCACTTCTGGAAAGGCACCAAGAAAACAGAAGGCAAGGACAAAGATGGTCACCGTAGCATTGCCAGTAACAGTAAAAACCTGGGAACCTCCCTAACAGCCCCTACAAGGAGAACAGTTAAGAAACTATAATTCCTTCGTCTTATGTAACGCTAGGCATTGGATAAAAAGGACAAGATGGTTCTCCACAAAATGATAAAGATCTTTAAGACGTGCTCTAGAGTTGAGCACAAAAAGCAATCTGAGGAGGGATTTGTTTTGGACGATGCCTCTCCTATATTAGCACATAACACTACCATATATTTCAGAAAGGGACATACGTAGATACACAGATAAGCATCTGATAACTGGTTATCCCTGAGACTCTGGGCTTAGGTGTCAATTTTTTCTTTATTGTATATTAATGTTACCTGATACATACGAAAGTTTATGTGTACCATACTAGGTATAAAGCATACTGCACCAAACATCTGTGGGCTCACCATGCAAGTACTTAACTCGCCAATAGTTTGTACACACCCACCTGTCCCCCACCGCATGTCCTTGCTTCCCTGCTTCCATCCCAGCTACAGAGAACCACCATGATACCTTTTGTATTGATCATGTCTTTGCTTTTTTAAAAAATATGCAATATTACCACATATATATATATATTTAAACTGTATTTAGCATAGTGTTACTTAGTTTTTTAACTCAAAAAAATTATCTCACTGTCATCTTCTGGAATTCTATTTTTTCCCCTCTCTCTCAATATTATGTTTCCAGGATGTATCCATTCATTCCATTACATATAACACGTTCATTCATTTCCACAGTTGGAAACAATTCTGTGATGTGATGTATCACCATATATTTATCCATCCTCCTGTCAATGGCCATTTAGGTGGTTTTTAGTGTTTGCTATTTTGCAACTGCAGCCAACAGCATTCATACATTTCTCCTGGGTTTATACTCATGGGAGGGTTTGCTGGGTCAGGCGTGCCAATGTTCGAATTTGAGGGATAACCTCCAACTGTCTCCCAGGAAGTCGGCCTCTCTGTTAAGGTTTCCACCTTGTGCTTCACTTGACTTTGAAGGTGCCCCGCCTGGCGGGGCCGGCCTCGCCCACCTCGGCACCCCGCGACCGCCAGCCACCCACCCGGAAGCGTGCGCCCGCTCACCTTTGTTCTCCTGCTTGAGCTCCTCCTGCAGCAGGTCCGTTTGCCGGTTGCCCAGCACGAAGGCAAGGAAGGAGAGGATGAGGGCGTTGAGGATGCCGATGATGGCCAGGATGTACGCCCAGCGCACCGAACAGTCCCCCAGGGAGTACTTCCCGGTCTTGGCCCCACACATGTCCCGGATCGTCTCGGCGTCCCAGCCGTCGGGGAAGATCATGCAGCCCAGCACAAGGCACAGAGCTGAGGGGGCGCCAGGCCGAGCCCACCGCCAGGGTCAGGAAGGAAGAGAGAAGGGGAAGATTACTTCCCAGAGCCTGAGGACCACCAGGAGCCCCCCTGAGGCTGGGCCCCGCTCCCCCGCACCGCCCATCAACCCAAGAGCCTATGAACCACCCTCTGTGGATCCAGAAACTCTAAACCCTGGGAGGGCCTCATGCCTTGGGGAGCAGAAACTTTCCAAAGCACAATGCCATCGCCTGCCCCCATCAAATCAACTCCTCCTCCGGGAAGGCTTCCTGGAAATAGGAGAAAAGAGCAAACCAGGGTCACCTCCTTCAGCTCCCTTTAGCATCTTGGCCATGCTTACCCTCTCCCATCCTCACCATTCTTTATTTTTTATTTTTGTCATTTACTCAACAAATTTTTATTGAGAGCCCTTTTCCGGGCTCAGTAGGCCACCTCCAGCTGTGACCTTCCCCTCCTGGCAGAGAGTTTACGACTATGTCCACTGGCTTTATGTTGCCTTTTTTAGTGCCTGACAGTCCGCCAGTTACTGTTACTGTGTCTGAGACCTGAGGTCACCACAAGGCTCAGGTTGGGGCAGAGGGGCCCTTGACCCCCCCGCCAGGCCCACAGGTGCTTAACCTGGGTTTTAGATGACAGTGATGACAAAGTGGGAGTGGCGGTCAGTTCTGCCCACTGTCTAGGAGGCACATCTCGTTCGTTGCCAGGATGGGGAGGGGGACAGCTGGCTTTGCCATCTCTTTCCCTCATCTACCGTACGAGGAAGTGCTCCCCACGGCACAGACTCTTCCCTGCCTCGAGTTCTGCCTCCTCTGGCCTCACCCCGACCTTCTAACAGGACAGTCCTTCCACACTCCCCTAGGGTGTGCTCCTTATACTGACACAGGGCGCCCCTGACGGCACTGTGATCTTACACACTCACACACACACACACACACACACACACACACACACACACACGTTGGAGCAGGCCTTCCTCCCCTCTCCAAAGCGCTCGCCTTCTCCAAGACAATTCTTAGCTCAAGTGAAAGACACCTCTAATAAATGGCTGGGGAAAAGAGCTCGTGACAAAGGGAATGGCAAATGCAAAAAGGCCCTGAGGCAAGAATGAGCTTGGTGAGTTAAAGAATTCAACAAGTTTGAAGATGCCCTTTAGATACCCAAATGGAGAAGGAAACTCAGGGAGAAATCAGGGCTGGGGATATAAATGTGGGAGCTGTGGGCATGTAAATCCCTAGGACTGGACGTTATGGAAACTGAAGAGAAGGCCCAGGACGGAGCCGAGGGGCGCTCTAGCAATTATGGGGTGGGAAGAGAGGAGGAGCCTACGGAGAGGGCTTGACCCAGCCACCTTCCCAAATTTCCCTAACACTCTTCAGGACCCTCCAGGACCCTCCAGGACCCGGGAGAGGGGAGGAGGGTCAAATGCCAGGGATGGGGGGGAGTGGGAGACAGGGCGCCTAAGTCCTTCACATCTGCAGGGTCCTTTGAGGAGGGGCGGGGGAGGCTGCACTCCCACCTCCACGTCCTCGGCCCTGAATCTCCAGCTTGAGGCAAGGGTGAGGAAAGAGCCTGGGAGGGGCAAAACCCACCCAGTCCCTCCTCCTCTCCCGGTACAGTGTTTCCTCTCCTGCCCAGAGCATCCCCGTCACCATGGAAACCGCGGCAGTAGCCTGCAGGTGGTCCTCCTCCCTCTGCAAGCTCAGCGTTCAAAGAGGTTTTCTCCCGGGGCTCTGCGCCTGCACGTTCTCTCTGTCTCGCTGCCTCATCACTTACGTGTCCCTCTAGTCGTGTCTCCATTCCTTTCTCTTCTCCACCCTTTTCATCTTTTTTTGCCTCTCTCTCCACACCCCTCCCCCTCTCTCTCCAGCTAGTCTATACAGTGCTTAATCCTCAGTCTTGACCCTCACTCTTCCCTTTTCTCCTTAGATCTCAGCATCTGACATTCATTCAACACCCCTCCTCTTCTCTCTGCCTTTTCTTGCTTGTCTTCCTTCCCTTTATCTACCCCTCGCCCTTTCCTCTCTCTGCCTCTCCCTTCATATATTCCACAAATAAATTCTGAGTGTCTTCTATGTGTCAGGCACTATGCAGGGTGCTGGGGACACTGCCAGTCACGGTTTCTTGTCCTCAGGAGCGGAGGTGTATAGAGATGAATCAAATCAAATCAACACACAAATAGAATATTTATACATGTCAGGGAGCAACTGGAAGGAGACCCAGGATGACAGGGCGCTCAGAGAAGGCGTTGGGGCGGGGAGCGGGGGGGGGGACCTCTCTCTCCATCTCTCACTCACTCTCTCTGCCTCCTTTACTCTGCAGTGTTTTAGGTGGTGGCTATGGGGCCCCAGAGGCTGCTCTAGGAACTACAAACACCCAGGAGTAAAGCAAGTGGAGAAAAGCCAATCAGACAGGTTTCCTGAGACCTGGGGCAGGAGAGGAAGAGACCTCTAGGGACAGCATAGACCAGGTAGGTGATCAAGAGGCTCAACGATCAGGAGGTGGAATAACTAGAGACAAGGCAGCCTTCAGCATCCCTGTGTGCTGGATGAGGAAACCATGGCTGAGGTCTCTGGAGTCCAAGTTCAAGTCTCTTGGAAATAATGAGCTAGCTGAAGAGCCACCTGCTATAAGGCATAGACACAGGTGCAGGGTGCAGGGTGGGGTAAGTGGGGTGCATTGTGGGATGTACAGCATCACCCCTGGCCTCTACCCACCACCCACAGTCGTAGTGATAAAAAAAAAAAAAAAGTCTCAAGCCACTGTCAAATGTCCCGTTGGGGGCAAAGATGTCCCTGGTTGAGAACCGCTGGTCTAGGGGAAGGGGCCTTCGGATGGGGCACCAATATCCAGTCACCCTAGAGTCTGCTGACTTCCCAAGCAGCCAGGTGGTGGTGGACAAATTTAAGATTAACAATATTACTGTTATTAATAATATAATAACGATAACAAATAGTATTGAGTGCTTAACTATGTGCCAGGGTGTGAAGCTCCTACCATGCATGATCTCATTTAATCCTATAGCAAACCTGAGGCTCAGAGGAACTAAGTAGTACCGTATCCACGTCACACAGCTAGGAAGTGGCGGGCTCTGTGTTCAAACCCAGACAGGTCTTTACTTAATGTTTCTCTCTGAATAGACTCACTTCTTCTTTGGCCGTGCCACGCGGCTTGTGGGATCTTAGTTCCCCAACCAACCAGGGACTGAACCCAGGCCCTCAGCAGTAAAAGCTCGGAGTTCCAACTACTGGACCGCCAGGGAATTCCATAGACTCACTTTGTAACTGAGAGGCATTTACTGTAAAAGGAAGCTTTACATCACTATCAAAGAAAAGGAAACCAGGATCATTTACCATAGATAGAAGGCAACTATCAACATAAGTATAGTAAAAAACAAAACATTGTTCTTAGGTTCTAGCTGGATACTTTTCCCTGCCAAATGATCTGAGACACCTCAGAGCACCTTAAAAAGGAAGGAAATTCTGACACAGGCTACCACGTGGAGGAATCTTGAGGACATTATGCTAAATTATATGAGCCAGTCACAAAAGGTCAAATATTGTATGATTCCACTTATATGAGGAACCAAGAGCAGTCATTCCTAGAGGCGGAAAGCAGAATGCTGGTTGTCAGGGACTGGGGGCGGGGCGTGGGGAGTTAGTGTTTAATGGGGACAGAGTTCTGCGCGTGGAAAGAGTTGTGGGGACAGATGGTGAGGGTGGTTGCACAACAGTGTAAGTGTTCTTAATGGCACAGAACTGGACATCTAAGAGTGGGTAAAATGGTAAATTTTATGTTATGTGTATTTTACCAAAAAAAAAACAAAAAGAAAGAAAGAGGAAGGAAGGGAGGGAGGAAAGGGAACACAGAAAATGACACGACGTATTTTCCTCATGGATGTGTATGTAAATGCACACAAAAAGATCAGGAAAAATAGAAATTACGTTCATAATAGTGGTGGCCTCTGGGCAGGGAGTGGGTGGGGACTTTAGCCTGTTTGTAATGCTTCAGCTTTTCACGGAGTGAATGTATTCATGTATTACTCATAAAATTAAAAGAAACATAATTTAAAATATTGGTTTTTCAAATAATATACATACGTAAGCTTGCATGTCTATAAACATTTCTGGAAGAATACAGAAGCAACTTAATGATGGGAACCTCTGAAACACTGCCTGGGGTAGAGGAGGAAAGGAGGGAGACACTTTTTATTCTCTGCCCTCCTGTACTGTTGGAAAGTGTTTAACATTTGCATATATTACTTTTATGATAAAAATGATAATATTATGTCCAGTCCTTTGCCACCTATGTCTGGCCATGAAATCCTCTTATACTTTTAAAATATAATTAAGCAACTAAAGGAAAGTTAAAAGGAAAAACAATACTTGAGTTTGGGGAATGAACCCAGGATGAGACTAAAAAAGTGATGAAGTTAAGAGAAAATATACAATATACGTGGGTGCTTGTTTCCTTTAAAGCTTGTGGTGTAAATGTGTCTTTATGTAAAGCTTTTTAATTATGCATTTTATGCTTAGCTATTTTAATAGAGTTTCATTATGACACCATGACACTATCCTCAAGGGACATACACTGAGCCGATCACTCCTAAAGGGAGGGCTTTGTTTATGCTCAGCTGTCCCCTCCATGCCTGATGCACCCCGGCTGCTACCCATTACTAGGGGGTCAGATTGGATGTCCCCCAGGGCTTTCTGTCCCTGAGCAGACTCCAAAGAGGCTTGATATGGACTGAACTGTGTCCCCATAAAAGTCATATTTTGAAGCCGTAACCTCCAATGTGAGAGTATTTGTGGAAGGGGTCTTGGGGAGGTAATTAGGGTTAGATGAAGTCATGAGAGTGAGGCCCCATGATGGGATTAGTGCTCTTATAAGAAGAGATACCAGAGAGCTTGCTCTCTCCCTGCACCTGCCACCTGACGACGCAGCAAGAAGGTGGCCGTCTGCAAGCCAAGAAGAGGACTCTCACCAGAACCAGACCATGCTGGTCTGGAATTCTAGGTCTTGGAATTCTAGTTTCCTGAACTATGGGAAAATAAATGTAAGCCACCCAGTCTATGGTATTTTGTTATGGCAGCTACATGCAACAACTTGGATGCCTCTTAGAGTCATAACATTGGGGAAAAATGTGACTTCATTTATATAACATTCACACTGATAACCCTGGTTACTTCTAAGGAGGGGATTGAGGAGCCAAGGATAGGACAGGACGGAGACCTTGTACTGCTAACCTGCTACACCTTTTGAATTCAGGACCACGTGAATAAGTGACCTACTGAAACCTTAAGGTAGGTGGGAGTTGGTCACTAATAAGTGACTATTGCCAGAGATTTTTTCACTCACTTGGAATGATATAATTAAAGCAACAAAGAATTGCAATGCGCAAGCCAAATGGAGCTCACAGAAATAACTAATCACAAAAAAAACGTAAAACTGAAAATCTCTAGACCCCTTTTGACTGAGCTTGCCAATTTCTAGGAATTTATTCTAAGAAAATGCTCAAGGATCTGCTCTAAGATTTAGCTATGAGGATGTCTATCACATCTTTATTTGCAAGAAAGAGAAGAAGGAAGAGAGCAGGAAAAGAAGGGAGGAAGAGAGGGAGAAATAATAAAAGAAGGAAGGAAAGAAAGAAGCAACTAATTATCCAAACAACACAGGAATATTCTTTCATACCATGGAATACTACTCCCCTATTAAACTATACTGAGGAAGATTTAATGATACAGAAAATACTTATGATATGTTAGGTTTCAAAAGGATGTGAAAAATAATGTACAATATAATTTCATTTTGGGAAGAAATACTTACATAGTTATAGCAAATAGTTATATAAAATTTACCACATCAGGAACTATGCTAAGTATCTTACACACATTACTTCATTTAATCCCTACAACACTCTGTGGAGTAGGTACTATTATTATCTTCTTTTTACAGTTGAGGACACAGAGGCACAGAGAGGTCATCCAAGTTATCCAAGGTCACACAGCTGGTAAGTTACAGAACCAGGATCTGAACCCAGACAGTCTGGCTCCAGAGCCTGCTCATAACCAGTACTCTATACTGTTACGACTTCAGACGAACAGTTAAGTTGACTGTTTCTGGGAAAGTGAGATTATGTGTGTAATCTTGGTCATCTATATTCTGCAATCTTTGTACAAAGAACAATGATAATTTTACAAAGCTGTAAAAAGTCCTAGAAAAGGTGAGATATACAGAGAAGCAGTATAGCACAGAATGCACGGATGGCTGCTCGTATCCTGTATCTTCTATGAGTCCCTTCCTCACATTTAGGAAGGTTTTTCTAGAAAGAACCAGGCTGACTTGGGGGCTGAGAGAAGCCCGGAGAAGGACCTGTGTCGGCACCACGACCACAGCTTTCCAAGGGAGCGCCTCCCCAGGCCTGGTGCACTAGGGGGCTGTAGGGAGACACCCCACACACACACACCCTAAGAAGGAGGTTGTCCTCATGTCCCTCACACCAGCTCTGTCCTGCCCCCAAGGGCAGGGGCTTATCGTACAAGGGAGACCAGACCTCTCCTAACAGTCAACCCCACCCGCTGGATTTGAAGATCCAGGCCCAATTTTAGTGCCTCCATCAGCTGGGGAGCTCGGAGGGGACGGGACTTTCGTTCCTGGGCTCCCTACACCCCATCCAGCACCCAGATTATGGGGACACCCTGACTCCTCCATTTCCCTCACCCCCAGCCCAGTCCACTTGCAAGGCCGACTGTCTTGACCTCCAAAAAATATCTCGGACTGACCTCTTTTCTCCATCTCCACTGCCACTATCTGTCCAAGCTGCCATGATCTCCCTCCTGGAAGACCGCAGTGGCCTCCTAACTAGTTTCTCTGCTCCCATCCTTGCCCCATCATCTGTTCTCCACTCAGCATCCAGAGTGAGCCGTCAAAAGCAGATGGTGACACTCCCCTGCTCAATACCCTTCAAAAGCTTCCCACTACGCTCAGGATAAACCCTGACGCCTGGTCCTGGCCTGTGTGACCCACAGGCTCACCCCACTTTCCCCCACGCCATTCGGCCTCTCGATCCGTACACTCCAGCCACCCTGGGCCTCCCTTCTAACCCTAACCCTGTCAACATTTCTAGTTCAGCCCCCCTGGAGGGCTTGGCACTGACTGTTCCCTCTCCCTGGGACACTTCCTCCAAGCCATTCAGTCCCCGGCTCGTGGTTCCTGATCTTGAGGAGACTACTGTTGAGTAGGGGGACTGTTAAGAACACAAGTAGGGGCTTCCCCGGTGGCGCGGTGGTTGAGAGTCCACCTGCCGATGCAGGGGACGCGGGTTCGTGCCCCGGTCCGGGAAGATCCCACATGCCGCGGAGCGGCTGGGCCCGTGAGCCATGGCTGCTGAGCCTGCGCGTCCGGAGCCTGTGCTCCGCAACGGGAGAGGCCACGGCAGTGAGAGGCCCGCGTACCGAAAAAAAAAAAAGAAAAAAAAAGAACACAAGTAATTGTATCTGTTGTCACAGATGCTGTTATGGAGAGATGGGACGCCCATCACTTTGTGTGGTAATTATTTGGGAACAGTATTTACTCCACCAGCCCTGGGCCCAGCCTGCATGGAGCCCACACACAGCCTCTTGACAACCTTTGAATCCGCTGCATCCCCCGCTACCCTGGCTCGGCTCTGCCACACTCATCTCAAGGGCTCGGTCAGAAAGCTCCCGCCGCTCTCCCCGCATCCTGCCTCACTCCTCCAGTCTGGCCCAGGCCCATCCAGGTGGCTCCGTCCCTTCCGCGTCCCTCTGACTCCTCCAGGCAGCCGTCCTTTCTCAAGGCTGTCCTTCTCAGTTTCTCTGTTGCTAATCTGAGCAGCTGCTCTGGCGCCTCTCTCCAAGCCGCCTTTTCTGGCTCCTCCTCGACCTGCATCTTGGTGTTTCGAGGCTGTCTCCTCTTTTCCCTCTACACACTCTCCCCAGGCAATTTCACCCACACTCAGACTGACATCTAACATCTCCAGCTGAGACCTCTTTCCTCGGTTCGAGGCCGGATACCCAACAGCTGGTCAGAACCCTCCTCCTGTGGGTCTCATAGGGACCGCAAATTCAGCATTTCCCAGACTGAGCGGATCTCCCTGCTGTGTCCTTTGGGAATGTCATTCCAAGACCAAATCATTCAACGAGAGGACCCTGCGTCACCTGCAAGGCCTGCCTGTCCTCACCCCGCCCCCCCACACACACCTACTGGGCTCCTAAATAGGTCTCCAGTTTTCTCCTCCTCCCGTCCCCCGGCCTCAGCCCCTCTCACCTGGACCACTGCCACTGCTTTCCCCACAGGCTCCTGGTCTCCCATCAGGCCTCCATCAGTCCCTTCCCTGCAGCAACTGCCCAAGTCACCTTTCTTTTCTTTTTTTTTAAATTTATTTATTTTTGGCTGCACTGGGTATTCGTTGCTGCTCGCAGGCTTTCTCTAGTTGCCGTGAGCGGGGGCTACTCTTCGATGCGGTGCGCGGGCTTCTCATTGTGGTGGCGTCTCTTGTTGCAGAGCACGGGCTCTAGGCATGCGGGCTTCAGCAGTTGTGGTGTGTGGGCTCAGCAGTTGCGGCTCGCGGGCTCTAGAGCACAGGCTCAGTAGTTGTGGCGCATGGGCTTAGCTGCTCCGTGGCATGTGGGATCATCCCGGACCAGGGCTCGAATCCGTGTCCCCTGCATTGGCAGGCAGATTCTTAACCACTGCGCCACCAGGGAAGTCCCCAAGTTATCCTTCTAAACCCACACCTGGCCCTGGTCATTCCCATGCCTACAAGTAATTGCCCATAACCTAAGAATAAGACCCCAAACTTCAAGGCCCAACTTTCAGAGCTCCCCTGCTTTTCCAGGTGTATTTCCCAGTTCTCCCCAGTTTTCAACCTTTCCTCCCTGGTTGTAGCACAGACCATGGAATGTTGGAACCAAAGGGTTATGATGAAAGTCACACGACAGCTAATAACAACTGCTATTTGGCAAACTGGGTTTCCTTTGTGCCAGGGTGTGTGCACACATTCTCAATCAACCCTTTAACAGCCCCGTGAGCTAGTTACTATTATGGTCCCCATTTTACAGGGGAGGAAACGTAGAGTCAGAAATTGTATGACCTTCCAAAGGACTCAGGATTCAAATTCAGGTTGGCTGACTGCTGAGCATGCTGCCTCCGAAGGAGTGGGTGGTGGAGCTAGGACTTAAATCAGAGCTTATCATTCAGGGACTTCCCTGGCGGTCCAGTGGTTAAGACTCCACGCTCCCAATGCAGGGAGCACAGGTTCGATCCCTAGTCAGGGAACTAAGATCCCATAGGCCGCACTGCACGGCCAAAAAAAAAAAAAAAAAAGGAAAAGAGCTCATCATTCATTCATTCAATAGACACTTATTAAGCACCTACTATGTGCCAGCCCAGACTCCTGATCCAGGGCTCTCCTTATGCCATTAAACGGCTCTGGGATAAACGGTTGATAATGATGAATAACGTGAAATGGAATGAAAAGAATAAGACAAAAATAAGAGGCTGTCAGAATAAGAACAGTTCAGCCCTCATCCTCTCGACACCTCCAGCCCATCCTCTCTACCAACAACCAGATCTATGACTCCCCCCCGCTCAAAACACTCCAAGGCCGTTCTAGGTATTATACTACACTCAGGAGCCATATAGGAGGGAACTGATGATTTGCTTATGTCGAGAAAAAACAAATTTCACCATGAGGAAAACATCCATAGACAAAGTCAAAAGATAAACTGGGAGACAATATTTGTAACGTATCACAAAGAGCTAACTTTTTTAATTTATAAAGAGTTCTTACAAATCAGAGGAAAAATACCATTAGCCTGGTAGAAAAATATTTCTGAACCGACAGTTTACAGAAAACATACAGGGACACCTCGGAGATACTGCGGGTGCAGTTCCAGACCTCCACAATAAAGCAGATATCACAATAAAGGAGTCACACAAATTTCTTTTTGGCTTCCCAGTGCATATAAAAGTTATGTTTACACTATACTATAGCCTATTAAGTGTGCAACAGCATTATGTCTAAAAAAATGTACAAACTTAAAATACTTTATAGCTAAAAAAAGCCAAAACAATTACAAAGATCACTGATCACAGATCACCCATAACAAATATAACAATGAAAAAGTATGAAATATTGTGAGAATTACCAAAATGTGACGCAGAGACACAAAGTGTACCAAATGCTGTTTGGAAAAATGGCACCGACAGACTTGCTCAACACAGGGTTGCCTCAAACCTTCAATTTGTTTAAAACAAACAAAAAAAGGCAATGTCTGTGAGGTGTACTAAAGTGAATTGCGATAAAATAAGGTCGGCCTGTATATATAAAAGATGCTCGACCTCATTCATAAAAGAAAGACAAATTACTATCATAAGAGAGTACTTTTTCCCATCAGTTTGGCAAAAATAAAATATTTGACAACACAGTTGGCAAGAATGCGGGGAAACAGGTACCCTCGTACATTGTTGCTGGAAATGTAACTCTGCATAACTTCCACGGAGGGGACCTGACTGGATCTGTCAAAATTGTAAACATAAAGACCATTTAATCCAGCAATTCCACTCTAGGCCTTTATGTTATCCTTATACTAACATATGTATCAAATTATATACATCATCCACTGAAACACTGGGATAGCAAAATATTGTAAATAACTTAAATATTGATGACATAAAAGATGACACATCCACACAGAAGTATATTATGCAGCTCTTAAGAAAAAAGCAGCTCTCTGTACACTGATCTGGAACAATCTCCAAGATGTGTTGTTGAATTTAAAAAGCAAGACAAACCAAGTGTTTAGTGTGCTACCATTTGTGGTGGTTTATAAATATGTCCACAACTTTCTAAATATACTTCCTTTCGAGAGGAGGAGCTGAATTCTCCTCCCCTTGAATGTGGGCTGGATTTAGTAACTCACTTCTAACAATAGAGTGTGGCAGAAGTGGTCTGTGATATCTGAGATTAGAACATAAAAGGCATTTGCTACGACAAAGGAGGCAAGAATGTACAATGGAGAAAAGACAGTCTCTTCAGCAAGGGGTGCTGGGAAAACTGGACCACTGCATGTAAGTTAGCGACAGTAGAACACTCCCTCACAGCATACACAAAAATAAACTCAAAATGGCTTAAAGACCTATATATAAGACACGACACCATAAAATCTTAGAAGAGAACATAGGCAAAAGGTTCTCTGACATAAATCATAGCAATATTTTCTTAGATCAGTCTCCCAAGGCAAAAGAAACCATCAACAGAATGAAAAGACAACCTACAGAATGGGAGAAAATATTTGCAAATCATGTAACTGACAAGGGGTTAATATCCAAAATATATAAACAGCTCATACAACTCAATAGCAAAGGAACCAAATAATCCAATTTTAAAATGGGTGGAACACCTAAATAGACATTTCTCTGAAAAAAGACATACAGATGGCCAACAGGCACGTGAAAAGACGCTCAACATCACTAATTATTAGAGAAATGCAAATCAAAACTACAATGAGGTACCACCTCACACTGGTCAGAACGGCCATCATTAAAAAGTCCACAAATAACAAATGCTGGAGAGGGTGTGGAGAAAAGGGAACCTGCCTACACTGTTGGTGGGAATGTAAATTGTTGCAGCCACTATGGAGAACAGTACAGAGATTCCTTAAAACAGAAAAAATAGAGGGCTTCCCTGGTGGCACAGTGGTTGAGAGTCTGCCTGCCAATGCAGGGGACACGGGTTCGTGCCCCGGTCCGGGAAGATCCCACATGCCGCTGAGCGGCTGGGTCTGTGAGCCATGGCCGCTGAGCTTGCGCGTCCGGAGCCTGTGCTCCGCAATGGGAGAGGCCGCGACACTGAGAGGCCCGCGTACCGAAAAAAAAAAAAGAAAAAAAATAGAGCCACCATATGATCCAGCAATTCCACTCCTGGGCATATATCCAGAAAAGATGAAAAAGATGTGGTATATATATATACAATGGAATATTACTCAGCCATAAAAAAGAATGAAATATTGCCATTTGCAGCAACATGGATGGACCTAGAGAATATAATACAAAGTGAAGGAAGTCAAACAGAGAAAGACAAATATTATATGATAACACTTACATGTGGAATCTAAAAATAATACAAATGAATCTATATACAAACCAGAAACAGACTCACAACTAGAAAACAAATTTATGGTTACCAAAGGGGAAAGGGAGGGGGGGAGAGGGATAAATTAGGAGTATGGGATTAACAGATAGAAACTACTACAATACATAAAATAGATAAGCAACAAGGATTTACTGTATAACACAGGAAACTATATTCAATATCTTGTAATAACCTATAATGGAAAATAATCTGAGAAATGTATGTATATAACTCAATCATTTTGTTGTACATGTGAAACTAACACAATATTGTAAATCAACTATACTTCAATTAAAAAAAAAAAAAAAAGGCAGTGGGATGGCCAAAATAATCATGAAAAAGAACAAAGTTGGAGGACTCACACTTCCTGATTTGAAAACTCACTACAAAGCAACAGTAATCAAGACAGACTGTTACTGGCATAAGGATAGACATACAGATCAATGGAACAGAAGTGAGAGTCCAGAAATTCACCCATGGTCGATTGATTTTTGGCAAGGGTGCCAAGACCATTCAGTTGAGAAAGAACACTGTTTTCAATAAACGGTGCGGGGACAACTGGAGAGCCACAGTCAAAAGAATGAAGTTGAACTCTTACTTTACACCATATACAAAAATTAACTCAAATGGATGAGAGCCCTAAGTGTAAAAACTAAAACTATAAAACGCTTAGAAGAAAACAGAGGTAAATTTTTGTAACCTTGGGTTTGGCAATGGATTCTTAGAAATGACATCAAAAGCACAAGCAACAACAACAAAAAGATAAACTGGACTTTGTGTAAATTTAAAACTTTTGTGCTTCAAAGAACACCATCAAGAAAGTGAAAAGACAGCCATAGAACGGAAGAAAATATTTGCAAATCATATATCTGATAAGGGACTTATAACAAGTGTATAAAGAACTCTTACAACTCAATAGTAAAAAGAAAAATAATCCAATTTTTAAATGGGCAAAGGGGAAGGGAATGAGGGGAGGAAAGAAATAGGCGAGACAGATTAAAAGGTACAAACTTCCAGTTGCAAAATAAATGAGTCATGGCTATGAAGTGTACAGCGTGGGGAGTACAGTCAATAAATATATGTTTATATGGTAACATACAGTGACTAGACTCATCATGGTGATCATTTTGAAATATACAGAACTATCAAATCACTGTGTTGTATGATAGGAACTAACAGTGTTGTAGGTCAATTATACTTCAAAAAAAAAAAACATAGAAAAAGAGAACAGACTTGTGGTTACCAGAGGTGGGGGTAGGGGGAGAGACAACTGGATGAAGGCAGTCAAAAGGTACAAACTTCCAGTTATGAGGTAAACAAGTGCTAGGGAGGTCATGTACAGCATCAAAAATATAATTACCGCCTCCGTATGTTATCTATGAAAGCTGTTAAGAGAGTAAATCCTCAGAGTTCTCATCACACACAAAAATTTTCTATTTCTTTAATTTTATATCTATATAAGATGATGGATGTTCACTAAGCCAAATTATGCTGTACACCTGAAACTTATGCAGTGCTGTATGTCAACTGTATCTCAATAAAACCGGAAGAAAAAAATGGGCAAAGGATCTGAATAGGTGTTTCTCCAAAGAAGGTATATAAATGGCCAACAAGCGCACGAAAAGATACCTAACACCACTAATCGTTAGGGAAATGGAAATCAAAACCACGAGTTACCAGTTCACACCCAGGAGGACGGCTGTAATCCAAAAGTCAGATAATAACGTACGTGTTGATGAGGATATGACTAAGCACCTTCACACACTGCTGGTGGGGAAGTAAAATGGTACTGCCCCTCTGGAGTACAATCTGGCAGTTCTTCAAAACGTCAGAGTTGCCACCTGAGCCAGCAATTAGACGCTCGGGAATATATCCAAGGGAAATGAAAACGTGTGTCCACACAAAAACCTGTACACAAGTGTTCATAGCAACATTACTCATAATAGCCAAAAGGTGGAGACAATCCAAGTGGCCATCAGCTGATGAACGGATAAACAAAATGCAGTATATCCATACAATGGAATATTATTCAGCTGTAAAAAGGAATGAAGTATTGACCCATGCTGCAACATGAATGAACCTTGAAAACGTTATGCTAAGTGAAAGATGCCAATCACAAAGACCACATATTATATGATTCCATTTATACAAAATGTCCAGAACAGGCTTAAAAGACAGAAAGTAGGTTAGTGGCTGCTTAGAGGACAGAGAAGATGGGCATGGTAGGCTTAAGGGGAGACAGCTAAAGGATAGATATAAGGCGTCTTGAGGTTATGTAAATATCTTAAAATTGATTGTGGTAATGGTTACACAACTCTGTAAATATACTAAAAACTACTGAATTGTACACTTTATATGTGTGAATTGTGTGGCACGTGATTTAAATCTCAATAAAGCTATTACCAAAGAAGGGGGGGTGGGCATCATACCTTCTTATTTCTCTCTCTCAGAGCACTCATTCTGAGGTCTCCTCCAGCCGACCCCAGCTAAGGTCTTGGGTGCAACTTCATGAGACACCTCAAGCCAGAACTACCCATCTAAGCACTCCCAAATTCCTGTGACTCACAGAAACAGAGATAATAAATGCTTGTTGCTTTCAGCCACTAAGTTTTGGGGTAATCTGCTATGCGTAATAGATAACTAATATACCATATTTATTTTTTTTAAATATCGTTTGAATTTGCTTGTATATTTATGGGATTTCTTGGAAAGGATACTCAAGAAATGGTAAAAGTGGTTGCCCCTGGGAGGAGACTTCTGGGAGGATCACTGAGAAATGAGAGCAGGGAGGAGGCTTACATCTGATTAAACACCGTTTTATCTTTTGAATTTTGTTTCCCGTGCATGTATTAACTTTTCCGAAAAGTAAGTGAAAGTCTGGAAACATTTTTAAAGATTAAAAAAAAAAAAGTCAACAAGTATCTGCTGCTTATAGATAAAGTCTAAACTCCTGACCGTGGCTTAGAAGGCAACCGCAATCCAGCCCCTCTCCACCTTCCCAGTCTCAGCTCTCACCTCCCCTTGTGCTAATTGTCTGTGGTGCCCAAAACACACCAGGCTATTTCCCTCCTCCACACCTTCAATCATACTGTCTCTTCTGCCTGGCTCCCCTTCTCATCCTTTAAGACTCAGCTCAAATGCTGTTACTTTTTGGAAGACTTCTCTGGCTGTCCTTAATGTGTCAGAAGTGTGTGCCCCCAAGATACCCTTGCATGATTCAATCATTTCATATGTCATCCCATAGTGTGATGATCCAATTTCTTTCCTGCCTCTCCCATTAGACTATGAGCTTCCGGGGAGCGAGGACTCTTACTCAGGATTCCCTGAGCCTAGCATAGCCTGACACACAGAGGAGGCTGTCAGTAAAGGACTGATGTGAGAAAGAAAGGAAGGGAAAAGGGAGAGAAGGAGCAAAGCAAAAAAATGCAAGGAGGGAGGGAGGGAAGGAAGGTGGAAGGCAGGAAAGAAGGAAGGAAGGGGGGAATTGGGGGAGCAAGGAAATGAGGGAGGGAAGAGTGGGAGGAAAAAAAAAAAAAGAGTGGGAGGAAAGAAATTCCCCCAATGTGCTCAGCAGTCTCATCGCATTCAACAGAGACTCACTGGGTGAATAAAATCCCAAACCAAATCTGAAACATAAGCCAAGGAAGTGGGGAGGGATGTGGATGCATATTCTAGGCTGTAGTGACACTGCTGCTCCTGCCTCAGAGACCCCTGATGATTTAGGACACACATCCGGGAGGCTGGAAGATGCTCACCTCTGGCGCACCAACCAGCCCCTGCTGCCACCTC
Organism: Neophocaena asiaeorientalis asiaeorientalis; assembly: GCF_003031525.2. NCBI lineage: Eukaryota > Metazoa > Chordata > Mammalia > Artiodactyla > Phocoenidae > Neophocaena > Neophocaena asiaeorientalis. The sequence goes on from NW_020172742.1 coordinate 1,914,715, forward strand.
CACCATCAGTCTCCCCAGCGCCCACTATATCTCACACGTGCTGTTTGCCACCGTGATTCTAGCACTGGGCAGTGCCTGACACATAGTAGGCTCTCGACACTGAATAAATGTGGTCAGAATCGCCCCCCTTCTGTGGATAGAGGAGTCTCACTTTGTGAGCATGGCCTTGTCTCTTCTCTCTGGGACTCAGTTTTGTGATCTGTACAACAAGGGAGTTGAGCCAGCTGATTGGTAAGACCCTTCCCAGCTGACAGTCTATGACTTCTTAAGGCCTTTGATCATCTCAGCAAGTCCAAAGTCTTTCACCTGAGTAGCAAGGACCCCTCACAAGCTGCTCTTCACTCAGACTATGTCACAAGAATAACAGTGACCATTTACTGATTGCTCACACTGTATACCAGGAACCACACTCAGCATTTCAGCCCCATGGTTTCATTTCTTTCTTTCCATCACCTCTGAAGTAGGTACAATAATCACCTCCATTTTACAGATAAGGGAACTGAGGCTTAGAGAGGAAACCCACTTATCCAAGGGACACAGCTGGGAAGTGGCAAAGTGGGAATTCTAAGTCCTCCGCCACTTCCCCACACTGCCCCCTCGGACCCTCGACCAGGCTTCCAGTCTGAGTCTCTACTCCAGCCAGCAACCTCCCCTTGGCTAACCTCACTCAGCCCACAGGTAAACACTGAGAACATACACCTGCCAGTTGTAACTTGTAATCTGTGTATTCACGTCCTGTGTTTCAGTTCAGGGCTAAAAACAGGTTCTAGATCCATTTAGACTCATGTGAAGCTTCAGCTCCTTCTTTCACTAGATGTGTGACCTTTGGACAAGTCATTTTAACAGATGGACAGTAAATGACATAACGAATGTGAAAGTGTCTAGCACCCGAAAATGGGAAAGACCAGGTAAAGAGTAGCAGAGATATCCTGAGAAGCCTTGAAAAACTGACCCCTGGGACTTCCCTGGTGGCGCAGTGGTTAAGAATCCTCCTGCCAATGCAGGGGACACGGGTCTGAGCCCTGGTCCGGGAGGATCCCACATGCCGCGGAGCAACTAAGCCCGTGCACCACAACTACTGAGCCCGCATGCCACAACTACTGACGCATACACGCCTAGAGCCCATGCTCCTCAACAAGAGAAGCCACCGCAATGAGAAGCCCGGGCACCGCAACGAAGAGTAGCCCCTGCTCGCCACAACTAGCAGAAGCCCACACACAACAACAAAGACCAAACACAGCCAAAAATTAATTGATTAATTTTTTAAAAAAAGAAAAGCTGACCCCTAACTCCACAAAGAGCCACCTGAGTCTCCCAGAGAAGACCAAACACAGCCAAAAATTAATTGATTAATTAATTTTTTAAAAAAAGAAAAGCTGACCCCTAACTCCACAAAGAGCCACCTGAGTCTCCCAGCCTCTCTACTTAGCATTCGACTCTTCTGGCAAATTCATCCTGTCTCTATTCCCATCCTGAATGTTCCTTTATAAATCCTTGGGCTTTCTAGTTAGACAGACTGAGTTACAATTCTGGCTCCACCACTTACCCCCTGTATGACCTTGGACAAATGACTCTTTCCTTTCAGAGGCTCAGTGTTCTCATCTATGAAATATTCATAGTGGTACCTACCCCATAGGATTTTTGTGAGGATTCAATGACAGTATGCATGTAAATGCTTAGCATATGCTCAAGCATATAGTAAAGGCTCAGAAAATGTTAACTATTTTTTTCCTGATTATTATCAAAAAATTTGGATTTACTCAGCAGGCAGTTCGAAGCTACGACCACTGTTGTTAATAAACAGTTAATAAACAGTTAATAAACAGTGTTAATAAACAGTTAATAAACAGTTAATAAACAGTGGTCGTAGCTTCGAACCGCCTGCTGATTAAATCCAAATTTTTTGACCCAGTACTCAGAGCCTTGCACACTGTAGCCCCATCATTCCTTCCTGGCCTCTTTCACTGCTGCTCCCCTACGTGGATGCCACACTCAAGCCGGATGTGGCTTTCTCTCCTCTGTGTCTCTCCGTCCATGATCTTCCTCTCCATTCAGAATGCTCTCTCGCAACTCACACCTGTCCACACCCAGCCCCACTCAAGCTTCACCTCCCAACTAAGGCGGTATCCTCCTCAATTGCCCTGGTCTTCCACAGCACCTAAAGCTGAGCACGTATTAGTGCTCAGACTGTCCAGGATGAGGCCTCTGTCTGCACTTGTCTAACCCACAGTAGCCCTCTTCCAGTGGTCACACCTGATTCCCCTCTGTGGGAATTTATCTTTCTCCCCTATCAGTTCATGTGTCCCAGGAATGGGTATGTGGCCGAGACCTTAGACAGTCATACTGATTAATTAAGAGGCAGACACTTGACCAAAGCTAGACAATCAGAATCAGCCCTGGAACTTTTGCTGGAACCATTGAATAAAAGCTCTTTTTTATTCCACAGGCATCACTAAGCTGAAGCAATGTAAATTCAGAGCTGCTGGTAGCCTTACTTATAACCGTCAAGAGAGAAGTGAATTTAAAAGTGAGCCAACACAGAGGAACCAGGAAATGGAGACTGATTTTTTTTAATATTTATTTATTTATTTGGCCGCACTGGCACTCAGGATATTCGTTGCTACATGCAAACTCTTAGTTGCAGCATGTGGGATCTAGTTCCCGACCGGGGATCAAACCCAGGCCCCCTGCATAGATAGGGTGTGCGGAGTCTTAGCCACTGGACCACCAGGGAAGTCCCAAGAGATTGATTTTTTTTTTTGGAGTATAATTGCTTTACAATGTTGTGTTAGTTTCTGCTATATAACAAAGTGAATCGGCTATATGTATACATATATCCCCATATCCCCTCCCTCTTGCCTCTCCCTCCCACCCTCCCTATCCCACCCCTCTAAGTGGTCACACAGCACCGAGCTGATCTCCCTGTGCGCTGCAGCTGCTTCCCACTAGCTATCTATTTTACATTTGGTAGTGTATATATGTCGACACTACTGAGAGACTGATTTTTAATGACGTTATTTGAGCATCTGGATCCATCCGTGCCTGAAGCCAGTGCTCTTGACTTTTAATGTATGTGAGCCAAAAACACTACCCTCTTTACCTTATTTTATTTTACTTTTTTTTTTTTTTTTCCCGGTACGCGGGCCTCTCACTGCTGTGGCCTCTCCCGTTGCGGAGCACAGGCTCCGGACACGCAGGCTCTGCGGCCATGGCTCATGGGCCCAGCCGCTCTGCAGCATGTGGGATCTTCCCAGACCAGGGCATGAACCCGTGTCCCCTGCATCGGCAGGCAGACTCTCAACCACTGCACCACCAGGGAAGCCCTTTATCTTATTTTAATTTACTTAAGGCAGCTTGAGTTGGGCTTCTGTCACTTTTCACTGAAAGACTGCTGACCTAGATTCACCTAGATGGTAAGCTTCCTGAGAGCAGGGATTGCCCACATGCTGCATGGCATGGCCAATAAACAGCTTGAGTAAATGTTCACTTGAACAAGAACCATACAACAGGCATTCTCTCTTTTTTTTTTTTTTCTGTCTGCACTGCATGGCATGCGGGATCTTAGTTTCCCAACCAGGGATCAAACCTGTAGCCCCTGCAGTGGACACACAGAGTCTTAACCACTGGACCGCCAGGGAAGTCCTTCTAATTCTTATCTGATACAAATAAGGCCCTCTGCTTCTCTGCAGTTTCTCTGAGGATGACTAATTTCTCACTTTCTGAGTGGAATGATCTTGGTGAAAGAGTTATTCTAGGAGCCCCACAGGCCTGAAAGAGATACTTTAAATCCACTAATCTGATTAGTCCCCCACTGTACAGATGAGAAAACTGAGATTTAAGCTAAAAAGTGGTGGCTTAACACTACATGGTGAGTCACAGGCAGAATTAACTAAGACAACCCTCCCCCACCAGCGCAATCCCATGACTTGTAGTCTAGTGCTCTGGCCTCTGCCCCTTTTTTTTTTTTTTAATTTATTTATTTATTTTTGGTTGCGTTGGGTCTTTGTTGCTGCGCTTGGGCTTTCTCTAGTTGCGGTGAGTAGGGGCTACTCTTCATTGTGGTGCGCAGGCTTCTTATTGAAGTGGCTTCTCTGGTTGCGAAGCACGGGCTCCAGGCGCGCAGGCTTCAGTAGTTGTGGCACGTGGGCTCAGTAGTTGTGGCGCACGGGTTTAGTTGCTCCACGGCATGTGGGATCTTCCCAGACCAGGGCTCAAACCCGTGTCCCCTGAATTGGCAGGCAGATCCTTAACCACTGCGCCACCAGGGAAGCCCCTGACCTCTGCCCTTTATTAAGCAAAGTAAGTCAGTCACTTAGCCAGAGCTCAGAAATCTCTAAGTAAAATACAATGAACTGCTCAACTCTGATAACTGCCCTTAGGGGTGGGGCGAAACACAAGGGAAAGAGCACTGGACCAGGAGTCATGACTAGTTTACTCTATTACTGGCTGTGTGACTTTGGGTAAGACCTTTATGTCTCTAGGCTCAGTTTCCTCTCTCTATAATGGGGGTGGAGGAAGGCAGGGTTTGAAGGAGCTGATTCCTAAGATCCCTGAAATTCTATATTTACATGGGGGTTGTTGAATAGTTCATCAAATCCCCAAGATTAAACCCACATGGATTACAGAGAATTGGATGGATTATAGCGAACTGGAAGGCCAAGAGGTCAGTAACCCATCTGCAGACTACAAATCAAGGTTCAGGATATGGGAGTTCCAGCTGAGCATATATTCTTTCCAGCTCGCCTTTTAAGAGTAGAATGGAAATCACCTTCTGGGTACTGATAAATATGGAGATACGTCCCACATCCTACAATTCTCCTTTCTCACTTTCTCCAAAATCTTAAAAGACCTCCATCTAAGTCAATTGGAGCAAGCCCACTAGAATGTCCACACTGAATAAATGCTGCCTTCTGCAAGGTAGTCCTTTTGGGAGTTTGAACAATTCTTCCAACGGGCCAGAAATTCCTCCCAGCATTTGTAACAGTCCTCTTGGGGAAGCAAACCAGCCTCGTGATTTTGCCTTCACACCTTGGCTTTCATCTCAAGTGACAGTTCTCATCTTGACCACCCATTGTGTTTTCTTCTTTTTTAATTTTTTAAATTAATTTATTTATTTGGTTGTGCTGAGTCTTAGTTGCAGCAGGCGGGCTCCTTAGTTGTGGCTGCTGCGCTCCTTAGTTGTGGCATGCGAACTCTTAGTTGCAGCACGCACGTGGGATCTAGTTCCCTGACCAGGGATTGAACCCGGCTCCCTTGCATCAGGAGCGCGAAGTCTTAATCACTGTGCCACCAGGGAACTCCCATCCATTGTGTTTTCTACACTTGGCCATTTCCAAAAATCATAGTCCTCCTTTAAAAAACGGAGGTTTGGGACTTCCCTGGTGGCGCAGTGGTTAAGAATCCGCCTGCCAATGAGGAGGACACGGGTTCGATCCCCGGTCCGGGAAGATCCCACATGCCACGGAGCAACTAAGCCTGTGCACCACAACTACTGAGCCCACGTGCCGCAACTACTGAAGCCCACGCACCTAGAGCCCGTGCTCCACGACAAGAGAAGCCACCACAATGAGAAGCCCGTGCACTGCAACGAAGAGTAGCCCCCGCTCACCGCAACTAGAGAAAGCCCGTGCGCAGCAACGAAGACCCAATGCAGCCAAAAATAAATAAATTATTTAATTAAAAAAAAAATAGAGGTTTCCCCTCAAAGATGATGTTCAAGAGTATACACACCACAATCCAAAGACAATTTCCTACAATGTTTTGAGGAGTGGAACCATCAGCAAGTGACAGAACAGCTTCTTCAGGAGGTCTCTTTTGAAGGGGCTAACACTTGTTGAATATTCTGAGGTGCTTATTTTGAAAAACCATCTCTGGTGCATGATCACATTTCCCTTCTCTTTCTCAACCCTGGAAGGCTCTAAACGTTTTCCTTCACCAGCCTTCATCAGCCTCCTCCTCCATCCCTGCCATCCCCTGGCCCAACTGTCCTCAGCCCAACGCTCTTCCCTGCCTGCAATTAGGCAAATGCCCAAGCTGCTGAATCTTCAAAATCTGTCTTCGATTGAAAGGTAGGCAGTGATGGGGGACTCTAATGGATCCTGGAAAACTGTCTCAGCAGTTCTTACTCCCAAAAGGCCCTTCTCTGGTTTTTAGGGCAAGGTGTCTGTCTTAACCAAACATTTCAGAGGGTCCCAGAGACTCATTCCCACTAGGCATGGCACCAGAACCCTTCCTGCCTTGGTGGGGGTGGGAGGCTGGAGACCTGCTCTCCAGAGGCCCATGTTGCCAGGTGTTGTCAACCACCTACACTTCAAACATTGGACAGACACTACAGACAGCCTTCTCTTTAACACCACCCTCCATCCTCTCCCAACTTTATAGTTTATAAATTACTCTTTCATGAGTTCTTGGACTCTTCTCCACTGTTTTACAGATGAGGAAACTGAGCCTCAGAGAAGTAAAGTGAAACATCCAAATTGATAACGTTAGCAAGTTAAAGGTCACTGTCAGATCTCTTGATTCCCCATCTCATTGTTTTGTTTTTAATTTTTTAGGTCACACCGTGTGGCATGAGGGATCTTAGTTCCCCTACCAGGGATCAAACCCGTGCCCCCTGCATTGGGAGCACAGAATCTTAACCATTGGACCACCAGGGAAGTCCCTCATGCTTTTTTCAATGCAACAGAAATTGCTCACACCTAGAGTAACTCCTCATTCAGACAGTTATTTCCCTTAAGAGCCAAGGGTCGCTTTCTCAGAGACCCTCAGAAACTCAGACATAATGCTCATCCATCAAGAAACGCAATCTGCCCACATCCAAGCACACAGACCTATAGACCCAGTTCTAAGGCTATGCCCTCTGACCCAAGGTGTCTCTCTCATAGAATCCCCTCCCCACTGGCTGCTTAGAGTCAGTGAAGGAGGTGTGTCTTTAGACAGAGGAGCAGAATCTGTCTCTGACTCCTCCAAGAAGGGGTCCTGGAAGAAGAAGCCCCTTCCTCAGCGTCTGTTCTAGAAGTCCCACCCCCGCCCCTCCCCTACCTGCCAAGAGCTGCATCCAGGCGCAGATCTTGTAGACCGTGGCCGTGTTGCAGAAGAAGAAAAGAGCAAAGCAGGTGATGCAGCCGAGGATCAGCACCATGGAGAGCAGCACGAAGAAGGCGGCCGCCTTGAAGGCGCCGGACGGGATAGTGCTGAAGTCGGTGAACGAGCCGCGGCAGGTGAGCTCGCGGCCCGCCAGCCCGCTGCCCACACAGTAGTGGAAGAGGCCGAAGTAACCAGGCTTGGGGGTGCTCACGCTGTCGCCCACCCAGTAGGGCTGGATGAAGACCACCACGTTGATGATGGCGAAGCAGATGGTGAAGATGGCCCATAGCACACCGATGGCCCGCGAGTTCCGCATGTAGTGCTCGTGGTAGAGCTTGGAGGCCTCCTGCGAGGGCAGCATGGTGCCCGGGGGCGGGGCCGGCGGCGGCTTGCGGGGGCCGCCGGCCCGGGACCGACAGCCGGGCTGCCGGGCGGGAGCTGGGGACGCACGCGAGAAGCGACCCTAAGCCAAGGAACCCGCGAGGGCGGGGCCTGAGGCGGAGCTGAGGGGACCTGGGGGCTGGTATGGAGGAGCTAGGAGGGGGTCATGAGAGTATCGGGAAGGTGTCAGGGTAGGGAGAGACTGGGAAAGATCTCCAATTCGGGGACATAGGAAGAGGCCATGTAAAAGTTGGGGGGCTGGGATGAGGGAGCTGGAATGAGCACAGGAGAGCTGGAGGCGGGGCGCTAGAAAGTGGTTACGGTGGCATTGGGGAGGGGGCTTGGGGGCTGGTACCGGCGAAGTAAGAGGGGACCGTGGGGAGATGGAATGGAGGCTGGAGACCGGCAGCGGAGAATTAGCAGCGGGGTTTTACAGGGAGCTCGGAAGGGAATCTGGGGGCTGGTGTTCGGGGTAAAAGGAGGTCTGGTATTGGGTGTCTAGAAAGGGGCTGTGGAGAGCGGGGTGGGCGCTTCTACGAGGGGGTAAGAAAGGGATGTAAGGGGTTAGTGCCAGGGGACTGGGAAGGTGATATGGGGGCTGGGACAGGGAGGGAGAAGAGCAGGAACCAGGATGAGGCTAGAGGGACATCGGGGGCCGGAG